>NC_069506.1:16110366-16262866 GCF_027579735.1 Bombina bombina
AGTGTTGAAGCAGCAACTAGTTGTCTGTAGACAACGTTAGAACATCTTATTGCCTGCGGTCTATGACAAACCACTTCCTTTTCAATAACACTTCACATGTCTTAACTAATATTAAAGATAAAATGTAACAGAAGCTGTACCTATTACATTCATAAAAATCTTGACAGTGTTAAGTTTTAAAAAAAATAATAATAATAATAAAAAAAAGTATGTCAATGTACAGAGATATGTAAAATATAGGAGTCTCTAGCTAGCATAAGTTATAAATATTGTTGTCAGTGTTACAATTTTATACCCACCATCATAGCTATTCACATACTTGGATGGGAGATCAATTACCTTATCCTGAGCTTTAAACTATATTTTAGTGTTCCTAGAAAATAGAAAATTATTTTTCATTAGCTTTGCATATACATGTAGAAAAAGATGTTCTGGTGACTGAGAACTATAGGAAGGAGACTGCTACCAATAGTCTCCTTGAGGCTCACAGCCACCACCCAGATCACCTAAAGAGAGGCATCCCTAAGGGCCAATTCCTACGTTTGCGTAGGACTTGTTCATCTGTGACAAAATATGATAAACATGCTACCCAGATGGAAAAAAGAGGATTGTATCTCATGCTAAAACTACAGCAAAGAAGGTAGAGAGAAATTAACTCTTAATTCCTAAAAAAAGAGCAAAAGATAACAACATTAGACTGATTACAAAATGTAATTGTCATTGGGGGAGTATCAAAAGCATACTTAAAAACAATTGGAGCATTCTTCTAAGTGATGAAAATGTGGGAGAAGTACCACTACTGACAGCAAGAAGAGCTCCTAATCTAAAAGACAAGCTAGTAAAGAGCAAGTTTGTCACACCCCAAAAAAACTGGCTGTCTAGACAAAAACTAATAGGTAACTTCCCCTGTAAAAGATGTGTGGCTGCAAATTTATGTTGCAAACCAAGGTTTTTTCAGCTCATGATGACAACATATACAAGCTGAAGTATTTCTTCAACTGCAATACTGAAGGTGTTGTTTATTTATTATCCTGTTCATGACCCAGCTTTTACTAAACGGATTTTGAAAGACAGAATCCTAGAACACAGAGATGACATAAAATACAAAGTACAAAGTAGCAGTGTAGCCAGACACTTTGCAATCTATCACAATATTGTACCTGACTGCATGAGGGTAACTGGTATTGACAAAGGAATCACCAATGGTAGAGGGGGTAATAATGACAAGACTACTGCAAAAAGAGTGTAGGTGGATTTATAACCTATCTACCATTGGCTCAGGGGGCATGAACGAAAAGCTGGATATGGCAAGTTTCCTCTTGCTTTTGGTCTTTGCTCTTTCAAAAAAATCCCTTCTCTGATGTTCAAAGATTTCCATATGAAAATATTCATCTATTTATGTAT
This sequence comes from Bombina bombina, assembly GCF_027579735.1. Lineage (NCBI taxonomy): Eukaryota > Metazoa > Chordata > Amphibia > Anura > Bombinatoridae > Bombina > Bombina bombina. The sequence continues at coordinate 16,111,771 of NC_069506.1, forward strand.
ATATACTGTAGAGATATTATAGTTTAAATTGTGTTATATGTATTATTGTTTGGTATACTATGTGTGCTTAAACTTCACCTCCAACTATGGGCGTTACTTAGTCATGCTATAAAGCTATTTGCATGACATCCATCTACTATGCCCTGAGGAAGCCCCGTCTCCCTGATGACGAGGGGGTGAAACACGTGATGGCAAGTTGTTGATTGGCTCACGTGACATCCATGCTGGCTGTGTTTGCTGCGGAACTGAGCGGCTTTGTTTGGAACCGAGCGGAGTAATTTTACAAAGAAAGTGGATACATTACACAAGCTGAACGAGCACTTCCGAAGAGTGGTGAAAGTTAATACCACCGGGACGACATATTGCTGCAGAATGTTTTAAGAGAGCAAGTGAGAAGTTAGTGACACACAGGAAGAACCAACGGTTTGGTGAGGTTGATGTTGTATATGAAGGGTATAAGGAAAGGTGCAGTCGACAGAGGGGTACAATAATACAAATACAGTATCCTCCTGTACCTATTCCTATGCCTACCCTGTTACTTGTTTCCCTAGCTGTTGCTAATGGCTGCCTCACCCCCTGCCTGCTTTAGCCTGCTTGGCTGATCTTCTACTAATAATTGCTAACTGCTTGTTACTTACATCTGCGTCAAGGCAATTGTCTGCTTTATTACTTCATCACTAATAACTGTTGCATAATGTGCATGTGCTTGTCTGATATCTGAATACAGACTGCCTAACTGTTTGCTAACTCTTTAGGATTTAAACTTGCCTGAACTGAGTATAAGTGGACGATCTACGTGTTCACTGTTTTTCATATAGCTGGCACTGTGCTTGTTCCACCATATCCACGTATATGAATGTATACTTTAACAGCTCTGCAGAGGTTCACATAATGTTAAATGGTTTATATCTATGTAACGGATGTCAATTCCTGTAAATAGGATTAGTATATTCTCCATAGGTGGGTTCAGTTTTACTAAAACCTCCAGTGGTCTGATTTTTACCTGATAATATCTTCTCCATTTACTGTACATTGCATTTGACCTGTATTTTAGAACAGTCTTGATGTAATCCATATCAGTTCAGCCTGGTTAGTCATAGGTGCCGGTCCCATTTGTATTTAATCTTCACTTTAGAAATTAATTTAGTCACTATTCAGTATTTTATTTCTATGGTATGTTATGATATTTAATTTCATGCCTTGTCCTTGTGTACCTGTCCAGGACTCTGGGCGGAGCTGTGCATAATTAAACTACGTTTTTGATACTATATCCCTAACAAGTGTCTTACTTTTGCAAAAGAATGCTGAAATCCCAGTCTTTTATAAATGTCACTATTATGTGCCATTTCTCTTCTTGTATCTTATGTGTATATATGTGTATATATATGTATATATATATATATATATATATATATATATATATATATATATATATATATATCTCTTTCTAATGAGCTGCAATTTACAAGAATGTATCTGGAGTAGACATGTGGAATTCCTTTCCCTCCGAATCAACATTCTAACGAAATTGGGGTGATTTGGAGATTCGGATGAATCCGAATCTCCCTAGTAACAAAACTAAACTAATCCGAATTAATTTGTAATGAAACATCCAAATTAGTTCGGGTTCATTCGTTTTATTTAAATGGCCATGGCGTGATAGTCTGATTCTCTGGACTAAACACAATTCCTTTACCGTTCCATATTTATTATTAAAAAAAATGAATAGAGATATATTACAATTAAATATATTGAGATAGAACAGTGAAATAATTCCTTTTGTATTGGTTGGAACCATCTGAATCAACGTCCATAACAGAATGAATCCAAACATAACAAACTTCCGAATGCATCAAAAACTAATAACTTCTATAACGAATCAATACAAATGCAATGACATTAAATAGAAAAATACTGAATCAATACAAAAAAAACAACATTTTCAGACATGCACATGTCTAATCTGGATATTTAATTGTAATGATAAAAAAAAAAAAAAATAGTGTTATATTTTATGTACTGGTTAAAGGGACAGTAAAGTCCAAATTAAACTTTCATGATTCAGATAGGGCATGTCATTTTAAACAACTTTCTAATTTAGTTTTATCATCATATTTGCTTTGTTCTCTAGTTGAAAGCTAAACCTAGGTAGGCTCAAATGCTAATTTCTAAGTCCTTGAAGGCCGCCTCTCAGCTCAATGCATTTGACAGTTTTTCACAGCTAGAGGACGTTAGTTCATGTGTTTCATATAGATAACACTGTGCTCATGCACGTGAAGTTATTTAAGAGTCAGCACCAATTGCCTGAAATGCAAGTCTGTCAAAAGATCTGAAATAAGGGGGCAGTCAACAGGAGCTTAGATACAAAGTAATTACTGAGGTAAAAAAGTATATTTCTATAACAGTGTTGGTTATGCAAAACTGGGGAATGGTAAATAAAGGGATAATCTATCTTTTTAACCCTTTAAGGAAACAGCTTTCAGTTTGCTCAATTGTTTTATGATGGAAAAATTCTGTCATATGTCCTTAAGAGGTTAAACAATACATTTTTGGTGTTTAACTTAAACTCATATTATATATGTTTTTTTTTAGCAATGTTGAAGTGATAACGGGAATAGAAAAATACAGATGAATTTTTGGAACGCTTACATATTCTAAGCACTTATAAAGATGGGAATTTAAAGGGACATGATGTAGATGAAGCATACTGTACATTTAAATAAATAAAAAAAAGATTTACTTTTGTTATATGCTTTGAGATATGTGTATCCTTTGTTGATAAATCATTCTTAGGTATGCTCAGGAGCAGCACTGCACTTCTGGGAGCTAGCTGCTTATTGGTGGCTGCACACTTAAGCATCTTGTCATTGGCTTAACAGATGTATTCATTTGAATCCTAAAAAAAGTGGTTTCATGTGGTAGAAACTGGCATAGACCAACCTACCTGGATTCATGAAGGTAGGAGGAAGACCTTGAGCACATAGGGGTGCAGATTGGACAAGTATCCCTATTGTTCTGCAGCCTTTAGGTATAACGGACATATTCATTGCTACACAAACTGATTCTCACAGTCTGACTAGCTGGAAGTAAGTGGTTATTCTCTATTTTCTATGCTTTGTTTTAATAAGGTTACCAATAAAACCTTGATGACTTCAAGCATTAACCCCTAGACACAGTTAGGACGTACCATGCTGTCCTAAAAGCATGGTGCTTTCCTAAGTTTTTGGGATTCTTGCTCCCTCCTGCTATTAGGGAATGGAATATCCGATGTGGGGGATGTGACTAGCATCACATACAGCCCCCCATGATCTGCTAAAAGCATTCAAGTCATGTGATCGCATCAACAACCACGTGATTTTCTTTTTCCATCAAATGATTACACTGGAACTTCGTCACGATCTTCAACACTTGTCCCTGTCCTGAAGGATCTATCTACACAATTTTTTTGCAAATAGGAGCGTGCACAAGACTTGAGCACTATATGAAGAACTATGTTACAAACACTGCTGCCATGTACACGTTTGAGCCTACCTAAGTGTATTTCATTTAAAGGAGCCAAATTTTACTATTGGAGACTAGGGCCCAGATATTCAAAACATAGACAGACCGACAGGAAATTGCCTGTTTCGGTTTGCAAGGCTGGCAGTCCGTTGTTTTTTTTTATATATTCTAAAAAAGTGGGCTAAACCTCATGCTGACAAGCGTCAATGTGTTTCCCATAGGATACAATGGGGCTTGCCACTTCAGGAAAAGTCCACTGACATAGCCGCTGTGATGTAGGCGGGGGGAGTCTGTGTTTAATGGATATTTAACACAAAATACACTGTGCGTTTGTGAAAATAAAAAGTTTTATGTGTAGTAACACTTCAAATTATGCACGCTATATTTGCCACACTGGGAAATATTACCATTGAAAAGCAGGTGATAGACATATGGCTGAAAAGGGATAGCGAACATGGAGGACAGTGCTTTGAATATTAGAAACCCACTGCAATGTTTCCCATTAAAATACTGGTTACTCCCATGGAACGCCTATATATTTGTTATGTCTGCGATCGACTTTGTTAATAAAGGTAAAAAAAATCCTATTAAAACTATAGAAGCTGAGGGATTGTATATTTTAAGTTACAATATGTATGTAAACAGTAAACATGATTGTACTAGTATATTGTGTCCTTAGGCGTGTATTTTTTACTTATTTATGATTGTGGATTCTCAATATTCATAATTAAATTATATTGAGAACACGCATTGGCAATATTTACTGCAATTGCATTTTCACGTTTTCATATTTCACAATATTGTGGTCGTGTTTTCAAATTTGTAATATTCATATTTCATAATAATGTGATGACGATTGTTCTATTGTGTTTTACGTATATCGCGATCACACTAACAAATGTGTTCTATTATTATTCTTATTATTCTTTACTTATAAAGTGCCAACAGATTCAACAGTGCTGCCAATGGGTACAAGGATAAACGTACAACGGAGAAACAATACAATAAAGGACAAAATTTTACAGACAAATACAAAGGAAATTTAGGGCCCTATTCCCATGGGAACTTACAATCTAGATGGGTAGGAGGATGAGAAACAGGAGGTGGGGACTGCAAAGATGAGAATGATATTAGTGAGGAGATAGAGGGCAACTGTTAGGTAAGTGAAGTTCATTTGTTAATGAGTCTGGTGATAAGCTCCCCTGAACAAGAAGGTCTTTAGGGAGCGTTTAAAGAAGGAGAGGTTAGGGGAAAGTCTGACAGCTCGAGGAAGTGCATTCCAGAGGGTTGGTGCCACGCGAGAGAAGTCCTGTAGTCTAGCATGAGAGGAGGAGATGGTAGAGGGCGCAAGGAGCAGGTCATTGTTGGATCTTAGGGGGTGGGTTGGAGTATATTTGTCGATGAGTGAGGGCTTTGTAGGTCAGGGTGAGAATTTTGAATTTGATTCAGCTTTGAATGGGGAGCCAGTGAAGGGACTCACAGAGAGGTGCAGCAGAAACAGTGCGTTGAGAGAGCTGCATTAGCTTTGCAGATGAATTTAGGATGGATTGAAGGGGAGAGAGGCAGGAGAGAGGGAGGCCAGTTAGTAAGTTATTACAGTAGTCAAGTCAGGAAATTACCAGGGAGTGGATTAGCTGTTTAGTAGTTTCAGCACTCAGAAATTGGCGAACTTTGAAGATATTCCGTAGGTGGTTGCGGCAGGATAAAAAGAGCAATTGGATGTGGGGAATAAAGGACAGATTTGAGTTGAGTGTGACTCTGAGGCAGCGGACTTGGGGAGATAGTGGTGCCGCCAACAGTGATGGAAAATTTAGAAACTTGAGTAGAGTTAGAGGCTGCTTGTTACAAAACTTTTAACACAACCGGAGCGAGACACTAAGTCATAAGACATTTATACTATTTCCTACTATTTAGGCTATAATCGTCAATAACAAAATACACCCAGTTGTTGAGTGCTATGTATGTACACTCCTTTTCAGTCCTGGACTGAATCCTTTCTTGTGTAGCATTTCTGTTAGTGTACAGCACCCGCCCTACTAGATATTTACGTGTATATATTTCAGCCCACTTTGTAGGCTCACTATACTTAAATGTAAAAGGGCAACACCTGTAGTAGTGCCATCGTTTGTTCCTTTTTTTGTTGGTCATATATTAGATTAAGTTTAATTCATCAGCTGTAATAAAGATGCACTATAACTTACTTTTTAGTGTAGCGCTGAAATTCAGATTCCCTGCACTTCGGAAGTAATATTTTTGTTATATAATATTCTTTAATCTGCACTCTAGCTATAACAAACGTGGCGTATGGCTAGCGCATTGTTTGAAGAATATTTCATACCAGTAGCTCATCAAAAAAAATAACTTTTGACGTGGGCGACAGAGCGCGGGGTATTTGAATTTCAGTGCCTTACATTAAAAAGTAAGTTATAGAGCATCTTTATATTCCATATCTGGTTTTATAAAGGAAGAGTTTATATCACTTAAATGTCTCTTTAAAGGAACCTAGTATACAGTGTGCTGGTGCTGTGTGTCAGGGTTACTTGCATTATAAATTACAGAAGGAACAGTCTTTAAATTTTGCAGCTAGTATCTGGGTATTATCAAATAGCTTGTGAAAGGAAAAACACATGGTTCTTAGTCATGTTTGCGACCATGTTAGGGAAAAAATGAGGAAGTCCCAAAACCAAGCAATGCAGCAGGATAATAAAAAAGTGACAGACATGTTGCCCTCAAGAACCACATATTGTGACATTTGCTTTTTGTCTCATTACATTAACCCTTTGACTGTAGTGCATCACTGATTTAGTCTGATAATGATGGGGTTAAGAACATATCAGAAGCAATATACAATATCAGATTATTCATAGAACTATGCAGATAATGAGTCTGACTACAGGGCTGTGTGACTTTATTATGAACATAAACAACAAGCTTTTTTTATAGCTATTCCTTTAGCACCATGAGTGTTTAATAATGACTTTATGTAAAAGTTTTGTGTATTATCAGCTGCGATAAGTGCGACAGTGGACATCTGACATTGAAAAGCACCAGAGAAAGAATTCACCTGCGGCATTTTAAGAACAGAGCAGCCCCATAGGATTAAGTGACTAATGCAGATTAGCTTTAAAAATATTTAAAGTGGTCCTGAATGATTTTAGAACTTCAGCTGACAAAAAACCTCTGCTTTTATTTACAAGGTTTCTCTTTGCAACAAAAGGAAATGCTTAACCAATGTGTCATGCTACAATTTGTTGTAACTAGAGATTAAAGGGAAATGAAAACACTGCAATAGAAATGCTTAATTATGCATAGTAAAAAGCACTGTCCTTTTTCCTTTAAAGGGATAGTTAACACCAGCGACAGCCCATTGTCATTAACCCTTTCTTTGACTCCCGCAAAAAAAAGTATCACCCTTTTTTAAATTGTTTTTGACTTGCTGAATTAAGTTCTTGCTTATTTAAAAAGGGACAGTCAACACCAGAATAATTGTTTAAAAATATAGATAATCCCTTTATTACCCACTCCCCAGTTTTGCATAACCAACACTGTTATAGAAATATACTTTTTACCTCTGTGATTACCTTGTATCTAAGCCTCTGCAAACTGCCCCCTTGTTTGTTGTTTTGACAGACTTGCATTTTAGCCAATCAGTGCTCACTCCAGGGTAACTTCACGTGCATGAGCTCAATGTTATCTATATGAAACACATGAACTAATGCCCTCTAGTGGTCAAAATGCATTCCGATTAAAGGCAGTCTTCAAGGTCTAAGAAATTAGCACATGAACCTCCTATTAGCTTTCAACTAAGAATTCCAAGGAGAAAAAAAAAAAAGCAAAATTGGTGATTAAAAGTAATTTAGAAAGTTGTTTAAAATGACATGCCCTATTTAAATCATGAAAGGATTCTTTGGACTTGACTGACTGTCCCTTAAAGGTTAAACAGTGAAAGAAAACTTGTGTAGCTGTACCTTAAAGTCCTAAGCGGAATCTTTCTTAAAATGTTCTAGTTATCTATCTTGATGTCCAAATACCCAGTTATTTTTCTTCTGATTTAAAAAGTTTGAAAAGTCATCAAAAAAAAAAACCTTGATGATTCAGATAAATAATTTTTTTAAATACCTTTCCAATTTACTTCTATTATCAAATTTGCTTTACTCTAATTCTTGTTCAAGAGTAAACCTAGGTACGCAGATATCATGCCACAGCGACGTTCACGCTCTTAAAAAGGGACAGTCTTTTTCTTTTTAAACAAAATTCTAAAGTAATCTCTATTACCCATTCCCCAGTTTTGAATAACCAACACTGTTATAGTAATATACTTTTTACCTCTGATTACCTTGTATCTAAGCCTCTGCAGACTGCCCCGGCTCAGTTCTTTTGACTGAAATGCTTTTTAGCCAATCAGTACTGAATCTTAAATAACTCCACAGGAGTGATCACAATGTTATCTATATGACACATGAACTAGCAGTGTCAAAGTGAGATAAGAGCCAGTTCAACTGCTTAGAAATTAGCATATGACCTACCTAGGTTTAGCTTTCCACAAAGTATAGAGAGCAAAGCAAATGTGATGTTAAAAGTAAATTGGATTTTTTTTTTTTTTTTAAATTGCTGCCCTATCTTAATCATGAAAATCTAATTGTTAGTTGACTTTCCCTTTAAGTTCCTATGGCAGCAGATTTTGCAGCAACTATTTATAGCATTGCCCCATTAACTACAGCGCAACAGCTGTCTCTTGTGCACCTAGGGGTGTAAACAGCGCAAGTTTTGCATACAGCGGCAATACTGAAGCTTCAGAAAGGTGTTAAACTGAAACGCGTTGCTTCTTTTTGGCCCATCTAGGCCACCGTAGTCTGTGACGTCAGACTCTCAGCTGTGATTCCTCGCTAGGCAAAGCGTCCCAATCGTACCAAGCAACTCCAAGGTGACCTGGTATTACCACCATAGTCTGATACGTCACACCATCTGCTTATATTCCCTGTGATAAGGGACCGGAGGAGGAACTCTTCAACAAACGCCAGGAAAGGCATACAGCAACACTCAGTAGCGCAAGGCACTATAAACTGTAAGTTTGGATCATTACAACACCAGCATACTCCCTAAATAGGGTGTCATCTTACATTTTAAAATATAACCCTAAGGAGTATTTTTTGGAGGAGTATATCTTATAACTTAAGAAATCTACTTACAAAGGATAAAAAATAAAAACTATCAGACCTGTATAAATAATTCTTTCACCATCTGCATAACGTTTTGCTCGCTATTACTATTGCAAACAAACAAACAATCTCAACTTTATTTTATGCAGAACTTTGATCGCTTTTGATTGCTTTCAATAGAGTCATGTTTGCTTGCATATAGGCTGTTCAATACAACAGCAGGAATCCAATGGATTTTTAACCCTATTTCTGCTTTTATTGTGTGTTGCATTAACAGCTTGCTTTGTATCTTATGCAGCTACTACTATAAGCTAACATAACTACAAGCTAACATTGCTTGTTTTAACCTATGTGCTTTAGATCGCATTGTGCTAATATTAATTGTGCTCTGTATTAAATTATTCTTAATATCTTTATACTAATTCACCTTTTATACTAACTTCTTTTATACATCTATATACTTTTTTTATATTAACCCAAATATTTATTTTATGAACTGAAATTAAATAGAATTTTATCAATTTGTTTTATGAAATTTCTTCTACCACCCCCACAGATTGAGCTATAGTATCAGATTTTATCTGCCCTTAAGCGCAGGAAGACTTTTTATTGGTTTAAACCCAGTTTACACAGACACACAAAGTGTTAAATAAAAAATGGGGGGCGGAGCTAGCTGGAGACCAACATGGCTGTGTTTAGTTAGAGCTCCACTAATAGTCATCCTGCAGGGCTTAAATATCAGGAGTAACCAGACCAAAAAAGTGTAATAGTGGAACATAGACTCCTCCTGCCCCGCTGACTGGATTGAGGGGTTCAGACGGATGCCGTAAACACTCTTCTCATGATGGAGCACTAAGCTTAGGCCTCCTCCACAACAAGTCACGCCACATGGTGTGAACAGAGCCAACATGACAAGCGGGGCAAAACCTATACACTGATTTCGCTGATCACCAGAATTTCCAGCTTGCACTGCAGGAAAGGACTTAACAAGAGGGTCGAATTCTTTTACATAACTGATCACACAGGACCAGCTCAAACTCCACGAGTGGGAAGAAAGCAAGGTGAGGTCGCTATTAACCACCGCAATACACACCAGCCAACTCGCAGTTGGGACACAGTCCCCCTCATACAGTTTTAAAACAACTGCAGAGCAAGTTATAGGACTGCCACTTGGGGTATGCCACATCATAGCAGATTTACACCATTTGATATTCCACATTGAGCAAACACAAGATATGGCGAGCATAGAGATGACTGCACTGTCGCTTTTGCAGAAGCTAAGTGAATCACTAGATCAACATTATAGGGAACTATCACAGCAACTTGCTGACTCCATTGAGGCACATGATCACGACAGCTCCCGGAAAGGTGATGTCTCATTCTCACATAAGCCAGATAAGAGCTCAACATTCAACCATGCTCATGAGCCATCTGCAGCATTAAGCCGGTCGCCGAGGAGAACACCACAGGACACCTCACCCAAGATGGTCATGAGAACATTGACTTAATTACTACGCTCCAGAAGCAGAACAACACTACAGTAGCCTACTCAGAGACTGCTGGGCTGCAAAACCGGGATTCAATCCCAAATCACAGTAGGTGAGTCGGAGCAATCTGCAGACATTCAACTTAAGATGCGTTTCTGTCTCACCCCGATGCAAAAAAACACCTGCTATGGTCATTGAAGATGACACACCACACAGCTGGTGGGATCTGATCCACAGCCTAGGAATAGTGTTCTCATTAACTATTCCCAGCAGTCACTGGACCCCTACTTTGCAAAGGCTGGAGTGGGTTAATCAGTCTATAGCACAGGCTATATGCCTTCAACATCAGGCAATCTGAGTCAGCACTTATATGCTCACAGCTTTTATTGCTTTATAAATACACTATTCTCTGTTGAGAGCTAGTCTCTGTTCTTCCTTGGTATACGCTACAGTTTTTATTTGACAAAGTTAACTTCTCGGACTCATATTTTATCTTGGCACTGCACTCAATGAAGACATTGAACATGTTCCTGACAATGTGTTTTGTGCCTTACTGGCTGTTTTTGTACCGAATATTCATTTAATTTCTACTAGCTCATGGTAGAAAACTCCTGCACACATGTATAACTGTTAGTGCAAGACTACAATTATTTTTCTTTATAAAAGTCAGGAAACATACCTATACCTGAGACCCCGCACTATTGAATATATCACCTATGCATCTCTAGCTCTCATTAACACCATTTCTTATAACAGCTAGAGGTAAATGTAATTCCCTTCTATAGCTCCACAGTGATCTGGGTGAAACATCAGCACTGAGGTGAAGGGCTATACTTTTCTCATCAGGACTATAGAACCGCATTTTTAATAGTCAACTTCATGCTGTACAGGTTAGGATATAAGAGTCAGGTGGTCAGATATAGCCCTTTTATGAATCTGCAGGGGAATTTATATTCGAGTTACTCGTTTGCTCTCTTCTACTATTATGTCACCCTCCCTATGTACTATGCAACAACTCATAATTGCTATCTATAGAATGCTTTGATGCCCCATTCTAAAAGGTCCATATGATGGCTTATGTTATCTCTGTAACCTGATTTTATTATCTAGATCCTAAATCCACTATTAGAATGTGTCAAATTCTTGTTTCTATAGATGGTGGGCCAAAATTGTGTAGAGGCATGATGCTCTGATACCTTTCCCTTCAAATAGAAATTTATATTCTCTCCTCCTCAGCCAGCGAGGTGGGGTGAGATCTTTTAGTACTCACCATAAATGCTCATTGGTCCTACCTGCTCCTTCCAATAAATGATAGAATAAATCTTTTCACACCTAAATTGGATATAAGAGGATGTCTCCGCCAGATATTCAGCGCAATGCTTTCTTTACAAGCACAATCATTTTCTTAAATGAGCGCCATAATATACCTTAGAGATACCCTGAATGTGCTAGTACTTATAATAGTGAACCTCATCCCAAATTTTATCTTAAGATCCTCACTCTGGGTTATAGCATCTCTAGTTTGATTGGGGTTTACCTATTTTTAGGACTAATACACTTGGGTGTCTTATGTCAAAAACCCATCACCAGCTCTCCGCTATGTTTAGGGGTTGGGCCTCCTAGAGGTACGAGGCATCCATTATCACTGGTCCCACTGTATAATAATATCATTAGCGCCTCATAACTTAGAGTTCTCCTTTATACTTAGCCCACCCCTCAACCTCTGCACTATTATAGCCCAAGAGATGCAATACCATCTCAAGATATTAATTCAACTCCCTCTGCTTCTTAACATTCTCCACTCCACATCCCCCCCCCCCCCCCACACTCAATAGCTCAGCTATGAGCAGTGTTTACCCGCTGTTAAACTTATAACCCCTTGGTGTAATTAGACACTATAGGGTCTTTGATCTGACTAACTCAATATGCCAGTTTGACCTATTGCAGATGACCTTCATGAGGCTGGCTATTTAGTCACTTATGAAAGCTATTTACGATATAACACACCTATATCATTGTTCTATTTATATTTTCTCAGCTCTCCTTGCCGACGTTTATGTTTTTCTTGGGTACAAAAGCGACCTCTCGTGACCTGTAGAGAGTTTATTATTGTAAAATGGAGGATTTATAAGCTTGTGCCATGTTACTCTCTATATTATCCATTACTTTTGGTATACTCTGTTAAAGTATACAAATGTCAGTCTGTATGACTATGTGCCATTTGTAACCTGGCAGTTACTATTTACTGTACCTCTATAAATCCTCAATAAAAGAAAAAAAATAATAAATTTGAACTCCTTCAGTTAATAGTTTGTCATTTCCTCTGAGCAATTTTAGAAGAGAGAGATAACGCTCTATAAGTAGTTGAAGAATTGATAAGTCTCTTTAAAAAGGAACATTTAAAATGTATGATGGGCACAATTTTTTTTTAATTAAATATAGCAAATTAGAGACAGTTTGCCATGCCTGCTCTGGGAGAAATTCATACCGCATGTTAGATAAGTATTAACCCATTAACACCTCACTCTGAAGCCTGGGTATTATTGAAAGTGTACTAGAACTAAGCAATGTCTTGTAAACCGAGTCTTCCCTAAAAAAACTGTCCCTTCATGCAACTAACCATTGAACATGGAGGTTAAGTAAAGTCTACAACATTTTTATGGTGAAAACAGATGCAACATCCATTTGAAAAATATTTTATTTTTCTGAAAAATGTATGTTTTTTTCTTGATCAGTAGTTTGTACACAGCATTTTCTGTAAAATATCCAGACCAAAAAAAAAAAAAAAAAGTCACATACAACGCATAAGTTAAATATACTTTAGAAGAATGAAAAGTCTATGTATAGTCACAAAATGATCAATAGGTAAGATCAGCTGCCTGAAATACTCTGTCATCAGCACATGAGCCACAGAGCAAAGGTAACACATTTGTGGGCATTAGAACCTCGAGGTCTCCTTTCTGACTGAATGTAGCAACTTTCACGCTTTCCGATATTAACTGCACATCCCACTCAGATCGGATAAGAACAAGACCTTCAGTTATAGAAAAGGGAGGTGTTGTCTGCTCTCCATTAACCTAAAAACACAAAATAAGCTTAATTTAGCACACAAAAAAAAAATGCACAGTAGTTGTCTGAACACTCCGGGTGTTGGTCAACCAGATTAGTATAACTAGGATAAATGGACTATACAAAACAAGTTGAGTTAGGTGAAGCACCTATGAAACAGTGAGTGGGAGATAATGCAAGAAAGAATTGTTTAAGTGTTGTCGAAGAATGGATGACTGTTATAGGGAAGGGGGGGGGGGATGTAGGATGCAAGAATATTCCTAGACAAGTTAGAGGGAGGGGGTGCTTTGTAATTAAAAGCAAGCCACAACATACCAGTAACTGATCACCCTGAGAAAGTCAGATATCTAATATCTAGGAGTTGACAGTAGCTACATCATTCTGTTATTGTAAAGTACTCCCCCAATACAGTAATGTCTTAATTCTGTATCATTTTCTTATAATTTTGGTAGATGATAAAATAGCAAATTGTTGATTATCTTAAGGTTTGCAGTTGTGTTAAGCCGTTTGCCTAACCCTCTTTTTCTAATCCGATTCTTTATGGAATCTCCATTAGGTTCCTCTAAACTAGAGTATGTTGCACAAGGTCAACTTGTATGGGCGAAATCTTTAGTGGTCAATGAAGACAGCCTAGCATGTATCCCAAGCATCGAGTTTGAAGCTTACACTTAGAAACAAAACACATTGATTTTGCCCATGTCCGACATTTTAGATTTTAAATTAAAGCCAGCATTTTTTATTTTAAAATTGTTAAAATTAGATCTAGTTCCTTCCTGTAGAGGGGGGGGGGGGGGATCTTCTCAAAATTGACCGATTTTAAAATGTGATATTAAGGTCAAAAGTGGATAAATTAAAGTCACTTGTTTGAAAATCAATAAAGTGAATAAGTGCGTCAGTACCAATGTATAATAAACCTTTGATGGTATTCCATGTGAATAAATTAATTAATAAGTGTATGCAAGTGAAACTCATTGGTAATAATGTGTTGCAGACAAAGTGAAAGAAGTGTCTTTACAATAACTGATATCTATATCATACGTTTGAATAAATCATTTGTGGTTGAAACATACAAATTGCAAAACGTGTACTATTAAATACAGTTTAATAAATAGTGATTTCAGAGTCAAAATGCATATATATATAGATCAATCAAAAATGGATACCATATATATCAATACTCAATCCCGTTCATACAAGGAGCTCAAAAAAAAAAAAAAAAAAAAAATCAGTATTTCACCTAAAACAAAGAAAATAAGACAAAAAGTGAAAAAAAAAATACATAAAACATAACTGGAACCAGGAGTATCATTATGTGGATATCAGAGTTCACAAATGACCCAATAAAGGAGTGAATATAAAATCAATATTCAAATGCTCATAAGCACCAAAAATAAACTTTGTATTAGAGGCTAGAAATGATTCTTAGTTGCAAAAACTTTATACTTGTACCAAGTATCTTGGAGGGTATTGTTATATTGTATGTGCTAAGTTTTGTTGGCACTAGAACCAAGATTAACAAACAGAGTTTGTGATTTTCTTTCTATTCAAAGAAAGTAGCTATATGCAGGTGCTGGATGCTTTTTAAGCAGCGTAAGTAAGAGAGTCTTGTACACAGTACCTTATCTTCTGTTTTCAGACAGCTAGTGTGGATCCTGGCTTCTTTGTAAGCAGTGTGTGAAGGATCCCCCTGCTGCTATATTCCAACAAATGACCCAGAGACAGCCAATCCTCAGTCACTGTTTGGTTTAATGGTTCTTACTGATCTTTGTAGGTTCTGGATAAAAGGTTTGAATACCTTGTGAGTGCTCACTTGTATAGGTTATTTTTTGGGCAGTTATTGCCAATCAGGCACTCTTTTCCCTCCCCCTGGCTGGTTCACAACCTGTTGTAAATACAGTGAAGTATTGGTGTCTTGGACCAGATACAGCGTTCTCTACGCGTTTCAGCTATAAAGCTAAAAACATATTAATTGTTAAATCTGGAAGCCAGGATATGGAGGAGGATCTTAAGGAAGCTATAAAATATGACATCCGGATCAGAAAAGGCATCTTGATAAAGGGTTTATAGCTGAAACGTTTAGAGAATGCTGTATCTGATTCAAGACACCAATACTTCACTATATTCACAACAGGCTGTGAACCAGCCAGGAGGATGAAAAAAAAAAGTGCCTGATCGAGTGGCAATGAGTACCAGAAAAAACATATACAAGTGAGCGCTTACAAGGTATTAATTCAAACCTTATCCAGAACCTACAAAGATTGGTAAGAACCATTAAACAAAACAGCGATGGAGGAAAGGCTGTGAGACGATTGGTCACCTGTGTGTCTCACGTGTGGGAATACGGAAGCAGGGGATCCTTCACAAGCTGCTTACGAAGTAGCCAGGTTCCCCACTATCCGTCTGAAAACAGAAAAAAAAAAATAAAAAAAAAATACTGTGTATAAGACTTACTTACGCCGCATAAAAAGCATCCAGCACCTGCATATAGCTACCAACTTTGAATAGCAAGAAAATCAAACTCTGAAATGTGATATCCACATAGAGATACTCCCGGTTGCAGTTTAGTTATGTATGCATTTTTTAGGTAGAATACTGAATTATTTTTTTTAATGTTTTTTTATGTATGAATGCCATTGAGTGTGATTGTCAGAGTATTGATATATACCTATCCATTTTTTTTTTTTTTTTATTGATCTAGGATGTATAGATTTTTACTTTTTTTTAAAAAAAAACGGTATTTAATAGTACACGTTTTGCAATTTTTATTTTTCAACCATGAATGATTTATTCACAAACGTATGATATAGATATCAGTTATTGTAAAGCCACTTTTTGCACTTTGTCTGCAACACATTACCAATGAGTTTCACTTGCATACTTATTAATTTATTCATATGTAATACCAAAGATTTATTTATAACACATTGGTACTAACGCATTTATTCACTTTAAATTATTTATTTTCAAACCAATGACTAATTTATCCACTTTTGACCTTAATATCACAAAAAAAAAAAAGTCAATTTTGAGAAATTTGTTATCACTCAATTTTATCCAAACCAGCATTAATATTTGCAACACCTTTATTCTTGTTGGAGGTAGTCACAAGAGCAAACTTAAGAGTTCATCTGGGACTAGAAGCAACCATTGACATTGCCCACTTGACATTTTACTAGCATTTGATTGGCAAAAGTCTGATTTTTTTTCTATTTTCTATACAGCTATTGAAATTTACATTGATGGTAAAAATTACATTGCAGCAAAAATGAATGTTTCCCCAGTTTACATTCATTTAGCATACACAAGTAGCCTATATTCAATCAACACTATCAACATTGGGCCACCTGTACTTGGCATGCATGAAATGCTGCCTCTGGTGATTGATAGCACCCCCAAAACAAACAACCAACTCACCCATAAGTTTAAGGCATTTGTGATCGTAATGAAGCTTTGCCCATAGAAGAGATGTAGACGTTCAGATACACCATAATGTACACGCAACACCACACGTATCCAATTTTCTGAAGCCACGTTACACCACCGAAGTATTTCAAATACTCCATCACCAACCAAAGGTGTTGAGACATTTCTGAAATTTGTTAAATATTGACCATTTGCCTTGCACACAGCAAAGTGTTCATTAAAAGATGTTTGACACGTCAAGTTAGCTTCACAAGGAAGAGTGTTTGGGCTGGGTGAAGGAAAGTGCACAGTTTCATTCTGGAATAAAAAAAATAAAGTTTACACACAAGTATTTATTAAATGCACAAACAAAAAAAAAAACAAACAACCCAAAAACACACACCTGGTTTCTTTGAATCACTGAGCAGTCATCAAATCCTACACATTCTACTCCATTCCACAACAGGGTATCAGGACATCTGCAGCCTTCCATACAAGGTTGGTGGCACTCATCACTGGAACAATTTTCAGCACATGCTCTAGGGCACAAGTCATAATAGCTTCCCAGTGGACATGGGAAACCTTGGATACAAATACATTTCTTAGTACAGATGCAACATAAAGATGAAGCAAAATGGAACAAAGAAAGAAAACCCTTTATCTAAACTGATTGGGACCCAAAAGGGTTTGATTTTAGAAGGGAATACATTCTAAGGATGACCGCAGCAGAGTCTTTACTCAAGGGACAGACCAAACTTCTGGATGATACAGATTTACTCATCTTCAGATCCCAGTTATAATGGCCTGATTTATCACTGCTATGATCCTCTTAATGACCACAGTTTTTGCTGCACATTATATCAACTTTAGCAGTAACAGCGTCTTTCTCCACAATCCACAGATCATGAGTTATACCACAGTGCCAATGTGCAATCGATATTTGCTACATGGATGTGCACATGCATAACATTACGTAATTTAATTCCACATGTTTAAAAAGAATGTATGGAATGTAATTAGAAGCATTCACAGATTGGAGGTAGAAAATCTCAACAAAGGCGGACTAAGGGACTAGCTTTTTTTTTTTTTTTTTTGGTTAAAGCAGCCATGAAGATTCACACTTGCAGTTAAACATGGTGTTTTAAAACATTTAGACTGAGTAATTTTTTAAGACATGTTTTCACTGCTCAGCTGCACACATTTAATCCCAATGAAATAAAAAAGGAGTTTTGGGGGCGGAGCCAGCCAGCGTCTGATGGCCACATCATTTCTAGCTCTGGATAGAGGAGCACCTTGCATAGCAAATTCTGGAGGACGCTTGACCCAAATACGGTGATCCACCTCATGATGGGCAGGGGCATCAAATGACAGCAAACATCCGAGGGATAGAGCCATAGCGCACCGGACCCATCGAGAAGTAGGCCACAAGCCTATCTGCACACCACTCAAATGCACACCGGACCTGCCCACACAGACAGCAGCAAATAGGTAGGAAAACTTCTCTCCTTATATACAGACCGGGTGCTTGTCTCCATAAAGCAGCTTGCACCAGGGGAGAGCCTCAGCCTCATAAGATTTTTTTTATTTATAAATATCTTACCAGGAAGGATACTTTGCGATTTCTCTCATTTTCAAGTACGTCCTGGGATAAGAGCGCAAAACAGCAATCACACAGGCCTATTCATATATGGCAGCCATAAGCCCTCACTAAAGTAGCCACGGTGAACTCTGACATCACTAACTAGGGTATATGTTTTGGACATCAAAGCCAACATTACAGCACTTCATGCAACAAACAGAGCTTTGCCTATATGAATAGCTATGAACTTGCCAGACCTAATGCAGATATAAGCAGCACCACATTGTTGAAGTGAGATCTATCCTTTGCTAGATGCACTGAAGAGTACAGGAATCTAATCAGTGGGTAGGAGCCACACACTTCTAATAATCCAGACCCTGTAGCTACACTCACTTTCCTTAAAAAGGGGCACATTCTATTTTTAATATACTACTACAAAACCTCCTAGAGGAATAGCATTTATGAATAAGGCATTTTTATCTGATAACTAGGCACATCACAATGGCCTCAAGACTCACACCCAGGCCTGATAAGTCTATTAAAGGCCCTGTGCCATCTAGCTCCAAAATAGACAACTTCAAGGTGCTAGAGTCTTCTATATCAAAACAAAATGTTTACCAGACACTGAAAACACTACTTTAGATACAGACACCGTGCCCTTCTCAATTTACCAACCAAGGCAGACTTTGCCACCCTTTTCCCCCAGATGGGCAAGCTCATTAAAGATGGACCATCTGAAGTTAAAAAGGACCTGACTGACCTGGGTGATAGGGTAGTGCAAATGAAGGAAGATATGGATCAATATAATAATGATGCAGATCTTCAGAACCGTACTCTCCAAGTCCACGATGACATGATACAACAACTGCAAACCCCCTTGTTGAAGATCTGGATAACAGAGGGAGGTGTCAGAAACTCAGGATCAGAGGCATCTCAGAAAAAGTTGTGGCATCCCAAATCCAGCAACACCTACAACTATTTCAGCACATACTACAAGAAGAATCTCCGACAATCCCATTAGAAAGCTCACCGGGCTCTATGCCCGAAACTGCCGGAAGACAAGCCACCTAGAGATAATCAGTTTCCAAAGCTTCAGAGACAAAGAAAGAATCATGACTGCCTCACGGAAATCACACCAAATCTCATTTGGAGATACAGTGCAAGTCTTTGCCAACTTGAGCACCATTACACTAGCAAAACTAAGAGAAGCGAAATTCCTCACCACCCACCTGCATGACATGAAGATACAGAATGGGAAGCCCCATTTGTAGGGTATCAAAGTACTACATGACTCAGATCATCACCTACAACACGCCGGATGACCTTGAGCAATTTTGCAACTGTTTGAAAATCAGTCCTAACTATACTCTCTTCAAAATCCACCCCAGCACCAAGTGAGTCTTCATCAACACTGTCGCCAAAACAGAGACCTTCCTGGACAAGAGTCACCAGGAAACAAAACAAGGTTTCCCAGAAAGCTGGCTTTCCAGTGGAAGAGCCTACCCGACTGCCGCTTAAAATAACTGAATTCTTCAGAACCTATTACCTGAAGTATATCACCTTTAGTTTAAAAATGTTTGGATAAATGTGTTATGTCTTACAAATGTAACATTTTCAAAGTTAGCCCCCTTTCCCTTGGGGGAAAAAAAATAAGTGGGCTAATGCATGCCTTTTGCCCACCCCCCTAGTCCTAAATTAAACGTATTAACTCCCCTTCAAATGGAAGTTGCTCAATCATAGTAATCCCCTTCTGTTACTATGATCCCCCATCCTTTTTGAAATACTATTCTAGGTATTGTAACTTCTGTTTAAAGTTTATCTGTTTTGTTATTGTACTTTAGTTGTTTTACGTCTTACTTGGTTATTTTCTTTGATACCACAGATCTGAGCCTCAGAGAAATCTGCTCTCTTCTCTACCCTCCCTCCTCGTCAGATATTATTACACCACATCACGATGCTGCTGAGCTATTCTCTCTATCAGACGTATCCACCCGCAAAAGCATACACCCTCAGCTACAGCTAAAACCCTATCAACCCTTTGTGTAGCGGTCTATTTGCATTTTAGCCAGTCTAAAATTAGCACAACCTTTAACGTTTTGGGAAATGAGCAGGAGTTCAGGGACTGCCATGTGTAGTGTTAAAGGCCTTAATTCCCCAACCAAAAAGTCCCATTGCCCTAAACTGGTTTCATAAAACACAAGGGAGAAGTTGTCTTCCTTCAGGAGACTCACTTTTTTTAAACTGGCAGAACCCAAATTTATTTCTAAACATTTCCCGGTGGGCTACTTCAACTCCGCTCCCACAAAATGAAACTTAGTAAGGCATATTGCTTTGGCATAACATTGCTTTCCAACTTCTTCACAAATACATTGATAGTGAAGGACGATACTTAATACTGGTAGGCACACTACGCAACCGCCCTGTCACATTCACAAATATTTACGCCCTGAACACAGGACAGGCATCTTCCGTTAAAAAAGTAAATCGGAGACCTGTTAGAAGTAGCGCAGGGCACTGATTCTCACAGGTGACTGCAATGTAGCTGTACTGTTCAAACAAGGAGTTCATTACCCAGCAGCTCCTTGGGAGCTATTACAAATGCCCTCTGTGACAGCACTTTTAGATGTTTGGAGAATCCAACATCCTTCACAGAAATCATACACATTCTACTCCAACCCACAAAGATATAGATATATATCTCCCAGAAGAGTATGCCCCTAGTAAAGTCCTGAGATCTTGCCAACCCCCTGGTCGGACCATTCAATGGTAACGTTATCCCTGAATTTGCCCAATAGACCCCTTACTGATCTCCATTGGCCTCTTGATGAAACTCTTCTCCTGCAGCCATTAAAGTCAAAATTGCACACAGTGTCTCTGGGAATACTTTCAGCACAATGCAACAAAAGCAGTAATCAGAGGGGAATTCAAGAAACAGTAATCCTGTCAGGGTTTTTCCCTGTTGTGTTTGCCCTGTGCTGCTGGCAGCCATTTAACTCACCTCTTCCTGACTTGGTGCATTATGGGGGATGCTGCTCACTTCCTGCATTCCTTTTATGGCCAGACTGGTGTGCATCATCCATGTGAGACAGGATGCAGTCTCAGAATTGTGATCTCATTACTTATTTAAAGGGCCTCTGTTCAGTATGCTTTGCATTGTCTCAGACCTGTTTGTGCGAGTTGCTATGTATTACCTGGCTGCCCGACGTCCTTCCTGGTTCCTGACTCTGCTGTTTTCCTTGTTCCTGATTCCGACTCGTCTGACTATTCGCTTTGGCTCCTGACTCGGGGCATCTGACTACCAGCTCTGGTTTTGACTCCTGGCTTGTTATTTGACTTGTGGTCTTATTTTTTGCTATTAATAAAAGGTGCGATTATTTCTGCACTTCTCATCTCAGTCTGATTCCTGGCACCCTGACAAATCCATACTTAAAAAAAAAAAAAAAAAAAAAAAAAAAAAACTATAACTCCGAACCATAGAAAACTTGCATATGCAATCCCCTGAAAAATTCACAGCACACAACTACCTCCATCTGCGCATGCTTCTAGTTACATAATCAAATTCCAAACATTCTTTACAAACATGTGGAGAGCAATTACATAATTATACCTATGCGTACATTAACGGAACTGATCTTAGCAAAGTTGTAATTTGTTCAATTTGCAAAACCCCACCATAACCGATGCCTTGAGTAAACATACTGAGTTTTTTTCAGCAATGCACACTTTCACCTTCTTTCTTGCCTAGTTACTTGCTTTACCAGCTAAAGTTTACCTAATGTGCAGCAGGAACACCATAGCAGTAATAAGGCTCAGGTCAGAACTGTGATCCGAAGGAGGGGGGGTTGGGGAAATCAGGATAATACATATTTACTAATCTGTTTGTGGAGTATGTATTTAGTCAATCAGCAAGCACTACCCAGGTGCTGAAACTAGCATCTTCTGCTGTCATCCTTAAATTCTGGACACACAGCTGATGCCTAGTGTGCTATGTTTGATGAACTTGAGGCCTGGAGACTTTCTGCCTATACAACTTAGTCAAGTTCTGTGTGCACAGATCTGTTTTATATTTTAAATTTGTCAGGTTATGCCAAATGTTACAAATTGAGTGTCATTTTTGTTAGAGAAAATAATAAGTGCTAAATCCTCTTCAAGATATACTGAGATCTGTACCAGGTTTATTTCTATTGTTTAGATATGTACTTTTCCTGTGGGCCTGCACCCGACACACACTTGTATGCAAAACTTTAGGCACCCCTGACAATTTCCATGCTTTTCATTTATAAATAATTGGGTGTTTGGATCAGCAATTTCATTTTGAAATATCAAATAACTGAAGGACAGTAATACAGTATTTCAGTAGTGAAATTAGGTTTATTGGATTAACAGAAAATGTGTAATATGCATCAAAACAAAATTAGACAGGTACATACATTTGGGTACCGTTGTCATTTTGAATACCTGTAACTACCTAGCACTGATTAATTGGCACACACAATTGGTTTGGTGAGCCAATTAAGCCTTGAACTTCATAGACCGGTGCATCCAATCATGAGAAAAGGTATTTAAGGTGGCCAATTGCAAGTTGTTCTTTGACTCTTCTGAAGAGTGGCAACATGCGGGCCATAAAAAAACTCTCAAATGACCTGAAAATAGATTGTTCAACATTATGGTTTAGAGGAAGGCTACAAAAAGGTATTGCATAGATTTTAGCTGTCAGTGTCCATTGTGAGGAAATGGATTACAGGCACAGTTCTTGTTAAGGTCAGAAGTTACAGGCCAAGGATGGTGAGAAAGGTCAAAAACAGCCCACCTGCAACATCTTGCTGCAGATGGCGTCACTGTGCATCGTTCAGCACATTGCACAAGGAGAAGCTGTATGAGAGTTATGCGGAAGAAGCCTTTTCTGCACACACAGTCGCTTGAGGCATGCAAACACATTTGGACAAGCCAGCTTTATTTTGGTAGAAGGTGCTGTGGACTGATGAAACAAAGATTGAGTTATTTGGTCATAAGGTGTGTTATGCATGGCACCAAAAGAACACAGCATTTCAAGACAAACACTTGCTACCCACAGTAAAATTTGGTGGATGTTCCATCATGCTGTGGGGCCAGTACCGGGAATCTTGTTAAAGTTGAGGGTCGCATGGATTCCACTCAATATCAGAATAATGTTGAGAAATTGAGTCATAAAGTTGAAGTTATGCGGGTGGTGGATATTTCAACAAGACGACCCAAAATCTACTCTGGCATTTATGCAGAGAAACAAGTACAATGTTCTGGAATGACCATCCCAGTCCCCAGACCTGAATCTCATTGAAAATCTGTGGGGTGATTTGAAGCGGGCTGTCCATGCCCAGCAACCATCAAACCTAATTGAACTGGATATGTTTTGCAAGGAGGAATGGTCCAAAATACCTTCATCCAGAATCTAGACACTCATTACAGACTATAGGAAGCGTCTAGAGGCTGTTATTTCTGCTAAAGGAGGCTCTTCTAAATTTTGATGCAATATTTCTGTTGGGGTGCACAAAATGTATGCCCCTGTCTAATTTTGTTTTGATGCATATTGCACATTTTCAGTTAATCCAATAAACCTCATTTCACTACTTCAAATATTACAGTGTCCTTCAGTTATTTGATAGATCAAAATTTAATTGCTGATCCAAACATACAGTGAATGTTAGGTTATCTACTCACAAAATGTAACAGACATGAATAAAAATGATTAGGAAAATCCACTATTAAGCCCACTGGCAGAGTTAGGAAAATAATAATTTATGTAAGAACTTACCTGATAAATTAATTTCTTTCATATTGGCAAAAGCATGAGCTAGTGACATACAATCCTACCAGGAGGGGCAAAGTTTCCCAAACTTCAAAATGCCTATAAATACACCCCCTCACCACATCCACAATTCAGTTTAACGAATAGCTAAGTAGTGGGGTGTATATAAAAAAAAAAAAATCATGGACTTGCCAATATGAAAGAAATTAATTTGTCAGGTAAGTTCTTACATAAAATTAGATTCTCATGTAATTGGCAAAAGTCAATGAGCTTGAGACGTATGGGATAGAAATACCCAAGATGTGGAAGTCCACAGAAGAGTCACTAGAAAAAGGAGGTATAAAATATAAACAGCCATTTTCCACTGAAAAAATTAAATACACAAAAAATAAGTGTCTCAAAAAAAAAAAAAAAAAACATTTTCAGAATAATCAATCTGAAACAGCTGCCTGAAGAACTTTTCTATAAAAAAGACTGCTTCAGAAGAAGCAACTACATCAAAATGTTAAAATTTAGTAAAAATGTTTGCAAAGACCAAGTTGCCACTTTGCAAATCTGATCAACTGAAGCTTCATTCTTAAAAGCCCAAGAAGTGGAGACTGATCTAGTAGAGCTGTGATCCTCTGAGGCGGGGACTGTCCCGCCTTCAAATAAGCTTTATGAATCAAAAACTTCAACCAAGATGCCAAAGAAATGGCAGAAGCTTTCTGACCTTTCCTAGAACCAGGGAGATCAAAGAGACTAGAAGTCTTCATGAAATCTTTAGTAGCCTCAACATAATATTTCAAAGCTCTTACAACATCCAAAGAATGAAAAGATCTTTCAAGAGCATTCTTGGTATTAGGACACAAGGAAGGAACAAGTTTCCCTACTAATGTTAGAATTCACAACCTTAGGAAAAATTTTTTAACTAAGTCCACAAAAACAGCTTTATTCTGGTGGAGAAAAAAAAAAAAAAAAAAAAAGCCACAGAAAAAAAGGACTCACGAGAGAGCGCAGACAATTCAAAAACTCTTCTAGCTGAAGAGATAGCCAAAAGAAACACTTTCCAAGAAAGTTTAATGTCCAAAGAATGCATAGGCTCAAAAGGAGGAGCTTGCAAAGTCTTCAAAAGCAAACTAAGACTCCAAGGAGGAGAGATTGAGTTAAAGGGCTTGATTAAAAAAAAAAAAAAAAAAAAAAAAAAAAAAAAACCCACACCTTGAATATCAGGAAGCTTAGCAATCTTTCTATGAAAAACAGAAAGGAGCAGAGATTTGTCCCTTCAAAGTACTTGCAAAAACAAAACAAAACAAAAAAAAAAAAACTATCCAAACCATCTTGAAAAAAATATAAAATTTTAGGAATGCTAAAAGAATCCCAGGAGAATTTGAGACCACCATGAAATATAGGTCTTCCACACTTAATAAATCTTCCTTGAAACAGACTTCCGAGATTGTAGCATAGTATTAATCACAGAGTCAGAGAAACCTCTATGACTAAGCAACAAGCAATAAAATTTGAAGGTATGGAAAAAATTGGAGTTCCTGATGGAAAAAACAGCCCTTGAGACAGAAGGCCTGGTCTTAGAGGAAGTGTCCAAGGCTGGCAACTGGACAACCGAACAAGATCAGCATACTAAAACCTGTGAGACCACGCTGGTGCTATCAGAAACACATACAATTGTTCCATAATGATCTTGGAGATCACCCTTGGAAGAAGAATTAGAGGTGGAATAAAAGCAGGTTGGAAAAACCAAAAGAACTACTAAAGCATCCACCATCTCTGACTGAGTATCCCTGGGAAGTTTGTATAGATGAGATGCCATCTGATCCCACATCTGTACAATCTGACAAAATACATCTGGATGGAGACCACTCCCCTGGATGTAAGGTCTGACGGCTGAGATAATCCACTTCCCAATTGTCTACATCTGAAATATGCACTGCAGAAATTAGACAAGAGCTAGATTCTGCCCAAGAAAGTATCTGAGATACTTATTTCATAGTTAGGGGACTGCGAGTCCCACACTGATTAACATATGCCACAGTTGTGATATTGTCCATCTGAAAACTGAATGGTTTGCTTTTTAACAGAGGCCAAACCTGAAGAGCCCTGAAAATGACACAGTTCTAAAATATTGATTGGTAACCTCGCCTCTTGAGGTTTCCAAACACCATTTGCTGTCAGAGATCCCCAGACAGCTCCCCAACCTGAACAACTTGCATCTTATTGTGATCACAGTCCAGGTAGGATGAGCAAAAGAGGCCCGCCTGAATTAAATGATGGGCTAACCACCAAGTGAGAGAGTTGAATGTTGGGATTTAAGTATATCAATTGTGATATCTGAATATAATCCCTGAACCATTAAATCAGCATACAAAGCTGTAGAGGTCTCATGTGAAAACGAGAAAAGGTGATTGCGTCTGATGCTGCAGTCATGAGACCTAAAACTTCCATGCACATAGCCACTGAAGGGAATGATTGAGACTGAAGGTTTTGAGAAGCTGAAACCAAATTTCTTTGGTCTCTTGTCTGTTAAGGACAGAGTTATGGACACAATCTGGAAACCTAAAAAGGTGACCCTTGTGAGGAATCAAGAAACTTTGGTAAATTGATCCTCAAACCATGTCTTTGAATAAATAGCACTAGTTGATTCATGTGAGATTCGGCTAAAATGTAATGACTGCGCTAGTTCCAAGATAGCGACCAAATAAGGAAACACTGCAATACCCTGTTCTCTGATTAAATAGAAGGGCACGAGAACCTTCGAAAAGATCCTTGGAGCTGTTGCTAGGTGAAATGGAAGTGTGACAAATTGTCTAGAAAAGAGAATCTCAGAAACCGATAGATGTCTGGACGAATCTGAATGAAGATAACCATCTTGTAAATCTATTGTGGACATATGACTTTGCTGAACAAAAGGCAGAATAGTCCTTAGTCACCATCTTGAAATGATTCAAATACTTCAGATCAGTGGTGTCACTAGGGGGGTGCAGGCCGCACCTGGGTAACACCAAATTTTTTTTAAATTTTATTGAAATTCAAAGAAATACAATGTTGAGATGCATAGATTTTATTAGAGGCTGGCATTTGTGAACATTAGTGGGACTGGGGAAGTTGTAGACAATTTTTTTGCCCCTTGAGGCAGTGCTGCAATTTCAACAAATAGTTTTCCCGGATGCTTTTGCTTGTTTGTACTTTGCTCCTCCCCTGCCCAATTTCACTATGAATGTTGTGGGTGTGCCGTGGGGCTTGCAAAGTTGCGCTGCTAGCTTAAGCCTGCCTATCTGTGCTCACTGCTCAGTGACATGCGGCCCAGGGCTGTGCACAGACAGACTTGGAACAGAGTCAGAGACCAGAATTTTCATAGTTTGCACGCCTAAACCTTTTCTTCAGTGATTTATTTTAGAGTGCTCAGTTTCTTTCATTTGATGTTCTGCTGAGCCAAGGAGCAGCTCTAGGCATGAGCTTCATAATTAATGCAGTGCAGTTTACATATTTTGTATGTGTGTGTCAGAGTTTGTGTGTCAGTGTTTGTGTGTGTCTGAGTGTGTTTCCGAGTGTTTGTGTGTGCATCTGAGTATGTTTTTAAGTGTGTTCGCGCGTTTGCCTGTGTTTTTGTGTGCGTCTGCTTTCTGGAGGGGGGGGGGTGACACCATGACTTACCGCACCGGGTGACACCAACCCTAGTGACGCCACTGCTTCAGATCCAGAACTGGCCAGAATGAATTTTCTCTTTTGGACAATAGATTTGAATAAAAGCCCAGACCTTGTTCCTGAAACAGAACTGTATTACCCCAAAAGCTCTAGATCTGAAACACTTCAGAAAAGCCTAAGCCTTCACCAAATTTACTGGAACTTGAGAGAAAAAGATTACAGGAGGTCTTACTCTGAAAGCTATGCGACACAATACACTGAATCCAGATTTTTGAACAGACTCTGTCCAAATGTCTTGAAATAATTTCAATCTGCCCCCCGCCAGCTGAACTGGATCGAGGGCCACACCTTCATGCAGACTTGAGGGCTGGCTTTGGTTTTTTAAAAGGCTTGGATTTATTCCAACTTGAAGGTTTACAATTGGAACCAGAGTCTTTAGGGGAAGGATTGATTTTCTGTTACTTGTTCTGTCAAAAGGAATGAAGACGATTAGAAGCTTTAAATTTACCCTTATATCTTATCCTGAGGCAAAAAAAAAAACAAAAACTCCCTTCCCCAGTGGTAGTTGAAATAATCTAATCCAACTGAGAACCAAATAAATTAAATTGTTACCTTGGAAAGAAAGATAGTAATCTAGACTTAAATGTCAGCATTCCAAGATTTAAACCATAAAGCTCTTCTAGCTAAAACAGATTTAACATCAATTTTGATGATATCAAAAATCGCATCACAGAAAAATAATTAGCATGTTGAAGGAAATGGAACAATGCTAGACAAATCAGGCTCCGTTTCCTGTTGCACTAAGATATCCAACCACAAGGTTGATGCAGCTGCAACATCAGCCATAGCAATAGCAGGCCTGAGACGATAGCCAGAATAAGCTTTCCTTAGATAAGAGTCAAGTTTCCTCAATATCCAAAGTAACCAACACTTCTTTTAACAAGTAACGAATAAACGCAATCTTGAAAAGATAAGTAGATTTGTCAATATCTGAGATTGAATCTCTTTGATTCAGAAGATCCTAAGAGGAGGATATTTCAGTATGTTGTCTGTCATTAGAAATTTCATACATTTTGAGAAGTTTTAAATTACCTTTTTAAGTTTATTAGAAGGGGGAATAGCAGACAAAGCCTTCTGTATCTCATCAGAAATATAATTTTTTCATAACAGGGATATCATGTACATTAGAAGCTGAACAGTACTGTACTAGTACTGATGGAAACATTTTCTGCGTGCAAAAGATCATGGCAACCGTTGCATACTACAACTGGAGATATAATCTCAGCTAATTTACAACAGATACACTTAGCTTTGGTAGAACTGTGATCATGCAGCAGGGTTCCAACAGTTGCTTCTGAGACAGGATCAGATTGAGACATCTTGCAAAAAGTAAAAAAACAAACAAAAAGCATTAAAAGCAAAGTTATAATTTCATGTATGTTTCATGAATGGGAAAAAAAAATGCAAACAGCATAGCCCTCTGAACATAGAAGGCATAAAGGAAGTGGGGTGAAAAAAAAAACTAAATTTTTTGGCGCAAAGTATGATGCACAACGCAAAAGGAAGTCGAAAAGTTTTTTGCTGCCAACATCCGGAAATGGCGCAACTTGCGTCATAACAGATGCAACCTTGTGCAAGGAAACCTGGCATCAACTAAGACGCCAAAAATGACGAACTTGTGTCAAAGACGTAGCTTTGCGCCCAAAAAATTCTCGCGCCAAGAATGACGCAATAACAGCATTTTGAGCCCTTGCGAGCCTAATTTTGCCCGCAAAATTAAAAGGAAAAACAGTTCATTTGAAAAAGAGGACTATACCACAATTAAGACAAATAACTTCCTAAACATGCTTCGAAAAAAGGAATATGAGTCTGCAAAAGGAAATACATAGACCTGACTCGTGCAAATAAGTAAAAAACATATATTTAAAACTTTATATTAATACATAAATCGCCAAACCATATCTGAGTGTCTTAAATAAAAAAACCTACTTACCGAAAGACACCCAACCACATATAGTAGATAGCCACACCAGTACTGAAAAAGTATCAGCAGAGGAAATGGTATATAAGAGTATATCATCGATCTGAAAAGGGAGGTAGGAGATAAATCCCTACGACTGATAACAGAATCTTTGAAAAGACTTTGCGCGAGGAAAACCATAAAATCAATAGGCAATATTCCCGTCACATCCCTCTGACAAACACTGTACTCCAAGGAATTGGGCTTCGAAATGCTTAGAAAAGAAATCTAGCACAAACTTACTTCACCACCTCCATAGGAGGCAAAGTTTATAAAACTGAATTGTCTGTGTGGTGAGGGGTGTATTTATAGGCATTTTGAGGTTTGGGAAACTTTGCCCCTCCTGGTAGGATTGTATATCCAATACGTCACTAGCTCATGGACTCTAGTGAATTACATGAAAGAAACTTTGTATTTCAGATAAATTTAATGTCACAGCTTTTGTATGGGCAAAGTTGTATTACTTTTACTATGAGCTTTATATTTTTTTCATGCGTATTTTCAATTTTAGTTTCCATAAAAGTTTGCAGAGTAATTTATGATTTAATATTTTTTTACTGTATTTTAAATTTATATTTGTCTCATAGAACTTAAATTAGATAGTGAGCCCTGTTTTAATGTATGCAACTATGCATTGCTATCACACAAAAGCAGGAACACCCCTTTATAAGATACACTGTTCAAGTTAAAAACTTCCTTTAGAGAATTAAGGCTGGTGCTTTATGATACTGGTGCTATTTTCAAAGAAACCTTTCAAGCCCAGAGAGCTTTAGATAATCAGACCCTTATATACTGTAGGTGCATTCCAATGGTTCTATAATACATTTATAGGCAGACCAGTTTTAGTGTGGAAGGGGTTTTGCATTGCCCACAATCTGAAGTCAATAATTCCACCTAGTCAAAAATAGACATGAACTATACAAGTATTTTTTTTCTGGGTGGAGAGAGCAAATGCATTGTTAGGATCCTTCAAAAAGTATCTAAAACAAAATAATTAGAGGGCATATTATGCTTTGTTGGGAATTCTAATAATCCTTATAGAAGACACAGATCAAAAGTACTACATCTATTTGCCAAGGCTATTCTCAGCGCCACTAGGTGATACTCACTGCAAAAGTTCTCATTTCTCCATGACTTGAGCTTCACGCCTTCTGCTTGACATGAAATGGTGTACAGCTGGAGAACTTGGCAGTGCCAATCAGCATCTTCCTCACCTTGATGGCACATACTGTAGTACACCATATGGTTCAGCACATTATAGCATGCTGCAAGGGGACCATCTACCTCTAAGAGAATGTTACAGGGATCGAAGGTTGAATATGTGACATTGGTTTCCAGATCTTTTAAGTAACACCCATTAGTGGGGAGAGGTTCTGAAGTCAAGGAAGTAGTTAGATCTGCACAGAGGCCACAGGCTTTGCTACGGTAATGATGTGGAAGAATTAAACTGATAAACGCTGCATTTAACTGTAACTTTAGCCCAAAATCTGTTTCCACAGTTAAATAAGCGCCATTTTCATACATCCAGAGCTTCCCAGATAATAGAGTAACAGGAAGTTGTGTGGGTGATCCATCCACCTGTAGGAGGGAGGGGGGGAACAAAAAACACACACATCGTAGATACAATTACATGAGGAACTCACTCTTCTTACCAAAGAGAAGAATTGTGGTGACCAACCTCTTCAAAAGATACAAACTCTAAATTTTTAGACCGCCTATACTGCAAGTTCCATTTAGGAGACTTTTTTTATTAAATCTGGTTTGTGTAAGACTTATGCTGTGGATACAGGTT
The DNA here is from genome assembly GCF_027579735.1 of Bombina bombina. NCBI lineage: Eukaryota > Metazoa > Chordata > Amphibia > Anura > Bombinatoridae > Bombina > Bombina bombina. Next base: position 16,143,204 of record NC_069506.1, read on the forward strand.
ATTCTTCTTTGTGTAGTAAAGTGTGAAGTAAATAAGTAAAGTTTATACAGAAGCAGTTACTAGGAGATTGTCTTATAAACATGGCTTAACAAATAAAGACTCCATTGCGCACAGCAAGTACAAACCTACTACATATTGCAAGTAGTAGTCTCAATAGTAAACTTAAAGGGCCACTAAACCCAAAATCTTTCTTTCATGATTCAGATAGAGAATAGAAATTTAAAGAACATTACAATTTACTTCCATTATTTATTTTGCTTCATTTTTTAAATATCCTATGTTGAAGGAAAAGCAATGCACATGGTGAGCCAATCACACAATGCTTCTATGTGCAGCAACCAATCAGCAGCTAGTGAGCATATCTAGATATGCTTTTCATCAAAGAATATCAAGATAAAACAAATTTAATATAAGTAAATTAGAAAGATGTTTAAAATTGCATTCTCTTTCTAAATCAAAAGAAAAAATGTGGGTGGCATGTCCCTTTAAGATAGATCTGGATCCCCTAAGCCACACAAATTGAGCTGTAAAATTGCAGGATGTTTAACACTACTGCTGAACACGTATGCACAAGTTTCCCTTACATGTAATAAACTAGATTTTGAGTCCCGATTATTCTTTGCTTTAATATTAATCTTGTGACTTTACATTATTTTTAATCTCTCAAAGAGAGAGTCATTGACTTACCCAAATATTTAGATGTTCACGATACTCAATGAAAATGTTTAGCTCATACAACTTTGCAAAGACGACACTGACACTCTTATTGAGTCCAGCTATATATTCTGCATAGATGGCAAAGAGTGGCATTTCATCTGTATTGCAATCGTAGGCTAGGTTTAGATTGCAAGACCCCAACAGCTCTTTAAATACACCATCAAAGGAATAGAAGCCAGAACTGCCAAACAGGGCACAGGTCATACGATCTGAGACACATCCTGATGAGTTATCACAGTTCTTTTCCGTTGGCAACTCTCCATGTCCTGTAAACATTTTTTTTAGAATTAGGTGTCAAATTATAGGACAAACCTACAACACATGAAATACATATTTAACATTAAAATATTCACTACATACTAACTTTCCCCTAAACAAAGTTGTATAAAATTATTCTCAACCACAGATCATTTGCAAAACTATTTCACTGCTCACATCAGCATTTTACTAGTGCCCATATGTAACACCACAAGTTTTGTGAATGGTGAGAATTAGATATGAACCATTTCTTGCAATCACATTTTTAAGTTCCCTAACCAAACATTTATACCCTACTTGACCAAAGATAAAATAAACAAGAGTAAACTAGTATGATCCATAATGGCAGCAATATGTATTTACATTTATTCCCTAACCAAAAAAGACAAAAACTAAAGTGCCTAGATTTCAGTTACTAAATGATTACTAGCAAAGCAGGTAAATCAAGCTTTGAGACTCTAGAAGATAAATTTAAAAAGGGCACAATCTAAATGTGAAGCAATTCATAGATTTTTAAAAAAAAAAAAAAAAAAAAAAAAAAAAAAGGAATAAATTGTGGTGTCAGGCTTGCTGCTTGTGACACAATGGTGACCAATAGACCTGTGAGGTGTCAGACATGATTTCCTAGGAATGCACTGCCTACTTTGCCAAATACTACACACAGGCATACTAGAAATTGCACCAGTGTCATTTTTTGTTTATATCTATGGGCACGTTCTCTGTTTCAAATACATGTACATACCTGTATAATAACAGCCCTGGATGCCACCCTGTACATCACAGACATAATTCTCTGGACAAGCAAAAGGTTCACAAATCCAATGTTTGATAGAAGTACACACACATTGTGTTTGGCATTCATTCTCCACAAGCACTGACCCCAGCTATAATAAAAAAAAATAAAAAAAAAATAAATAAATACCATAAGCCGATGTAATATTGTTTCCATAGGGTTTCTAAAATAGTTTAATGGAAGAGAAATTTAGATTTTAAAAAAATAGAATGTTTATATATACACACAAAGCAAAGGCTGGAGCACATAATGTTTTGCCATAAAGCATTTCAATTATGGGGGAATAATTAAAACAGTCCTCACACAAATATTCACCTGGCTAAAAATAAAGAGAAACCCACCACACATTAGGAGTTGTGCTAAACTCAGGTGATACGAGTGCTTGCTTGAAGCAAGACCTTTTAGCACATAACAAGTTTGTTGATGCACCTTTGCACAACTAGTAACCGGTTTCACCACTCTCACCCAAGTTTAACTTAGTTTCTGCACTCCACAATATCAATAATTGTAATATTACATCGTTTCAACTCCCTCGTATTGCTAAGAATTAAGGGTAATGGTTGAGGAGATTGGTAGCGTTTTAGGAAGATTTCAGTGATAAAGCATTTTACCTTGTAGTATGTCCCATTTTCGGAACAACCACATTGTTCAAAGGGCACACAAGAGTTTCCTTCTGCTTCAAATCCATCATTGCAAACACAGCCTTCCTGACATCTTCCTGTGCAAATTCCTGGGGCAGCACAAATGCCAACACATGGATCTGAGCAGAGGGAATATGTACTGTTTTCTGGGCAATTGAAGGCTGGGGGAAGGGAAAAAATAAATATTTTTAATACTACTATCAAAATGCTGAAGATAATGTTAAAAAAAAAAAAAAAAAAAAAAAAAAAAAAAAAAAAAATCTACTCGTCATATGGATTGCGTTATTCTATTGTTTTAAGGACCTTTAATATATTTTTTAATTAAATTACTACCTGGCAGGAACGGATGAGAGATGCAATATGGCCCAGGGGCAGACTAAAAATAGGTGGTTTATGGAGAACACACATGTTTGCTGTCCCTTTAAAGTATTAAACAGTTGTAGTGTTAAGTTCAAATGAAAGACTTACAATTCAGATAAGATATGCAATTGTAAACTTTCCAATTTACTTTTAAAAATTAGTTTCTCTCTTTCTGTATTTGTAAAAGGCTAAACCCAAGTAGGCTTTTAGGCTGGTGATTTCTAAGACTCTGCAGTCCACCTCTTATCTCAGAAGACGGCTGTGAATAGCTAAAAACCATGTACTGTTTGTTCATGTGTACTATATAGATTACATTGTGCTCACCCCAGTCAAGTCATTTAAGAGTCAGCACTAATTGTTTGAAATGCAAGTCTGTCAAAAGATCCGAGATAAGGGTAAGTCTGCAGAGGCTTAGATAAAAGTTAGTGAGAGGTAAAAAAGTATAATATAACTTATGCAAAACTGGGGAACTGTAAATCAAGGGATTATCTTTTTTAAAAAAATAGTTTTACTGTCCCTTTAAGGTCTAAGTCTGTTAGTACCCATGGGGTGACACCGCCCAGAGAGGATGGTCTGAAGAAATAGGAGTCGTGGGAAAAGAGGGGGGAGGAATTTTCATCACATGATAGACTACAAAGTATTGTGGAAACACTGTTTCAATACTGTGTAATTGTGAGTGAAATTAATTTTCATATATAACATACATCCTGGCTACATTGGCACAAACTAAGTGTCACTAATTTCTCTAGTGCCCAGAAGGAGAAGGCGATCTCACAGAAATGTCAACAGATCAGGTATAAAGTATTCTAATTTGCAACCCTTGAGATTTCTTACATGCTTTTGTTTGTGTACACACACTTATAAATATAAAGTTACTCACGACAAAAGGGCTCTGTCCTCCATGAATAGATAACAGCACCAGCCTCCTGGCAGACAGCTGCATAGTTAGAAAGTGCTCCACACAAGACAGATGGGTCCCCTTTATAATGGCACAGGTTAATCTGACAGTTTAGAAAGAAATCTTCATAAGAGATGTTCCAGTGACAGTCTCTGAAAGGTCCCTGAGGGTCCTTCATCATCCCACAGCTATAGGGCAATTCATACAACGCAAGTTCCTCTGTGCTACACTCTGGGGTTGTGATGTTGGGTACAAATGCGCAGAGACCACAAGTTGCATCTGCATAAGAAACTGGAACCCTGACATGCAAGATACTGTCCCGGTTAAGTGAAACTATCAGTCCAAATTCTGTCTTTAGGACAATGCCCCCCATACCATCTCGCAGCATCTGTAGATTACCACCTTCTGTCATAAAGGGAGTGTGAACTGAGAAGCCATCCACCTATACCCAATGAAAGATAGGCCATTAAAACTGTATATCCATTTTATGGAAGTCAAATTAAACATTTTTATGGGACTCCAAAGTAAAAGCAGGCAGAAATCTATACTAGAAACACTAAGAATGCAGGTTAGAGATTTTTTTTAAATAAAAAAAAAAAAAAAAAAACACCCCCCCCGAATATTGGTCTCTTACCTTAATTTGTCCCATATGCTCATTGGTCCAGATAACTGTTCTGCCATAAACTTTAACTTCAAATGTCTTTATGTTACCCGCTTCCTCTCTTCCTATTCTCACAGCAAAGTATTCTAAGCCCAAAGTTGGGGAACAAAGCCCAGCTATTTCATGTGTGCCACTGCTTTGGAAAGCCTGGTTGTGTCCATCAAAACTTATGTAATGTGAAGCTTCATATACAAAGCAAGACATGTATTGCAGAGAATTGCAGGACCACCAGCCAGGAGTTAGCTCCTCGCATATCTGGCCTCTATCACATGGAAAGGTCTGGTTGCAAGTCACCTGTGCACCAAAGCAGCTACATTGTGTTAGGCAATCACTGCCAAGGAATAAGCTTCCATGTTCATAATAACGATCTTGCCACATACAGCCACATTCAGTAGCAGCAACACATCGTCCAAAGCTAAGGAGCCCATCTTCACATACACATCCCTCGTAGCAGACCTCAATGTTACAGTAGTGATCCTGGTTGTCTAGGCAGGTGCCAGGACACGTTGACAAACAGCTTTCATATCTACTATTCTCAGGACACTGCAGGCCTGTGGAAGGAGACACTGGTAAATTTAAAAAACAAAAAACAAAAAAAAAAAACACTGGTAGTGGGCAGGTAGTGGACCCCCCTTATATGAAACTCCACAAGTGACATTGTAATGTCACTCATATGCTCTGTAAAGAAAGATGACCTACTGCCTCCATTCAAGGGTCATGGACGTTTAATTGTATTGTAGAATATTTTGAAAAATCTAGTCTACTGCAGGGAACAAACATTTTGCTAAAATTATAGATAAGGATGCATTACAAATGTAATGTTATAGCTTACACCATTAAAGAGAGGCCCCTGGGTCCCTTGAATAGAAGCTACTTTATAAAGGCCAGGTCCAAGTACCTCACGAGAGGCAACTAATAAGATTCATCATTTAAATCTGCATTAGGTGATAGCAAAAACTGTTTTAAGGTGCCCATGGTACTTTAACATTTAAATTACATTTTTAATTTTTAAACAAAGCTTTTAGGCTACAGTATTGATTCATAAGTTGGGCAGTACAATATCAGCTAATGATTAAACTAAGAAGTAGAAGTGGGGTGCACCTTGGGCATTTGTGCCACAAATATTCAATTTGGGTTTTAGTTAAACTTTCCAACCTTACCATTCCCCATACACTTACCACATTCAGTAAGGGCACGCCAGTCTTGCAAGTTCACTCCTTCCACGCCACATGATAGAGCATAAGCTTCCAAGGAGGGACAACGGTTTGACAATCCTTCACAGAAGTCAAATGTACAGCTCTCTACAAAGGGCGTAGGATCCAGCACTGCATGACATGCTTGAAAGACACCAAGTTCTTCCATAAAGTGACAAGGTGGAGGGACTGTTGCAAGTGTGATGTTTTCAAGGCACTCTCCATAATCCCTCCAAGTGCCTAAGGCACAATCCATGAGTTTATCCCTTGACAGTACATCTCTTATGTAGTCTACACAAACTCCAGATATTTTTCCAGAAAGTTCAGAAGGAATTTGTAGATGTAGAAATCCCTTTGCCTCAACTAGAACACGAAGCCCAAATGTAAAATCCAGTACTGTTAATACACCAAACTGCCTTATTGACAGTCTTCCACGTGCAATAGTTATAGGAAGATACTGCTCTATGCCATCCACCTAACAGAAGGGATATTAACACATTGTAAACCTATTACAGCAGATAATTCAATGCCATTAGTAAGAGAAAGTTGTACTCAAGTTGTTTTTTCCATAAAAATAGAGGGACCCCCTTTACTACCAGTTGTATCACAATTAATTGCAACCCTCTGACTGCGACTCTCTAAACAATGAATCTCACCACCATGCGCTTAACATTTTAAAATCCAGTACAACTTTATTAATGTAATAAACTTTATGATTTTCCCCAAAATCTACAAATTGCATCAACCATGTTAAAATTTTGCAACAGAAGCTGGAATGGAACAGCCATAAAATAAGTTATTTTTCCCCAAAACACACAGTGGGATGTCAAAGATATGGACTAGCCAAGAACACACACTTTCCAAATAGCCTAAAGCAACCATTATACATCCTGGCTGGAAAAGCCCCACCCCCTATACTTTTAAAATATGGTACTGAGGGGTATTTTTCCTTAGTGTTTCAGACATGTTCCTCACTTACCAAGTCCCAAAGCTTAGTGAGTACTTGGCCTTTTGCACCATATTTTTCCCCAACCACTTTCTAATAATTTTATACAAATTAAAATAAAATGATAAATATGAGAACTGATCTTATATCTAGTATTACTTATGCTATTAACAGGTCAGGTTGCCAGTACACTTAGCTCATTCATTTTGATGAAGTCAGGGAAATATTTCACTGATCTGTTCCCACATAAAGTTTGGAATTAAGAATCTCACTCACCAGAACTTTTCCAGGTTCCAACCCTGTTAAAGTAATGTTTAATCTTATTGCTTGAATGTGCACAGCAAAATCAGGTCCTGGTCGTCTTTCCACACTAAACGGCAGAAACATTGGAACATCCTGTTCTATAAAGGAGACCAGATGACTTAGGCAGTTACCAGGCTGAAACTTATGATTCCCTTGGAATGTCCGATAATGGGTGTTTCCCCAGGCCATGCAGGTTAAATATGATTGTGTAGGGCACAAAGGCATAGCTCCAATGAGCTTGCACACCATGTTCTCCATATCCCCCGGGCCCTCGCATCCAAAAGACAGGCACGTGCTTTTCACTAAATGGGGAGAGAAGATCTGGGAGGTGAATGCTCTATTGTAACCAGTTTAAAATTACAAATGTTATTCAAAACAAAAGATCCTTGCAACAGATTCCTCAATTTCAGGCATCTTTCCAAGAGGATTTAGAGCAGCAATGATTTGGAGAGGTGTTTGTAAGTTGTTAAAGGGACATTCCAGAAAAACTGGAATCCACATGGATGCATTTAATTTTTGAAAAACATTTTTGTGATATAAATGTATTTGCAAAAATGCTTCTAATAAAAGCTATAGTTTTTTCAAAAGTGTATTTAAGTATGCACCGTGCACCAGCATTTTATACACAGCACTTGCTCAGAGCCTAAGATGCTTGTACCATCTGGTAATAACTCAATTTGTTAATTGCCGACATTATACAAGCCCCACTGGTTCTCTGAGTAGCTGCATTATTAAAATGCTGGTGCACTGAGAATATTTAGCTATGCTTGACATGCAGAGAAAACTGTTAACACTAAAACAGTGATATCGTTTACTTGAAGCATTTGTCAATATGGTTTATATTCAAATAATTAATCGATGTGCATTTAAATTGTGACCAGAATGTCCCTTTAATATAGTGGTAAGGAAGTGGTACAAGGCCTAGGCTTTAACAGTAGTACCCAGCTAGTTATCAGTATAAATCTAGTGCAGAGAACATTTATTCCTTACATAACTGTACTCCCTAGGACTGCGACCTGTGTAAAGGTTGAAAAGACTAAATGACTGAGAACGCTTTATGCAGATAAACACTGAATAAGTGCCCCACTCTACCCTGACACTTTTGTGAATTATAATTTAAAGGGTGGGGTAGGGAGAATAGTTATCTTTCCTTAGAGTTGTGGGGATGTCAGCCATACAGCAGTTAATTCCTTTAGGAGACTTTCATAAACATTCCCGATTACTAAAAAAATCAGTTTACATTAGGGGGGGGGGGGGGGGAGAAAGAGGGAAGAGGACAGGAAATCCCAAATAATTTTATTCATGGTTTAGATAGAAACTACAACTTTAAATTCTACTTTTATTATGAAATATGCTTCATTCTCTTGTTATCCTTTGCTGAAGGAACAGCATTGTAGGATATGTGCACATTCTTTCTCAATGGATACCAAGGAGGAAAAAAAAAAAAAAAAAAACACATTTGAAAAGAGATGTCATTTTAAACGTGAGGTAAAATGATTCTTATTCTTGCAAGATGTGTAAATATTTGTGAGTTTGACACTTACAAAGAGGACCCCCCCCCCCCCCACACACACTATTCTTTTCATAAGGGTTACAATTAGTAAGTTTGTTTTCCCTTCATCTAAACTATATAAAACATTCTGGCACAGACCTAAATCTTTGTCTTCAGAGACCTGTATGTCCAGGTAACACAGGCTACTACAGGGTCAGAGAATGTGTGCTCTGGTGTAACTAATACCCTATAGGTAGCAGCCCACAATTATATTACACTTTAAGGTTACAGCTGGTTCTAGAATAACCCATTATATATGCACAAGGTTTGATATTTTAGGCAATGATGACTGAGCAGGAACAACAAATTTCAATGAAAAACTCAAATAGATTTTAATACATTTCTAGAAAAAAAAACCCACAGGGAATTAAAGGGATCAATTGTTTTATATAATAAATTCTGGAGTAGACTGGCCCTTTAAATTATAGATTTCTAAAAAAAAAAAAAAGTATATATATATATTTTTTTTTTTTTATCTAAAATGACCCAATTTTATATAATTAAATGCTTGAAGAAATGCATAATGCAAGCCTTACTTCTGAGACCAGGAAGGGTTACAAACAACGTCATAAGTTTTGACGCTTGAGTCAATACACACCTCTGGCAGTGCAAATAGTGATAACATACCATAGGGCAGGATTAACTACTGTACATACCTCTATTTAGGCATATTCCTTCTGCTCCATATGCATTCATCATTGCGATACCAACAGTGAATAAACCAAATGTTTCATTAGGATGAGAAACAACATTGAAACCTTTAAAATTAGAAACCAGAATCTGTGCCCCAAAGAGGTCCGTTTCTGGTAAGTCCTTCCCCTGCACATGTGGCAAGTACCCATGGTTAAACTGTAATGCAGAAACCACATCTCGCTGAGCAACTACTAATGCAAAGTTCAAAAAGCCAGGCTTTGCAACCACAGCATAGGCAGAACAGAAGTGTTCCCTGGGTAAGAGGTTGACCAAAAACACATCATAGTTCAAGGATGTATAGGTTCCATCACCACCATACACCAAGACCATTAACCCAGCAGTGCTGGAGATTTGCACATATGTTGAAGGGTCAACTGAAAGTTCTTCTATTTTTCCAGGAAAGGCATTTATATTTACCAGATCACTTCCATTTCTAGCAGTTATTATAGTTTGTTCAGCTGCCATTATATAGAGTGTATTAGTAGTGTTTTGAAACTGAAGTGGAGGAAGGACAAAATGTAATCCCCAAGCAGCTATAGGAGGCAACTGCAGGCAGATGTGGTTGCATATTGAGAGCCTTTTGGCACAGCTGTGGCCAGCAAACACTCCAACAGGTTCCTGGGATTTTACATGGCTGCCTGAGAAACTCATATTGCTCTGAAGCTGCACAGTTTCCCATGGACCAAGTGTAAAATTAATCTTGTCTCCAGAATAGTAGGTTTCATTCTCAAATTGGATAGCAACCTTTAGGAGAACTTCAATCACGTTATTTTGGGCTCCATTGACTATGGCCACCTGTGAAAAAGTCCCTTCTGGTCCATCATCAGGAGTGACAATGTAATACTCTGTGTCCCATTCTCTTAGTGGGTAAACAACCCATACACTGGTGGTATAAGGTTTTTTGTTTGTTGCTACCACTGATATGTCCTTAGTTGAAGAGACATAGACAGTCATGTTGGATCTGCAGGTGAACAGAAGCTCTATGTCCGTTGGTAACTTGATAGTTGTTGGAGAGAGAGGTCTTAGAGAGAGGACTCTCATGTAATTGCCATTTGGAAGCCAGACAGTGGCTTGGGTGTCAGGAAAGAAGCTAGTTAGGACAATATCAAGATGTGATCTGTTATAGGTCGGTATAAAATTTTGCATGAAGACCACAGCAAAGTCCGTACCAACTGGGTCAGATAGGCAGGTACCTACAAAAAAAAAAAAAAAAAAAAAAAAAAGAGATAATACAATGTCCATTATGACTGGAAGGCCAAGCATTGTAATTAAGAAAACAATGGTATTTGAACACTTCCTGCATGACACATTTATTTAGGTATATGTAAGAAAAATGCTATGCTGATCAGTCTTCCCCAGGCTTGTCCCCATCGAGCTGTACCCAGCCAAACATTAAAGGGAGATGAAACCAGAATTTTCTTTCATTATTCAGACAGAGCATACAATATTAAACAATATTCTAATTTACTTCATTTTCTTTGTATCCTTTGTTAGAGCAGCAAGGTACTACTGAGTGCTAGCTTAGGGTGACCAGACACATTTGTAATGTTATTGCCCTGTTTTCTTTAGTATGTTGCCCCAGAAAGGTTTGACAACACCCTTTATTCCATAATTCTATTATTTGCCATATATCCAACCCACACTACAATTTCTTACTTTTTTATTTTATGCCTAAGACCTGTGCTACATAAATGACTTCCCCTTGCTTGTGCTGCACATCCGGTGAACTACAGTTCCATACTGGGGCAGCACATACTGTAAGCACCAGATATGAAGGTTGGACCAACACTGAAGTCACCGGTAACTACTGAGATCTCAAGTCTTCGTAAGAGGAGTTAAGCAAAGCACAATAGTGACAGGCAGAAGGCTCTTTACATGACCCCTCGCAGGGGAGATACAAGTTACGTAAAAAAGGTAACTAATTGTTTAATGTGACCATTAGCAAGATACCTTGAAAATATAAAATAAAAGGGGTACACACATATGGAGTCTCAGGTTGGTGAAGTGTCCTTCCACCCCCCTAAATCTGGCCTATGCTTGCTGAACACATCAGGCTATTTAATGATAAGTCATATGTACAGCCACCAATTAAGCTAGCTACCAGTAGTACATTGCTGTCCCCTGAGTCTACCTAGGTATGCTCTTAAATAAAGGATATCAAAAGAACAGAGTAAATTAATAGAGCAGTGTACTGCCATCTAAATAATGAATTTTAAATTTTGACCCTTTTCCCTTTAACACAGCAATAAGTCTGGAGCTATAACTTTCTAAAACTTGCTTAAAAAATAAAGCTAATTACTCTCAAATCTAGAGTGCTAGAGTTCTGAGTTCCTTAATTCCAGTGAGTATTCTAACAGACCAGATTTTTGTGATTACCTTGGTTACAACAGGTTAACCATTGTTACTGATCATTTCACTGGTTCTCTAGTCTAGATATCCTGAAAATCTGGCCTGTGTGCACTTGAGGTCTGGGATTGAGAAACACTGCTCTAAGATCCTTATGCAGGTGCCAACTCAATGGGTTTACCAGAAGTCGGTCCTGACTGTAAAGAATTAGGATTGCTAACACAGGTTGACCCAAAGCAACTTATTAAAGGGACAGAAAAGTCAAAATTAAACTCTCGATTCAGATAAGGCATGCAATTTTAAATAACTTTCCCAATTACTTTTATCAAATTTACTGTGTTCTCTTGGTATTCGTTGTTGAAGGCTAAACCTAAGAAGCCTTAAACTGATTTCTAAGCCATCGAAGGCCACCTTTTATCTAAGTGTATTTTTATTAGCTTTCCCCAGCTAGACAATGCTAGTTTGTGTGTGCCATATAGATAATTGTGCGTTATTTATGAGTCAGCACTGAGTGGTTGAAATGCAAGTCTGTGAAAAGAACTAAGATAAGATGTCAGTCTGCAGAGGTTTAGATACAATGTAATCAGAGGTAGAAAGTGTATTCATATAACAGTGTTGGATATGCAAAACTGGGGGAATGGGTAATAAAAGGTTATCTATCTTTTTAAATAAAAAATTCAAATAGACTGTCCCTTTAAGAGGTGTAAATATGCTTATTTGCTTTATATATAAAAAAACAATTGCAAATTTATGAAGTGTGTAGAGTGAGGACTGGGGGGGGGGGTAGGGAGCCAAGATTGCAACAATTGCCCTAAACATGTATATTAGATGCAGCTACTTACCCCAGAGGCACAGAAAGAGGAGAGTCCAGGTGCCAGCCATGGCTGGGTTACAAACACAAAACCTCTGCAGTATGTGACACTCACAGCATTTATAACTCAGCGATTTTATGGCTCCACAACTAAAAGGAAACAATTGAATTTGTTTTGTCATTAAGTAGCAGCACAGTTCACTTTATAAAGTATTCTGCAGGATCTTCTAACCATATTTCAAAGTTAGAGATTATCTGGCACATAAACAGCAGAAACCAAGCTGGATAGTTCTTCCATAAATCCTCAGAATCTGACTACATTGAAATTAGATGGTTAAAGGAAGGTAAAGTGATCCATTAAAGGGACAGTATACACATGAGGCACCTTCTGATTATTACGGTTAGTGTTAAAGGGACAGTATACACTCATTTTCATATAACTGCATGTAATAGACACTACTATAAAGAATAAGATGCAGATACTGATATAAAAATCCAGTATAAAATGGTTTAAAAACGTACTTAGAAGCTTTCAGTTTAGCTCTGTTGAAAAGGCAGTTGGAAAGCCCGCCGCAAGTGGGAAATAAGACACTCCCCCCCCTCCTTTTGCATATGAAAAGACCCTTTAAACAAACAGGAGCAAGCTGGAGAAGGTAGCTGATGGTATTCAAATAAAACTTTGGGGCTTGGTTAGGAGTCTGAAAATCAGAGCAATGTTATCTAAAAATAAGCAAAATGATACATTAAAAAAAAAAAAAAAAAAAAAAATTATGGGCTTTATAAATAGATCTACAAAACATTTATGCAAAGAAAAAATGAGTGCATAATGGCCGTTTAACTAAGCAAAGGTTAAATAAAAAATGGTAGTCCACTACCCTCAAATATAATACACAATCTTATTACATTTTGTATGCAGATTTTTTTTAATATATATTTTTAGGCAAAAACCCCAATAATTTCAGGTAACTAATCTCGAGCAGAACATTTTGAGTACAAAATGTTGCACGCAAAGTTTTAGGGAATAAACGGTTTTCACATTTTATGACCTGATACATTTATTATTTGTAAAGGATTTCTAGATATGTTAAGAACATTACAAATGATTTGCATACAAAATACACTCTTTTAAATAATTGCGAACGTTTTTTTAGTCCAGGACATTACTCAAAAGAATTCTCTTTGCTCCTGCATAAACTAACCACCACATAGGAAAGCACCTGGGTTCTGAATTCAATGGAATGCCCAGCAGTCTCTCTGGGACAGTGGAAAAACTACTTTACAGGAAAGGCATACAAAATAAGTGTATTTCATTTAAAGGGACATCAAATCCACAATGTTTCCCTTTCACAAATTTTAATTTGCATCTATTATCAAATTATCATCTTATTTGTTGCAGAGCTACCTAGGTAGGAAGTGTGCACATGTTTTGAGCAATACATGACAGGAAAAAAAAAATGATGCCCTCTAGTGGGCTTGCAAAACTGCTGCAGACACATGCACACATCCTGAGTTTACTTAAAAAAAAAATATATATAAAGTTAATTGGAAGGTTGCTTAAAAATAGTTTGTTCTCTTTATTATGAAAGAATTTTTGGGTTTCATGTCCCTTTATTCATAAAAAATAAAAAGATACATTAAACCTTTGAGAACTAATATTTGAAATATGTCCTTTTTATTCTTATTTCTACTTGAGCTGTGAACAGTCCTGTAAGGCATATGACAAATGCGCAGACAGAAGACAAACCTGAGGTTTAGGGGTACTGCAATAATTGGGGGGCATAGATCTACCGTTTAGTCACCTTTCATACATAGTCACTGCAGACTAGGGAATCACTTACTAATGCTGCTATTGAATATTGAACTGTAGTGCAAACACCAGTTTTGCCTAATTACAGATGTGAACAAGTCTAAAGCAGATCAGCAATACAGATAATGGGAGAGTAAAGTTGTATTAATTACCTGCACCCAGCAAGATACTACTGACCTTTCCCAGCCGCTCTCACACAACTAACAGATCTCCTATATTACTAAACATCACACACAATATCCCCAGAACACAACTATTACCTCCAAAAACCCAACCCTATTTCCTTTAAAGTGATGGAGGAAGATTGTACCTTCTCTTTCTGCTGTTTTATAGAAATGCCTGTTAGACTAATCAATCACATGACAATGTGTTAACCATTTCAATACCAATGAATGGTTTAAAACACCTGTTATTAATTATCTTTGTGGGACTTATTGGCTTTAAATATTTTTTATAAAATAAAATAGTTGATCTATCAAATAATATTGTGAATATCATAAATTAAATTAAAATATATTTTTTGCTGCCGATAAAAACTGGAACCTATTTTGTTGTCAAGTAGGAATTGAAAACCCTTGAGTCAGTGTTGGTTCTAGGACTTAAAGGGATAGTAAACACCAAAAATATTTTTGTTTAAAAAGATAGATAATCCCTTTATTTAACATTCCCCAGTTTTGCATAACCAACACTGTTATAGAAATATACTTTTTACCTCTGTAATTACCTTGTATCTAAGCTTCTGCCCCCTTATCTCAGATCTTTTGACAGACTTGCATTTCAGGCAATTAGTGCTGACTCTTAAATATCTTCACGTGCATGAGCACAGTGTTATCTATATGAAACACATGAACTAACGCCCTCTAGCTGTGAAAAACTGTCAAATGCATTTAGATGAGAGGCGGCCTTCAAGGGCTTATAAATTAGCATATGAGCCTACCTAGGTTTAGCTTTCAACTAAAAATAACAAGAGAGCAAAGCAAATTTGATGATAAAAGTAAATTTGAAAGTATTTTAAAATGACATGCCCTATCTGAATCATAAAAGTTTAATTTGGACTTTACTATCCCTTTAATGTTTGGGGGGATGCTAATTCTGTATATGTTATATAGCTAACCTGTCATATGCATGTTTGTATTGTTCACAGCTGTTAGTAAAACCACTTCTGCTGGAAGATCAATCAAGTATCAACTACTCTATATTCAGCAACGTTTTAACCTCTAAAATGCTAAATGCAAATACTGAATATATATCGCTCTGCTTTAGACTATCATTGCAATTAGTGTGTGTCTAAAAGCATAAAAATATAACACCAAATCAATCTAAATCTAATAATATAAATTAGCATTATTTATTTGATTATATTTTTGTAATTAATTTTGTTCTCCTTTGTTGATACATAGCTACTTTCCAGGAGAGCATATTGCCCTCACTTATTTCAGCCCCATAATGCAGGTGCGCGCATGTGCACCGAGCTCTATATTGCAATGTATGCCAGCAGTAATATTTGTAATAATGCTTTCATCAGGGGGTACAAAAAGGGTCATTTGATAAGTGGTGGAAATTTCACTGAATTTAATTTAAAGGGACATGAAACCCAAACTTTTTTTTTGGGAGCTAGTTGCTGATTGGTAGCTGCAGATAAAGGCCTCCTGTCATTGGCTCACTCAAAGTGTTTAGCTAGCTCCCAGTAGTGCATTGCTGCTCCTTCCACAAATTATACTAATAAAACAAAACAAATGTGATAATTGCAGTATGCTCTATTCTGAAACCTTTAAAGGACCAGTAAACACAATAGATTTGCATAATCAACAAATGCAAGATAACAAGACAATAGCATTTACTCTGAATTTCAAATGAGTAGTAGATTCTTTTCTAACACATTTCCAAGTTATGTATATTTCCACTCCTCCTGTACCATGTGATATCAATCAGCCAATCACAAATGCATATACATATAGTCTTAGTTCTTGCACATGCTCAGTAGGAGCTGGTGACTCAAAAAAGTGTAAATATAAAAGACTGTGCACATTTTTTTTAATGGAAGTAAATTGGAAAGTTGTTTAAAATTACATGCTGTATCTGAATCATGAAAATGTAATTTAACCTGAGTGTCCCTTTAAGCTTCCCAATGGTTGTATTTTTCGGCAGTTTTGGCTACCTGTTTACCATAAATAGATTACAATCCTTTAGGAAAAAGTTATCAAATAATTTATCTACAACCCCCCCCCCCCCCCCAAAAGGTTTTAATGGTGAATAAAGTAGAAAAATATTTGGATACGTTTTTGTAATGCATTTTGATTGGCCCTCATGTTAGAATTGTTTCATTATCCATTAAAAAGTTGGTTGAATTTTCAAACTTTCCTAGAAATATACAGAACAATAATTTATGTAGATTTTCTGCTACAAAAAAGTAAATAAAGCAATTCTTGAACATAAGTAAAGTGTTATGCAATACAATTCAGCTTCAGAAAACAAGGAAGCTGAACGGACTCTGTATTTTACAAATACTTAAAGGGACATGAAATCCCAAAATGTTCTTTCATGATTCAGATAAAGAACACAATTTTAAAGAAGTTTTTCATTTTCTCCTATTATTAAATTTACTTTGCTCCCTTATTATTGTTAGAGATATCCAGATAGGTAGGACAACATGACAGGAAATGGTGCTGCCATCTAGTGTTCTTGCTTATGTATAAAATTGTAGCAAAACCGCTGCAATACAGTGCCGCAAACACGTGCACACTCCTGAGCTTATGTCCCTGCTTTTCAACAAAGGATAACAAGAAAACAAAGAAAATGTGATAATAGAAGTAATTTGGAAAGTTGTTTAAAATTGTATGTTCTATCTCAGTGTTTCTGAACTCCAGTCCCCAGGACCCTTAAGAGGCCAGATATGCATTATATCATAACTAGAGGACAGGTGAAATAACCATAACCTGCTCTCACCCTTCAGATGATTATTTCCCCCATGCTTTAGTTAAAGGGACACTGAACCCACATTTTTTCTTTCGTGATTCAGACAGAGCATGAAATTTTAAGCAAATTTCAATTCTGATTTACTCCTATTATCAAATTTTCTTTATTCTCTTGCGCCTAGATTTAGAGTTTGGCGTTAGCCGTCAAAACCAGCGTTAGAGGCTCCTAACGCTGGTTTTGGGCTACCTCTGGTATTTAGAGTTTTGTAGGTAAGGGTCTAACGCTTTTCCATACCGCAGATCCCCCTACGCCATTTGCGTATCCTATCTTTTCAATGGGATCTTTCTAACGCCGGTATTTAGAGTCTTGGCTGAAGTGAGCGTTAGAAATCTAACGACAAAACTCCAGCCGCAGAAAAAAGTCAGTAGTTAAGAGCTTTATGGGCTAACGCCGGTTCATAAAGCTCTTAACTACTGTGCTCTAAAGTACACTAACACCCATAAACTACCTATGTACCCCTAAACCGAGGCCCCCCCACATCGCCGCCACTCTATTAACATTTTTTAACCCCTAATCTGCCGACCGCACACAGCCGCCACATACGTTATCCCTATGAACCCCTAATCTGCTGCCCCTAACACCGCCGACCCCTATATTATATTTATTAACCCCTAATCTGCCCCCCCAACGTCGCCTCCACCTACCTACAATTATTAACCCCTAATCTGCCGACCGGACCTCACCGCTACTATAATAAATGTATTAACCCCTAATCCGCCTCACTCCCGCCTCAATAACCCTATAATAAATAGTATTAACCCCTACTCTGCCCTCCCTAACATCGCAGACACCTAACTTCAAGTATTAACCCCTAATCTGCCGACCGGACCTCACCGCTACTCTAATACATTTATTAACCCCTAAAGCTAAGTCTAACCTTAACCCTAACACCGCCCTAAATTAAATATAATTTTAATCTAACGAAATAAATTAACTCTTATTAAATAAATTATTCCTATTTAAAGCTAAATACTTACCTGTAAAATAAACCCTAATATAGCTACAATATAAATTATAATTATATTGTAGCTATTTTAGGTTTAATATTTATTTTACAGGCAACTTTGTAATTATTTTAACCAGGTACAATAGCTATTAAATAGTTATTTACTATTTAATAGCTACCTAGTTAAAATAATTACAAAATTACCTGTAAAATAAATCCTAACCTAAGTTACAATAAAACCTAACACTACACTATCAATAAATTAATTAAATACAATACCTACAATTACCTACAATTAAACCTAACACTACATTATCAATAAATTAATTAAATACAATACCTACAAATAAATACGATTAAATAAACTAACTAAAGTACAAAAAATAGAAAAGAACTAAGTTACAAAAAAATAAAAAAATATTTACAAACATTAGAAAAATATTACAATGATTTTAAACTAATTACACCTACTCTAAGCCCCCTAATAAAATAACAAAGCCCCCCAAAATAAAAAAATGCCCTACCCTATTCTAAATTTAAAAAGTCCAATCTCTTTTACCTTACCAGCCCTTAAAAGGGCCTTTTGTGGGGCATGCCCCAAAGAAAACTGCTCTTTTGCCTGTAAAAGAAAAATACAACCCCCCCCAACATTAAAACCCACCACCCACATACCCCTAATCTAACCCAAACCCCCCTTAAAAAACCTAACACTAATCCCCTGAAGATCATCCTACCTTGAGTCGTCTTCACTCAGCCGAGCCACCGATGGAACTGAAGAGGAGATCCGGAACGGCAGAATTGATCCTCTAAGCCTCGCTGAAGAAGTCTTCCATCCGATGAAGTGATCCTCCAGTCGGCGCTGAAGAAGTCTTCCATCCGGGCGATGTCATCTTCCAAGCGGGGTCTTCAATCTTCTTTCTTCAGGATCCATCTTGCAGACCTCTGACGCGGAACATCCTGCTGGCCCGATGGACTACCGACGAATGAAGGCTCCTTTAAGGGACGTCATCCAAGATGTCGTCCCTCGAATTCTGATTGGCTGATAGGATTCTATCAGCCAATCGGAATTAAGGTAGGAAAATTCTGATTGGCTGATGGAATCAGCCAATCAGATTCAAGTTCAATCCGATTGGCTGATCCAATCAGCCAATCAGATTGAGCTCGCATTCTATTGGCTGATCGGAACAGCCAATAGAATGCGAGCTCAATCTGATTGGCTGATTGGATCAGCCAATCGGATTGAACTTGAAACTGATTGGCTGATTCCATCAGCCAATCAGAATTTTCCTACCTTAATTCCGATTGGCTGATAAAATCCTATCAGCCAATCGGAATTGAGGGACGCCATCTTGGATGACGTCCCTTAAAGGAACTGTCATTCGTCGGGAAGTCGTCGGTGAAGATGGATGTTCCGCGTCGGCGGGATGAACATGGATCAAGAAGATTGAAGATGCCGCTTGATAGAAGACTTCAGCCGGATCATGGACCTCTTCAGCTCCCGCTTGGATGAAGACTTCAACCAGATCATGGACCTCTGCAGCTCCCGCTTGGATGAAGACTTTAGCCGGATCATGGACCTCTTCAGCCCCCGCTTGGGCTTGGATGAAGACGTCGGAGCCAGGACGAATCGGTGAACCCGGTGTGGTGAAGACAAGGTAGGGAGATCTTCAGGGGCTTAGTGTTAGGTTTATTTAAGGGGGGGTTGGGTTAGATTAGGGGTATGTGGGTGGTGGGTTGTAATGTTGGGGGGCTGAATTTTTTGGGGCATGCCCCGCAAAAGGCCCTTTTAAGGGCTGGTAGGGTAAAAGAGCTTTTCTATTTTAATTTTAGAATAGGGTAGGGCATTTTTTTATTTTGGGGGGCTTTGTTATTTTATTAGGGGGCTTAGAGTAGGTGTAATTAGTTTAAAATTGTTGTAATATTTTTCTAATGTTTGTAAATATTTTTTTATTTTTTGTAACTTAGTTCTTTTTTATTTTTTGTACTTTAGTTAGTTTATTTAATTGTATTTATTTGTAGGTATTGTATTTAATTAATTTATTGATAGTGTAGTGTTAGGTTTAATTGTAGGTAATTGTAGGTATTTTATTTAATTAATTTATTGATAGTGTAGTGTTAGGTTTAATTGTAACTTAGGTTAGGATTTATTTTACAGGTAATTTTGTAATTATTTTAACTAGGTAGCTATTAAATAGTAAATAACTATTTAATAGCAATTGTACCTGGTTAAAATAAATACAAAGTTGCCTGTAAAATAAATATTAATCCTAAAATAGCTACAATGTAATTATTATTTATATTGTAGCTATATTAGGGTTTATTTTACAGGTAAGCATTTAGCTTTAAATAGGAATAATTTATTTAATAAGAGTTATTTTATTTCGTTAGATTTAAATTATATTTAACTTAGGTGGGTGTTAGTGTTAAGGTTAGACTTAGCTTTAGGGGTTAATAAATGTATTAGAGTAGCGGTGAGGTCCGGTCAGCAGAGTAGGGGTTAATACTTGAAGTTAGGTGTCGGCGATGTTAGGGAGGGCAGATTAGGGGTTAATACTATTTATTATAGGGTTATTGAGGCGGGAGTGAGGCGGATTAGGGGTTAATAACTTTATTATAGTAGCGGTGAGGTCCGGTCGGCAGATTAGGGGTTAATAATTGTAGGTAGGTGGAGGCGACGTTGGGGGCGGCAGATTAGGGGTTAATAAATATAATATAGTGGTCGGCGGTGTTAGGGGCAGCAGATTAGGGGTACATAAGTATAACGTAGGTTGCGGCGGTGTACGGAGCGCCAGATTAGGGGTTAAAAAAATATGCAGGTGTCAGCGATAGCGGGGGTGGCAGATTAGGGGTTAATAAGTGTAAGGTTAGGGGTGTTTAGACTTGGGGTGCATGTTAGGGTGTTAGGTGCATACTTAGGAAGTGTTTCCCCATAGGAAACAATGGGGCTGCGTTAGGAGCTGAACGCTGTTTTTTTGCAGGTGTTTGTTTTTTTTTCAGCTCAAAATGCCCCATTGTTTCCTATGGGGGAATCGTGCACGAGCACGTTTTTTAAGCTGGCCGCATTCGTAAGCACCGCTGGTATTGAGAGTTGCAGTAACGGTAAATTATGCTCTACGCTCCCTTTTTGGAGCCTAACGCAGCCCTTCTGTGAACTCTAAATACCAGCGGTATTTAAAAGGTGCGGGAGAAAAAAAGCCAGCGTTAGATACGTGGGTCGTTACCGACAAAACTCTAAATCTAGCCGTTGGTATCTTTATTTGAAATGCAAGAATGTAAGTTTAGATGCCGGACCATTTTTGGTGAACAACCTGGGTTGTCCTTGCTGATTGGTGGATAAATTCATCCCCCAATAAAAATTGCTGTCCAGAGTTCTGAACTAAGAAAAAAGCTTAGATGCCTTCTTTTTCAAATAAAGATAGCAAGAGAATGAAGAAAAATTGATAATAGGAGTAAATTAGAAAGTTGCTTAAAATTGCATTCTCTATCTGAATCACGAAAGAAAATTTTTGGGTTCAGTGTCCCTTTAAGATATAATGAATATGTGGCTTGTTAATGGTACTGAGGAGTAGTGAAACATAGCTCTGTCTGAATCATGAAATATTTTTTTGTTTGTTTTATGTCCCTTTAAAGGAACATGAGTATCAGAATTAAAATGTTCTGTTTACTTCTAATTTATTTTGTCACCTGTAAAAGTCTGTTTAGAAACAAATATTGAAATTTGTTAATTTTAGTATTTTTCCAGAAGTAAATTCAAATGTTCAAATGCAATTCAGGCCCCTGTACTTTAATAGAATAATATAATTTTTGTAACGCTATCTGCTTTTTATCATTATCTTCATTTACAAAGAAATGCATTTATAATTGCTACCAGGTTACTTCCAAACCTTTTAATTTGAAAGGGATTTTTCTTAGAAAGTAATGTGTCCGCCTCTCAGAAGTGGGATTTGTTTAAGTAACAAAAATCACAAGACACAAAAAGAAAAATGTTATGTAGATCCCTAAAATATAAAGTACGGTATTTATTATGTTAAAGTGTCGGTCAATTTGTATAATGAGAAGGTTAGCATTTGGTTTGCAGTAGATGAGTTTAGTTTGCAGTAGATGAGTGTGGTTTGCAGTAGATGAGTTTAGTTTGCAGTAGATGAGTGTGGTTTGCAGTAGATGAGTTTGGTTTGCAGTAGATGACGATGAGCAGTGTCACTTGGGTAACATAAATGTTTCTGACACTGTTGGAATATCTGGGAAATAGGACATATACATTTAATCAGGGTTTTCCCTAGGGATGGGAATTCTGATTTTTTGTTAGCATCCAAATGTGGATATATATGAAAGTTTTTGGTAGTGGGTATTTTGACTTGTGTTGTGTGTGTAGCAAATGTCTATTTTGCTTCAAGAAGTTCCTCCTGATGTGTTTCAATAGCAGCTATATCTGAATATTCCACTATCATCAATGGAATGAAAGGTAAGAAGTGTGAGGTATGGGGTCTAGATGTCAGCGCTCATAGAAGGGAGGAAACATAAACAAAATAACAATTTATGGTGCAGTATGAAAGCGCTGGTGTATAGTGTGGCAAAAAATAATACAGTAATGCTCACCTTTTTTTACCTCAAACTTGAGAGGTATGTTTGAAGCGTGCAGGGGATTTAATCCCTATCTGTGTTAAAGTTGTTAACGTCTATGCGACCAGTTGGAGTATGGTATTTCCTTCTTCTAGTAGTGTGCATAGGTGACGGTATGTTGTGCAGAGATGCCAGTACGGTGTGCAGAGGTGCCAGTACGGTGTGCAGAGGTGACAGTACGGTGTGCACAGATGCCAGTACAGTGTGCAGAGGTGCCAGTACGGTGTGCATAGGTGACAGTATGGTGTGCAGAGGTGCCAGTACGGCGCACAGAGGTGCCAGTACGGTGTGCAGAGATGCCAGTACGGTGTGCATAGGTGACGGTATGGTGTGCAGAGATGCCAGTTCGGTGTGCATAGGTGACGGTATGGTGTGCAGAGGTGCCAGTACGGTGTGCATAGGTGCCAGTACGGTGTGCAGAGGTGCTAGTACGGTGTGCAGAGGTGCCAGTACGGTGTGCATAGGTAATGGTATGGTGTGCAGAGGTGCCAGTACGGTGTGCAGAGGTGACGGTATGGTGTGCAGAGATGCCAGTACGGTGTGCAGAGGTACCAGTACGGTGTGCATAGGTGATGGTAAGGTGTGCAGAGGTGCCAGTACGGTGTGCATAGGTGACGGTATGGTGTGCAGAGATGCCAGTACGGTGTGCAGAGGTGCCAGTACGGTGTGCATAGGTGACGGTATGGTGTGCAGAGGTGCCAGTACGGTGTGCATAGGTGACGGTATGATGTGCAGAGGTGCCAGTACGGTGTGCAGAGGTGCCAGTACGGTGTGCATAGGTGACGGTATGGTGTGCATAGGTGATGGTATGTTGTGCAGAGATGCCAGTACGGCGCACAGAGGTGCCAGTACGGTGTGCATAGGTGACGGCATGGTGTGCAGGGATGCCAGTATGGTGTGCAGAGGTGCCAGTACGGTGTGCAGAGGTGCCAGTACGGTGTGCAGAGGTGCCAGTACGGTATGAGGAGGTGCCAGTACGGTGTGCAGAGGTGCCAGTACGGTGTGCAGAGGTGCCAGTACGGTGTGCATAGGTGACGGTATGGTGTACAGATGTGCCAGTACGGTGTGCAGAGGTGCCAGTACAGTGTGCATAGGTGACAGTAAGGTGTGCAGAGGTGCCAGTACGGTGTGCAGAGGTGCCAGTATGGTATGCATAGGTGCCAGTATGGTGTGCAGAGGTGCCAGTACGGTGTGCATAGGTGCCAGTACGGTGTGCAGAGGTGCCAGTACAGTGTGCATAGGTGACGGTATGGTGTGCAGAGGTGCCAGTACGGTGTGCAGAGGTGCCAGTATGGTGTGCATAGGTGACAGTATGGTGTGCAGAGGTGCCAGTATGGTGTGCATAGGTGATGGTATGGTGTGCAGAGGTGCCAGTACAGTGTGCAGAGGTGACGGTATGGTGTGCAGAGGTGACGGTATGGTGTGCAGAGGTGATGGTATCGTGTGCGGAGATGCCAGTACGGTGTGCAGAGGTGCCAGTATGGTGTGCAGAAGTGCCAGTACGGTGTGCATAGGTGACGGTATGGTGTGCAGAGGTGCCAGTACGGTGTGCAGAGGTGCCAGTATGGTGTGCAGAGGTGACGGTATGGTGTGCAGAGGTGATGGTATGGTGTGCAGAGGTGCCAGTACGGTGTGCAGAGATGCCAGTATGGTGTGCAGAGGTGACGGTATGGTGTGCAGAGATGCCAGTATGGTGTGCCGAGGTGCCAGTACGGTGTGCATAGGTGACGGTATGGTGTGCGGAGATGCCAGTACGGTGTGCAGAGGTGCCAGTATGGTGTGCAGAGGTGACGGTATGGTGTGCAGAGGTGATGGTATGGTGTGCAGAGATGCCAGTACGGTGTGCAGAGGTGCCAGTATGGTGTGCAGAGGTGACGGTATGGTGTACAGAGATGCCAGTACGGTGTGCAGAGGTGCCAGTATGGTGTGCAGAGGTGACGGTATGGTGTGCATAGGTGACGGTATGGTGTGCAGAGGTGACGGTATGGTGTGCAGAGATGCCAGTACGGTGTGCAGAGGTGCCAGTATGGTGTGCAGAGGTGACGGTATGGTGTGCAGAGGTGACGGTATGGTGTGCAGAGATGCCAGTATGGTGTGCAGAGGTGCCAGTATGGTGTGCAGAGGTGACGGTATGGTGTGCATAGGTGACAGTATGGTGTGCAGAGATGCCAGTACGGTGTGCAGAGATGCCAGTACCGTATGCAGAGGTGATGGTATGGTGTGCAGAGGTGCCAGTATGGTGTGCAGAGGTGACGGTATGGTGTGCAGAGGTGATGGTATGGTGTGCGGAGATGCCAGTACGGTGTGCAGAGGTGCCAGTATGGTGTGCAGAAGTGCCAGTACGGTGTGCATAGGTGACAGTATGGTGTGCAGAGATGCCAGTATGGTGTGCAGAGGTGACGGTATGGTGTGCAGAGGTGACGGTATGGTGTGCAGAGGTGACGGTATGGTGTGCAGAGATGCCAGTACGGTGTGCAGAGGTGCCAGTATGGTGTGCAGAGGTGATGGTATGGTGTGCATAGGTGACAGTATGGTGTGCAGAGATGCCAGTACGGTGTGCAGAGATGCCAGTATGGCACGCAGAGGTGCCAGTACGGTGTGCATAGATGCCTGATGAAACGGTCTGGAATAGACTGAGAAAAGCTTCTTTCCACGATCCACTTGTTTTTGAAACAGGACTTTTACCACGGAACCTTTCATACACTGACACTGTCGTTTTTGGAGAAAAGTCTCGGTGGCGTGAGTGCAGCAGGAGAACACCTATCAGCTTGCAGCTCACCTGGTCCGGCCATTGGCCCTAAAAAACGTGGGTGCTACTTTTTAGACGCCTATCTGGATTCCACAGGTCCTCTAGGTGAGACCTCCAGCGTACTGACTGCTGGAATTTGAATGTCAGCCTGCTTTATCGCACCTTATTCATTTAAGGTGCCACTTTCCTTGTGAGTAGTTTTTTGCACATCACTTTTATATTTGTTGTTTGAACGATTCACACTATGTTGGCGCCCCTTGTTTATCTTCCATTCTAGACAGTATGGTGTGCAGAGGTGCCAGTACGGTGTGCATAGGTGACGGTATGGTGTGCAGAGGTGCCAGTACAGCATACAGAGGTACCAGTACAGTGTGCAGAGATGCTAGTATGTTGTGCAGAGGTGCCCGTACGGCACACAGAGTTCACAGTACGGCATGCAGAGGTGCCAGTACGGTGTGCATAGTTGCCAGTATGGCGTACAGAGGTGACGGTACAGTGTACTGGAAAAAAGCCCTGTATCAAATATATAGGGTAGGATTTATCATTCTCTGGACAGACAAAAATTTTAGCTAGTGAACCCAGTGGCAGAACTACCACTGGTGCAGCATTTGCAATGGCGCCAGGGTCCAAGTGCTGGGTGGGGCCAATGGCAGCCAGTCTATACATAGATATGTACAAAATAGCGTACAATCCAAATGAAGGGTGGGCTTTTAGTAGTGCAGGTTGCCTATCTATCTATCTATCTATCTATCATCTATCATCTATCAATCTATCTATATATCAATCTATTTATCTATCTGTCTATCTATCTATCTATCTATCTATCTATCTATCTATCAATCAATCTATCTTTATATCAATCTATTGATCTATCTGTCTATCTATCTATCTATCTATCTTTAAAATCATTATACAAAGCATTTATTATTATTGCCTGCTATTGAGTTACCTTTGGGGGGTAAAAAAAATGGCACCAGGGCCCTCTGTTGAGCAGACCTGCTACTAAGTGAACCTGTCCTTCTGGGATCAGAAATTGCATGAAACATTAACTACCAATTTTTACCATTGCCGGAGCGCATGCTAGTTCCCCCCCCTCTCATTCAACCAATTGTGTGATAGAAGAGTTTGTCAATCACCCCAGATCTAGCTTCAGGTTTAGGGAGTCGAGGTTTAAACTCCTGCTTTATAAATGTCAGTTGCAGCTTTTGCCCTTTGATAAATGTTTCAGAATCCCAGTGCAATTTCTGATAAAGCTGGTGTTCTTTAGAGAAAATATACAGATGTCTCAGTGATTAGTTGTTTTTTGGGAGGGGGATGTATATTCCTATAGATTAAATGAATGCTCACAAGTTCTTTAGTAAATGGTTCAATATATAAAAAGCTTGGCTAATGCAGTCATTCTTCTAGCTGCTTAGGATTATTGTAAACAGATATCTTGTCATACGTGGGAAACTACAAAATTAAAAATTCTCTCAGTTTTATCTTCCATCAAGCATGAGTTATCTAACTGTCAATAGAAGCCAGGCTGATGTAGAACTCTCACTGAAATTATGGCCAGACAGACTAGGATTATGGGTAATCACACAATATCCGTTACAAAGCCTTCTGAAATCCTAAACACATTGATCACATGGAGAGGAATCCCAAATATGCATTATTCCTATTCCCAGCGGGACATTAAAGTCTAAATTTAATTCCCAAGAACAAAATGTCTGATTTAGTGCAAAAGAATAATTTTACAATGTATGTTGTTTATTATATAGTTTTCTATACAATTTGGCTGCTCTCAAGTGCCAAAGAACAAAGCCGCTGTTCGCTTCTGGTTGAGCTTTTCTGTCTCTATGTATAGCTACATTTTTATACTTTATGTCACTGGTGTTTGCAACAATGTATAACATTGTTTCACACATTGCTCCAAACTCTGCTGCTGTAAAGTCCTCAGGACATATGCACGCTCTTTCAACCTCCTGTTCTGTAATGGAAATAATCTAAGTTTCTACAAAGGATACCAAGAGAGTGAAGTGAAAGTCATTGATGATGTAATACAAGGAACTGCCACCTTTCTTAAGTAGAAATGCTGTTCATAAATGCTGGTGCACGCAGACTATGTACATATGCTCCCCATTTTTGTTTATATAAAATGCTTCTGTTCAAAACTGCATTTATGTGAATTTTAGTGTAGGATGGAATGTCCCTTTAAGCTATTTTTTCAATGTTCTATAAATCACATAACACTGTGAACTTGCTGGGTATAAAATTATCTTCCAAAATCCCCTAATTCCTCCTCATGTCTCTGCCTACAGAACTGTTAATAACATTCTACTTATCAGAATTTTACCGAATGTATAGAAAACTCGAAATGTAAATTCTCTTAAATTTTTTAAGTAAACTCTAAAAATGCTGTGCTTGAGGCCTGTCAGTAACGGTCATGCTTGGTCGTAATATCAGAAGCTCCTGGAGAGATCTCGATAATCCACCGGTAATTGCAAGATTGCAACAGCATCTGAACCTGGAAAGATTATCTACAGCTGTATTATAATCTGCTTGTTCGACTGGTATCCTGATTGCTGTGTTTATGCCCTTGGAGCACTGATCTAGATTGGCTGGGCCCTACCATCGAGATCTCAATACCCCTTAATTATCTGGGTAGAGCAGTTGTGGCTGGACTACTGTTCCACTTACCTTATTATTACTATCACTTTTTTTGGCCATTTTTCTCCAGAGACGACTCTAGTAATATTCTGCCCACTGATGACTTTGAAATCACTGGCCAAGAGGGAGTTGAATGTTCTGCAGTTCTTTCCAATTCATTTTCATAGCCTGCATTTATAGCTTTGTGTAGCCTTCGGCACCCTGATCTCCCAAGAGAGTGTGCACTTGCCGGCTGCAGACCACTATGAACCTCCAATGAAGTCAGTTGCGGGAAGTCTTTGCTGCCAACCCTTAGTTCATAGTCACACCTCCCACAAAAGAAGTATGTGCTTCTGATTTAAGCATATATTTAGACCTATAGGGTGATTTATTGAGCGATCTTGAGGAGGATCATGCTCAGAGCTGATGCTATTACAATGGAGGGAGCTAG
The DNA here is from genome assembly GCF_027579735.1 of Bombina bombina. Lineage (NCBI taxonomy): Eukaryota > Metazoa > Chordata > Amphibia > Anura > Bombinatoridae > Bombina > Bombina bombina. The sequence continues at coordinate 16,171,556 of NC_069506.1, forward strand.
ATGATGCTCTAAATATGAGAGGGGACTGGAATGGTCTCAAACATATAGAAACATAGAATTTGATGGTAGATAAGAACCAAAAAGGCCCATTAAGTCTACCTATATTACATGTTACTTTTTCCTTAGGATAGCCTTATGCATGTCCCAGGCATTTTTTCAAATTCCTTTACAGTCTTTGTGTTTACCACCTCAAATGGAAGTTTATTCCATGAATCCACCACCCTTTCTGTAAAAAAATGCTTCCTCAAATTTCTCCTGAATCTGCTACAATCTAACTTTAGATTGTGACCCCTCAATTGAACTATATTTGTATCAGGAAGGCATTTGTTAGAGCTCTTATGCTACCTCTTTACTGTTGTGAGAGCAGAGTCTCTGTTACTGGATCAACAGGTGATTGAGACACTTTTGTAGCCAAGATTCTGAGATGTCTCTATTCATTCCTAGACGCTGAATATTATTATATGACTGCTCTGAGAATTGGAGTGAGATAGGCAAAAAAGATACAGTTGGGGCTTCGACTGTAGTTTGCTGTATATTATTGTGTATTTTATTTCCTGGAACTTTCTATAATTCTGGACTTTTCCATTATGTAGATTCATATCTGAATGCTATCCACTGTTCTCAGTTTAAATGTAGCTAGATTCTCCCTACAGTAACAGCTATAAGTAGTAACTCAGGTTTGTTTTTATTTTACTTTTCTTCTTGTGATATGCTGTGTCAATTATCCTAATTGCTCGTAGTTTAGGGTACTCTGTTTATATATGTTATCAGCAGATCTGCACCATTGTGCAAATGATTTATAATCTAGCTAGTGTGATAGTTAATTTGATTTTGTTACACATAAAATATCTGTCCATATATTATTACAGATGGCAGACACCTAGTGATATAGGACAAGTGCTTTTTTGACATTTTCTGCTTCCTTCTCTGTTAATTGCCTCTTCCCCTTTAGCCCCTCCACCATTTTTTTCTTCCTCTCCAGCTGTCAGCCTTATTGTGGAACAGTCCCTCTCTCCAATTTTTTTTGTGTTTGGAAGGTGTGAGTGACTGATGGTGGTTTGACATTCCTCACCCTATAAAGCTTTTTCTTAGTGGCATAAATTGTAGTAAATTTATGACTGGAGAGGTCTAAAATCCCCTTCATTTTCAGTCACAGGGAAGTAATGTATATGTCTCCTTATATGTTTCTATGTGCAGGTACTTGTGCATCCCTTTACAAATAGGTTAAAGATATTGCGTACAGGCTGACATCATTATCTTATAGTGATGTATTAATCATCTCACTATGGTATCGTGATTGTAGAACTGCTTTCTGAAACTGAGATTTCCAATAGTGCTGATGTTACCTTCCCCACACTATTTAATTGTCTATTTCTGGAGCAATAGGGAAGTATGTAAAGTTTATTAATGGCTTAGTATCTAATTTCTTTTTTATGCCAACTTATGGAGCCATAAGTTACTGAAGAAGATGCCAACAGCTAAAAGTTGTTTACAGCTCCATTTTAGTACAAGGTTTCCATTGAAATATTTTGTGCAGTATGTGCAGTCGGCCTATCCGTGTATGTGTTAGTTTACATTGTCTTAATGCTTTCATCTAACGCCGGATTTCTTGAAAACTCTTTCCTAACATGTTTGTTGCTGTGGTAACCAGACCTTAGACTATAAAAGTTACGTTTAATGCCTTACCTGTGATTTCTTCCAGAGAGAAAGACACAGAAGTTATGTGGGTCACAAAACAAAGAGAAAATGAATTTATAAAAAATAAAATGTATTTAAGGAAAAACATTTATTACATTTTTAAATTTATTGATATGCTTAATATTTAGTGTTGCCCTAGGCATATGCCTAGTTGGAATTTTCGAGAAATGTGCTTGATTATATTGATATTTACATTGGAACGGAACTCCAACTGGTCCTATACCTGGGCCAACAATAAATATTACATATAACAATACATTTATCAAGTTAAACACTTCCATTGTTTGCAAACTTTAATATCTCAATGGAGCCTCAAGATGGTTATATTTCCTCATTTACACCTAATTGAGTAAGCCATAGTGTTTAGAGACTTTCACTGTGCAAAAGCAGGTGTCATTTTGCGCTTTTTGGCTTCTACTATTTTCTATGGGACGTATTATTTTTTTTGCCAGCCGGCTGCACCTTTGGAAACTGTAGATAATCAGAATGGCTTCTGACAGCAGCTTTTTCATTTTGCGTCCTCACACAAAACCATTTCCGGTTCAATGCAAACGACCTCTTATTATGGCTTCTCAACACTATGGGACCCATTTATCAAGCACTGAACAGAGCTTGTGGGCCTGTGTTTCTGGCGAGTCTTCAGACTCGCCAGAAACAGCAGTTATGAAGCAGCGTTCACAAAGACCGCTTCTCCATAACCCTGTCCGCCTGCTCTGATGAGCCGATGAGCTGAATCGCCGAATACGATCGGGTTGATTGACACCTCCCTGCTGGTGGCCCATTGGCCGCGAGTCTGTAGGGGGCAGCGTTGCACCAGCAGCTCTTGTGATCTGCTGGTGAAATGCTGAATACGGAGAGCGTATTGCTCTCCGCATTCAGCGAGGTCTTTCGGACCTGATCCGCACTGTCGGATCAGGTCTGCAAGACCTTTGATAAATAGGCCCCTATGTCTCAACTCTAATTTATATTGCTGATTAAAGACAGTATATTGTAAACTTGAGACACAATTACGCCTGATTTCTTATCTCTGTCTTAGTCTAACTCGCCTATTATTACTTTTTTATGCAACTCATGTTAATTTTTTTAATTGTGGTAAGTTGGTGTCCGTTACTATGCAGGTTCTTTATGAAGCGTGTTCTGTTGTATGCAAGGGTCAAAGAGTGGCCCCTAGACCTGCTCTTATTCATTTACTCCCTTAATATATTGTTTGGTACATAGGAGGACATTTAAGTTACAAAATTATCATTTTTGTGCAGCCTCAATAAAAAGTAAATTTATGCTTACCTGATAAATTAATTTCTTCTATGGTACGACGAGTCCACGGATTCATCCTTTACTTGTGGGATATTATCCTCCCGCTAACAGGAAGTGGCAAAGAGCACCACAGCAGAGCTGTCTATATAGCTCCTCCCTTAGCTCCACCCCCCAGTCATTCGACCGAAGGTACAGGAAGAAAAAGGAGAAACTAAAAGGTGCAGAGGTGACTGAAGTTTAAAATCAAAAAATATAATCTGTCTTAAAATGACAGGGGGTGGACCGTGGACTTGTCATACCATAGAAGAAATTAATTTATCAGGTAAGCATAAATTTACTTTTCTTCTATAAGGTACGACGAGTCCATGGATTCATCCTTTACTTGTGGGATACAATACCAAAGCTACAGGACACAGATGAACGGGAGGGACAAGACAGATGGTTAAACAGAAGGCACCACTGCTTGAAGAACTTTTCTCCCAAAAATAGCCTCCGAAGAAGCAAAAGTATCAAATTTGGAAAATTTGGAAAAGGTATGAAGCGAAGACCAAGTCGCAGCCTTACAAATCTGTTCAACAGAAGCATCATTTTTAAAAGCCCATGTGGAAGCCACCGCTCTAGTAGAGTGAGCTGTAATCCTTTCAGGAGACTGCTGTCCAGCAGTCTCGTATGCCAAATGGATGATGCTTTTCAGCCAAAAAGAAAGAGAGGTAGCCGTAGCTTTTTGACCTCTACATTTTCCAGAATAGACAACAAACAAAGAAGATGTTTGACGGAAATCCTTGGTTGCTTGCAAGTAAAACTTCAAAGTACGAACCACGTCCAAGTTGTGCAACATACGCTCCTTCTTAGAGGAAGGATTAGGACACAGAGAAGGAACAACAATTTCCTGATTGATATTCCTATTAGTAACAACCTTAGGAAGGAATCCAGGTTTGGTACGCAAAACCACCTTATCAGCATGGAAAACAAGATAAGGCGAGTCGCATTGCAATGCAGATAGTTCAGAAACTGGAATGCATAGGTTCAAACGGAACCCCTTGAAGAACTTTAAGAACTAAATTCAGACTCCATGGCGGAGCAACAGGTTTAAACACAGGCTTGATTCTAACTAAAGCCTGACAGAAAGACTGAACGTCTGGAACATCTGCCAGACGCTTGTGCAGTAGAATTGATAAAGCAGATATCTGTCCATTTAAGGAACTAGCTAATAGCCCCTTCTCCAATCCTTCTTGGAAAAAGACAAAATCCTAGGAATCCTGATCTTACTCCATGAGTAGCCTTTGGATTCGCACCAATAAAGATATTTACGCCATATCTTATGATAAATTTTCCTAGTGACAGGCTTTCGAGCCTGAATCAAGGTATCTATGACCGATTCAGAGAAACCCCGCTTGGATAAAATCAAGCGTTCAATCTCCAAGCAGTCAGCCGCAGAGAAACTAGATTTGGATGCTGGAACGGACCTTGAATCAGAAGGTCCTGTCTCAGTGGCAGAGTCCATGGTGGAAGAGATGACATGTCCACCAGGTCTGCATACCAAGTCCTGCGTGGCCACGGCGGTGCTATCAAAATCACTGAAGCTCTCTCCTGTTTGATTCTGGCAATCAAACAAGGAAGGAGAGGAAATGGTGGAAACACATAAGCCAGGTTGAATGACCAGGGTACTGCTAGAGCATCTATCAGTACTGCCTGAGGATCCCTTGACCTGGACCCGTAACAAGGAAGTTTGGCGTTCTGACGAGACGCCATCAGATCCAATTCTGGTGTGCCCCATTGCTGAATCAATTGTGCAAACACCTCCGGATGGAGTTCCCACTCCCCCCGATGAAAAGTCTGATGACTTAGAAAATCCGCTTCCCAGTTCTCCACTCCTGGGATATAGATTGCTGATAGATGGCAAGAGTGAGTCTCTGCCCATCGAATTATTTTGGTAACCTCTATCATCGCTAGAGAACTTTTTGTTCCCCCCTGATGATTGATATATGCTACAGTTGTGATATTGTCTGACTGGAATCTTATGAATCTGGCCTAAGCCAGCTGAGGCCACGCCTGAAGCACATTGAATATCGCTCTCAGTTCTAGAATATTTATCGGGAGGAGAGCCTCCTCCTGAGCCCACAAACCCTGTGCTTTCAGGGAATTCCAGACTGCACCCCAGCCCAATAGGCTGGCGTCCGTCGTCACTATGACCCATGCTGGCCTGCGGAAACACATTCCCTGGGACAGATGATCCTGTGACAACCACCAAAGAAGAGAGTCCCTGGTCTCTTGATCCAGATTTATCTGAGGCGATAAATCTGCGATAAATCTGCGATAAATCTGCATAATCCCCATTCCACTGTTTGAGCATGCAAAGTTGCAGTGGTCTGAGATGCAAGCGAGCAAATGGAACTATGTCCATTGCCGCTACCATTAGTCCGATTACCTACATACAGGAATGGAATGAAGAGCTCGGCAGGTGGTTAAAATCTTTGATTTCCTGACCTCCGTCAGAAAAATTTTCATGTCCACCGAATCTATCAGAGTTCCCAGGAATGAACTCTTGTGAGAGGGATAAGTGAACTCTTTTTTACGTTCACCTCCACCCGTGAGATCTTAGAAAAGCCAACACGATGTCCCTGTGAGATTTGGCTAGTTGGTAAGTCGACGCCTGAATTAAGATATCGTCCAGATAAGGCGCCACTGCTATGCCTCGTGGCCTTAGAACCGCCAGAAGGGATCCTAGTACCTTTGTGAAAATTCTGGGAGCTGTGGCCAACCCGAAGAGAAGAACCACAAACTGGTAATGCTTGTCCAGAAAGGCGAACCTGAGGAACTGGTGATGATCTTTGTGGATAGGGATGTGTAGATACGCATCCTTTAAGTCCACGGTGGTCCTATATTGACCCTCCTGGATCATTGGTAAAATAGTCAGAAAGATGGAACTCTGAGGAATTTGTTTAGGATCTTGAGATCTAAAATTGGTCTGAAGGTTCCCTCTTTTTTGGTAACCACAAACATATTGGAGTAGAACCCCTGCCCCTGTTCTGTTTTCGGAACTGGGCAGATCACTCCCATGATATATAGGTCTTCTACACAGCGTAAGAACACCTCTCTTTTTGTCTGGTTTACAGACAATTGAGAAAGATGGAATCTCCCCCTTGGAGGAGATTCTTTGAAATCTAGAAGATACCCCTGGGTTACGATTTCTAAAGCCCAGGAGTCCTGAACGTCTCTTGCCCAAGCCTGAGTAAAGAGAGAAAGTCTGCCCCCTACTATATCCGGTCCCAGATCGGGGGCTACCCCTTCATGCTGTCTTGGTGGCAGCAGCGGGCTTCTTGGCCTGTTTACCTTTGTTCCAAGTCTGGTTAGGTCTCCAGACTCACTTGGATTCAGCAAAATTCCCCTCTTGCTTTGCAGCAGGGGAAGAGGTAGAGGGACCACCTTTGAAGTTTCGAAAGGAACGGAAATTATTTTGTTTGGTCCTCATCTTATTTGTCTTATCCTGAGGAAGGGCATGGCCTTTCCCTCCAGTGATGTCTAAAATGATCTCTTTCAGTTCAGGCCTGAATAGGGTCTTACCCTTGAAAGGGATGGCTAAAAGCTTAGATTTTGATGACACATCAGCAGACCAGGACTTAAGCCATAACGCTCTAGGCGCTAAAATGGCAAAACCTGAATTCTTTGCCACTAATTTAGCCAGTTGAAAAGCGGCATCTGTAATGAAAGAATTAGCTAGCTTGAGAGCCCTAATTCTATGCAGAATATCATCTAATGGGGTCTCAACCTGAAGAGCCTCCTCCAGAGCCTCGAACCAAAAAGCAGCTGCAGTAGTTACGGGAACAATGCACGCTATGGGTTGGAGAAGAAAACCCTGATGAACAAATATTTTCTTTAGGAGACCCTCTACTTGTTTATCCATACAATATTTGAAAGCACAACTGTCCTCAATAGGTATAGTTGTACGCTTAGCCAGGGTAGAAATAGCTCCCTCCACGTTAGGGACCGTCTGCCATGAGTCCTGCATGGTGTCTGATATGGGAAACATTTTCTTAAAAGTAGGAGGGGGAGCAAACGGAATACCTGGTCTATCCCACACCTTAGTAACAATGTCCGAAATCCTCTTAGGGACCGGAAAAACATCAGTGTAAGCAGGAACCTCTAGAAATCTGTTCATTTTACACAATTTCTCTGGAACTACAATAGGGTCACAATCATCCAAAGTTGCTAAAACCTCCCTGAGCAATAAGCGGAGGTGTTCTAGTTTAAATTTAAAAACCGTCATATCTGAGTCTGTCTGAGGAAACATCTTTCCTGAATCAGAAATCTCTCCCTCAGACAGCAAATCCCTCACCCCCAACTCAGAACATTGTGAGGGTACATCGGATATGGCTAATAAAGTGTCAGAGGGCTCAGTATTTGTTCTCACACCAGACCTACTGCGCTTCCCCTGCAACCCAGGCAGCTTAGATAAAACCTCTGTAAGGGTAGTATTCATAACTGCGGCCATATCTTGCAGGGTGAAAGAATTAGACGCACTAGAAGTACTTGGCGTCGCTTGTGCGTGCGTTAATGGTTGTGACACTTGGGGAGAATTAGATGGCATAACCTGATTTCCTTCTGACTGAGAATCATCCTGCGACATACTTTTAGTAGCTAAAATATGTTCTTTGCAATTTATTGACCTTTCAGTGCATGAGGGACACATTTTAAGCGGGGGTTCCACAATGGCTTCTAAACACATTGAACATTGGCTTTCCTCAATGTCAGACATGTTGTATAGGCTAGTAATGACTGCAAACAAGCATGAAAACACTTTATTTAGTAAAAAAACAACAATCTTAAAAAACGGTACTGCGCCTTTAAGAGAAAAAAGCATACATGTTCTGCAAAATTGCTTTAAAATGCACCACATTTTTGAAATTTTTGATAGCAGACTCAATTTGTGTAGTTAAGTTTGCCCCACAAGAAAATGTAACATTTAACCCTTTATTGTGCAAACCGGATTGAATTAAGGCCTAAATCCGGAAAAAAAAAAACCAGCACCTTGCCACAGTCCTGCTGTGGCGCCTACCTGCCCTCAGGGATTGTAAATATGGGGTTAAAGCTTCGATTTGGCCCAAAACATCCACAAGGGCCCTCAGGAGTTGGAGCTTGCTGCTTGCTGAGTGAAAACAACTGCGCATCTGAGGCGCGAAAATAGGCCCCGCCCATCTCACTCGATGTCTCTACAGCCTCAAAGAACCACACCAGAGCGGTTTTAAACTAGCCATGTGGGTTCTGAGACCCAAAAAATAAGCCAAGTGTACCCTCAATAAAGTTGCCCAAAAAACGTTATTGCCCACAAAACGTTAACAGCACTCCCAGTTCAGAAAACGTTTGCCCACAAACATTCAAAACTCAGTGTCAACCAAGCAATATTATGCAAGCTTAGTAATGCCTTTCTATAACTCTTAGGATTACTGCTTACCCTTACCCTCATGGGGATACTGTCAGCCTTTCTGAAATACACAGTCTCTCCAGAAAAAATGACTGAACATACCTCACTGCTATAAAGCATGAAAACGTTCCTCACACTGAAGTTTCCTGTACCCCTCAGCCTCTGTGGGAACAGCACTGGATCTTAGTTACAAATGCTAAGATCATAATCCTCCAGGCAGAAGTCTTCGTCCATCTGCTGCCTGAGTGTAAATAGTACACACCGGTACCATTTAAAACAAAAAACTCTTGCTTGAAGAAATTAAAAACTAATATTTTATCACCTCTTTCACTTTACCCTTCCTAGAACTTAGAGTAGGCAAAGAGAATGACTGGGGGTGGAGCTAAGGGAGGAGCTATATAGACAGCTCTGCTGTGGTGCTCTTTGCCACTTCCTGTTAGCAGGAGGATAATATCCCACAAGTAAAGGATGAATCCGTGGACTCGTCCTACCTTATAGAAGAAAAATGTTTTTTTTTTTTAAAAAAAGGCTGTGACAACAGCCCTCTGTCATATGCAACAAAAACAACCTATTTATTTATTTTTTACCCTAAAAAATTGTGATTATTCCACTCGCTAAAGAGAACCTGCAGAGTATCCATCATACTTAAAGGGACAGTATATACCAATTTTCATTTAGCTGCATGTAATAGACACTACAATAAAGAATAATATGCCTAGACACTGATATAAAAATCCAGTATCAAACCATTTAAAAACTCCCTTAGAAGCTTCCAGTTTAGCTCTGTTTAAAAGGTTACTGGAACACCCGCTGCAAGTGGGAAATATCAGTCACTGCCCCCTTCCTTTGGATATGAAAAGACCCTTTACACAAACAGGAGCAAGCTGGAGTAGTTGTACTTCAGTTTTCTCCTAAAACTTTGGGGCTTGGTTAGGAGTCTGAAAATCAGAGCAATGTTATTTCTAAAATAAGCAAAATTATCCATTAAAAAAAAAATGGATGGGCTATATAAATAGATCATCTACAAAACATTTATGCAAAGAAAAAAACAAGTGTATAATGTCCCTTTAAGGGACAGTCTACTCATCTTCTCCTTATTGCATTGCTAGAACCGTTGTATAACACATTTCAGCTGCAATATTATTTTCAAAAATATTCTTATTCGTATGCATTTTGTAATATTTACAAATGTTTAATAAGAAAAAAGGTAGGACACGTTATACACACTAGAGGGCGATGTTGTCATAAATCTCACACCAAGGCCTTGTTTTGCTGACATCTAAATTGCAAACTAAATTTAAAAGCACACACAAATAATAAGTTTACTAATTAATAAACTTTTTGTATTTGCTTCTATTAAAATATTTAGGACATGAAAATAGATTGATAGATAAATAGATAGATTAGATAGATATATAGATAGATAGATAGATAGATAAATGATAGATAGATAGATAAATCGATCGATAGATTATAGATTATAGATTATATAGATTAACTAGATAGATTGATATAGATTACATAGATAGATAGATAGATAGATAGATAGATATACAGACAGATGATAGATGATGATAGATAGATAGATAGATAGATAGATAGATAGATAGATAGATAGATAGATAGATAGATGATAGATAGAGAGATAGAGAGATAGATAGAAAGACAGACAGATGATAGATAGATAGAAACACAGACAGATGATAGATAGATAGATAGATAGATAGATATACAGACAGATGATAGATGATGATGATAGATAGATAGATAGATAGATAGATAGATAGATAGATGATAGATAGAAAGACAGACAGATGATAGATAGATAGATAGATAGATAGATGATAGACAGACATAAATACAGATGATAGATAGACAGATAGATAGATAGATAGATAGATAGACAGACATAAAGACAGATGATATATGATTGATAGATAGATAGATAGATAGACAGACATAAAGACAGCTGATATATGATAGATAGATAGATAGATAGATAGATATATAGATAGATAGATAGATAGATAGACATAAAGACAGATGATATATGATAGATAGATAGATAGATAGATAGATAGATAGATAGATAGATAGATAGACGGACATAAAGACAGATGATATATGATTGATAGATAGATAGATAGATAAATAGATAGATAGATAGATAGATAGATAGATAGATAGATAGACAGACATAAAGACAGATGATATATGATAGATAGATAGATAGATAGACAGACAGACATAAAGACAGCTGATATATGATAGATAGATAGATAGATAGATAGATAGATAGATAGATAGATAGATAGATAGATACACAGACAGACATAAAGACAGATGATATTTGACAGATAGATAGATAGATAGATAGATAGATAGATAGATAGATAGATAGATAGATAGATAGAATTAGAAACTGATTTGTGCAGCTGAATAATATGGCAACCTGAGGTGACAAACATTGCAAGCGCACATTGTTTCCTGCAACAATCAAGCCATTTTTGGAAGTGTAGCAGATATAACAGTGTACAGCTGCTTCTGCCATAGTCCCTAATTGCTAATAGTGGTTTCTGTGTTGCACATACTTTTCATGCCTATTAGACAAGTGATTGATTTGAATATAGCAGTAAAACAAAGTGCCCATACTGAAGGCATTTATCAGCAACTATGTATCTTTTTTATTTCTTTATTTTCTTTCTCATTGGATGCTTATTTTTTTTTTACTCCATCTTGATCTGCAAAGAGGTTGTAACAACTATATATACCGGTAGAAAACCCTTTATCCAAACTGCCTGGCCCCGGAAAAGGTTTGCATTTCTGAATAGTTTAAATATGGAATATTTACATCGGGAAAATGTGAGAGTTAGGAGAGGGGATGAGACTAAGGGGCCGATTTATTATTGTACGGACGGACATGATCCGCTGTACCACCCCCTGCACATTAGCGGCCAATCGGCCGCTAGCAGGGGGTGTCAATCAACCCGATCTGGCTGATTGCTGTCCGCCGCCTCAGAGATGGCGGATGAGTTAGAGCAGTGGTCTTAAGATTGTGACTTACAGTTGGGGGAAAAAAGTAATATCTAATTATTATTTTTTTTTTAAATATTAATTAAAAAGTTTGAATTTCAGAATAAGTTTGTATTTTGGAATTCCTGATATGTACCTCTGTGTGTGTGTGTGGTTGTGTGCGTGTGTGTGGTTGTGTGTGCATGTGTGTGGTTGTGTGTGTGTGTGTGTGTGTGTGTGGTTGTGTGTGTATGTGGTTGTGTGTGTATGTGTGTATGTGTGTGTGTGTGTGTGGTTGTGTGTGTGTGTATGTGTGTGTATGTGGTTGTGTGTGTGTGTGTGGTTGTGTGTGTATGTGTGTGTGTGTGTGTGTGTTTGTGTGTGTGTGTGTGTGTGTGTGTGTATGTGTGTGTGTGTGGTTGTGTGTGTGTGTGTGTGGTGTGTGTGTGTGTGTGTGTGTGTGTGTGGTGTGTGTGTGGTTGTGTGTGTATGTGTGAGTGTGTGTGTGTGTATGTATGTGTGTGTGGTTGTGTGTGTGTGTGTGTGTAGTATACCCCTAAGCCTGAGCATTATAGTGACTACACAAAATATTTGTCACACTGTGAGTGAGCAGATAATTGTTATAATCAAAATGATCAGACCCAGTTTCACTCATCTACTGAGGCAGCAGGAGGTGCATAATCATTGCCTTCAAGATATAAATAGATACACAACAATACTGTGCTTCACTCACAAAGAAGGGATTTATTTTATAGGTTTATTAACATTGTGGCTAACTATTGAGATAAAATGTAGAAACCTCCCTCAAGTGAAGGAATTCTATTGGCTAGACCTTCTTACAGGGAAAACATTGTTATCCAGATGGAAAGTAATTGTCCTGAGATACTGTAGAGTCGTATAGTAGCAGGATGTCTATACACTGATGACGTTATATTTCCTGCAAAATAAAATAGGAAGAAACATTTATTTGTCTGCACCTAACCTGTAATTACAATTAATTAAGAACAAAGTGAATATTTATAGGGACCAATAACTCAGCATCCATAAGATTTGTAAGAAGAACATTAGAGAGATTTGTAAGAAGAACGTGTGCTTACCGCTTTTGGTGTCTTCTAATGGAACATTTGGGATATTTTGAACCTTAAATATAAAATATTGTTATCAGCATTATTGTAAAAGTTCTTAATAAATCCAACACTAAACGAATCTGCAGGTCAGTGATTTTTCTTACAGAAATCTTATTTTAGCCTACGACTAAATGTAATGCTGAACTGGAAAGTGTTTGTGCTGAAAACTGACTGAAATAGACGTGGGGACTCAGAAACTTCGTTATCATCCGCATGCAGAAGAAGTAGGATTTGCACAGATCGTAGTGTATTGCACTATCACAAGAACAAATGCAGCTCCGAAAAGAGCCGAACAGCAGCACGAGAGACCACCTCTACTGCAATGAGACTCTAACGAAGTATCCGAATGCAGAGGTCTAGCAGGAGGTGCACAGTCATTGCCTTAAACCGATAAACAGATACACATAATTACTGCTTCAGATTCACCTGCTCTGAATACTAAATTAGCATGAAGTCTGGGATGGAGTTGAGATTTGGGATCTATCATGTTTTTATCTATCTATCTATCTATCTATCATCTGTCTGTCTGTCTGTATGTATATCTATTATCTATCTATCTATCTATCTATCATCTATCTATCTGTCTATTATCTATCTATCTATCTATCTATCTATCTATCATCTGTCTGTCTGTCTATTATCTATCTATCATCTGTCTGTATGTATATCTATTATCTATCTATCTATCTATCTATCTATCTATCTATCTATCTGTCTGTCTGTCTGTATATCTATTATCTATCTATATGTCTGTATATCTATTATCTATCTATATGTCTGTATATCTATCTATCTATCTATCTATCTATCTATCTGTATATCTATTATCTATCTATCTGTCTGTATATCTATTATCTATCTATCTATCTGTCTGTATATCTATTATCTATCTATCTGTCTATCTAGCTGTCTGTCTGTATATCTCTTATATATTTATCTAGCTATCTTATCTATCTTATCTATCTATCTATCTATCTATCTATCTATCTATCTATCTGTATATCTATCTGTCTGTATATCTATTATCTATCTATCTATCTATCTATCTGTCTGTATACCTCTTATATATTTATCTAGCTATCTTATCTATCTATCTATCTATCTATCTATCTATCTATCTATCTATCTATCTATCTATCTATCCATGTTTCTGTTCATCTATCCATCTATCAACTTATATATTACAGAAATAACACAAGCCATGCTTATTATTGTTATATCAAACAGATGTATAATATGTGTAACTCACTCACGTGGTAGGGGTCAATGTGTACTCCCTTGTTTATGCAAACATATGTGGTGCTGTGGATCTGGATTGACTTTATATAGATGTTTTTATGTGGGTCAAAAATTGGAAATGAGGGACCAAAAATGGGCTCAGACAATGACAATGACAATCACATGACTACATAAGGAAACCTGCAGACGTCATTAGCTCTACACAACCTTGTGAAAACACAATGGGGCCTATCTAGCAAGCTCCCAATGGAGCTTGAAGGGCCGTGTTTCTGGCGAGTCTGAAACAGCAGTTATGAAGCAGCGGTCACAAAGACCGCTGCTCCATAACCTGTCCGCCTGCTCTGAGCATAAGTATGATCGGGTTGATTGACACCTCCCTGCTGGTGGCCCATTGGCCGCGAGTCTGCAGGGGGGCAGCGTATTGCTCTCCGTATTCAGCGAGGTCTGGCGCACCTGATCCGCACTGTATTATTGTATCTTTGGATAAAAAGCACTACCAAGCAACTAAACACATTTATAAATGTCAGTGCATTTCTGTTTAAAACACAGGTTATTAAAGCTAAGGGGTAGGTAAATATATAGTGGAACATTGATTAAAAATACCAAATATTTGGCACCTATATTAGTTTTAAATGAATGTTGAACGTTTGCTGAGCATCAAATATTCATTTTTTTAAAAGAAAAGTCACATTTTCTATTGTAACATTCAATTACCACGTGACGTTTTATTATTGAGATAATCTTCAAAGTTTTTGTGTAAGTCTGTAGGAATTAATATTCATATATAGTAATTGACTATTAAAGAGACTCTCAATCAAAATTAAACTTTCATTATTGAGATAGAGCATGACATTTTAAACAACTTTCCAATGTACTTCCATTAACTAAATGTGCACAGTCTTTTTATATTTAAACTTTTTCAGTCACCAGCTCCTACTGAGCATGTGCAAGAATAAGTGTGTATGCATTTGTGAATGGCTGATGGCTGTCACATGGTACGTGTATGCATTTGTGATTGGCTGATGGCTGTCACATGGTACAGGGGGAGTGGAAAAAGACATAACTTTAAAAATTGTCAGAAAAAAAATCAACTACTCATTTGAAGTTCAGACTAAGTGCTATTGCATTGTCTTGTTATCTTGCATTTGTTGATTATGCAAATCTACTGTGTTGACTGGTCCTTTAACCTTCACTCAAAATAGAATAAGAGATTTCCGTGAAAACATTTGTTCTATAATACAAATGTCAAAATTACAATGTTGTCACAAAAGCAATAAATAGTCTGTTTAACCCTTGTTTTCATTCAGGTAAGAGTTTTGACTGAATAAATACTCACATCCCAAAACCAGGAACCCCATAATAAAGAGTATTAGGGAACACACCAGCCCCCATTTCCATAGTGAGTCATAATCTGGAAGTAAAAAAAATATTACTTGTTTATAGTTTCATCATTTATTGGCAGCGTAATTGTCTAATACAACAATCATATGCTATAACTGATTAGACCATGTCTTTTTTAATCTCTCCACCTTGCTTTCTATGTTTTTAGTTCCCACAAAGGGTTAAACACATAGGTAAAGACCTGTTTAGAAGCCACACTCACTGCAGTTCCCAGGCAGGACACAGACGGTGATTGGCAGCTTTACTGCTGTTACCAATTGGCTCACTAGCTTGTCCTGCTCGGAACCTGCAATATTTTCTGGAGTTTAAAAAAATAGTTAGCAAGAGTGGGACATACAATTATTGCAACATATAGGGGCCTATCTATCGCCCGTGTTTCACAAAGACCGCTGCTCCATAACCCTGTCCAGTGGTGAGTCGGGTTAATAAACTATGCGCTGTGGGGGTAAAAGCTATGGAGTCTAAAAGAAGTAATCTCAAAAACTTCAAATATAGGTAAATTTTGGGAAGGATAAGACTCTTAAGCGCTCTTGCATAATTACCCAATATGGAAAGATAGTCTTACTATGTAATTTGAATCAATAAGTTCTGTTTATTTTGAACAAAATATAGATACAGTTAGATCTGAAAGTTTGAAATAAAAATACAGTCTAAATCGTTGTTAGTTAAAACAAATAGTTAAAACCAGTAGGGTAGCCAACCTAAAAACAGTATAATATGCTATAATTTCATAGATGTATTGAATAAGCAAGTTAATATATTTGTATATGTTCGGAAATACTTGAACCTGGGTAAAGATTGCAGATATTATTTATGGATCTGGTGTGGAGTAATTTTAAGATGCAGTAGAGTATTCACAAAGAATATTTGCAATGTTTAGTGATATTTAAAAAAGTTTTTTTCATACAAGCAATTTCAATCAATAGTATCAGCATTAAAACATAGAAAGGATTACATAAAATGATGTAGTAAAATACTGAATGGATGAAAGTCTTTTTGTAGAGAACCTGGAAATAGCAGTGGACTGCTTAAGCAGGGATGTGTAAAAAGGGTGGAAGTCTTTATTGCGGCAAATTGTATGCGCAACAATGAACTGCTTATTAAGCTTAGGTGTTGAGCCCTCCGTAAATGTTTATATGTGGGCGTGTTACTAGACAGGTTTTTTTAAATCTGCAAAAGTAGAGTTATAGAGTACTGCTTTGTTTTTAGCGTGATCCGCTTTTTAACATGAACTTCCTTAATGTACTCACTGTTACGGGTGTTTTTAGCAGTTTTCGCTGTTAGTCTGTCTCTGTTGTTTTAATTTCCGTGTTGTCCGTTCTTGAGTGACTTTTATCCACACTGTGTGATCGTGATGGGATGGGTGCTGGAATAGTTGCAATGGTGTGTGGTTACTGCTCCTGACCGCTGGTTTTTCTGTTTTTTGGGTCGGTGCAGTTGTTCCGTACTCTCTTTGTTTTAGAGTAAGAAGATTTTCTTCTTACCTGACGGGTATACTTCTGTTGTTTCTTGGCGGTCCGAATTAAGATTTGACTAAAAAGTTTCCGGTTTGTTTGTAGAGACGCATTATGTATCTTGCAAGCGTTATATTGTAGATCAGATGTTGGCTTTGCGGTCCACTTAAAGGGTGAACTTGTGGAAATCTTCCAAATATAAAGGAGTTAGCTCTGTACTCTCTTTGTTTCAGAGTACTTCCCTTTGCAGGTGTCAGCTGGTTCCTTCTTGCTGGCTATTATTAAGTGTGCTTCTGTTGTTTCTTGGCGGTCCGAATAAAAGCATGCTCGATAAAGGCTGTTTTAAACACCTGAAACGCGTTGCTAACTCCTTGCTACCTTAAAGATTTCCACAAGTTCACTCTTGGAAGTGGACTGCAAAGCCAACACCTGATTTACAAACTAACGCTTGAAAGGAACATAAAGCGTTTCCACAAATAAACCGCAAATTACTTAGTCCTTTTTTTTCGGACCGCCAAGAAACAACAGAAGCACACTTAATAATAGCCAGCAAGAAGGAACCAGCTGACACCTGCAAAAGGAAGTACTCTGAAACAAAGAGAGTACAGAGCTAACTCCTTTATATTTGGAAGATTTCCACAAGTTCACCCTTTAAGTGGACCGCAAAGCCAACATCTGATCTACAATATAACGCTTGCAAGATACATAATGCGTCTCTACAAACAAACCGGAAACTTTTTAGTCAAATCTTAATTTGGACCGCCAAGAAACAACAGAAGTATACCCGTCAGGCAAGAAGAAAATCTGCTTACTCTAAAACAAAGAGAGTACGGAACAACTGCACCGACCCAAAGAACAGAAAAACCAACGGTCAGGAGCAGTAACCACACACCATTGCAACTATTCCAGCACCCATCCCATCACGATCACACAGTGTGGATAAAAGTCACTCAAGAACGGACAACACAGAAATTAAAACAACAGAGACAGACTAACAGCGAAAACCGCTAAAAACACCCGTAACAGTGAGTACATTAAGGAAGTTCATGTTAAATAGCGGATCACGCTAAAAAACAAAGCAGTACTCTATTACTCTACTTTCGCAGATTTCAAAAAACCTGTCTAGTAACACGCCCACACATAAACATTTACGGAGGGCTCAACACCTAAGCTTAATAAGCAGTTCATTGTTGAGCATACAATTTGCCGCAATAAAGACTTCCACCCTTTTTACACATCCCTGCTTAAGCAGTCCACTGCTATTTCCAGGTTCTCTATAAAAAGACTTTCATCCATTCAGTATTTTACTAGATCATTTTATGTAATCCTTTCTATGTTTTAATGCTGATACTATTGATTGAAATTGCTTGTATGGAAAAAAACTTTTTTAAATATCACTAAACATTGCAAATATTCTTTGTGAATACTCTACTGCATCTTAAAATTGCTCCACACCAGATCCATAAATAATATCTGCAATCTTTACCCAGGTTCAAGTATTTCCAAACATATACAAATATATTAACTTGCTTATTCAATACATCTATGAAATTATAGCATATTATACTGTTTTTAGGTTGGCTACCCTACTGGTTTTAACTATTTGTTTTAACTAACAACGATTTAGACTGTATTTTTATTTCAAACTTTCAGATCTAACTGTTTGTATCTATATTTTGTTCAAAATAAACAGAACTTATTGATTCAAATTACATAGTAAGACTATCTTTCCATATTGGGTAATTAAGCAAGAGCGCTTAAGAGTCTTATCCTTCCCAAAATGTATCCATAACCCTGTCCGCCTGCTCTGAGCAGGCGGACAGGAAACGCAACAATTCAACCCGATCAAGTATGATCGGGTTGATTGACACCCTTTGCTGGCGGCCATTGGCCGCGAGTCTGCAGGGGGCGGCGTTGCACCAGCATCTCTTGTGAGCTGCTGGTGCAATGTTAAATGCGGAGAGCGTATTGCTCTCCGCATTCAGCAATGTCTTGTAGACCTGATCCACACTGTCGGATCAGGTCCGCAAGACATTTCTTAAATAGGCCTCATAGACTTAGATCACAAGGCACGGAGTATGGCTTTTCTGCGCACTATATGGTCTTTGCATGCAGAATGGTCATTGATTTGGTATTAAAAGTTGCGCGTTCAGTCTTTACCGTGTGCAATATGGCCTTTACCGCCACGATCCACTTCACACTCAAAGACCTGTAGTAATGTGTTTTGCGAAACAAAAAAGTTTCACAAAACACATCAAAAATACCTTACAAAGTACACCTACACCCATAAACTGCACTATTAACCCCTAAACCGCCATCCCTCCACATCGCAACCACTAAATAAACGTATTCACCCCTAAACCACCATCCCCCCGCATTGAAACCACTAAATAAAATGATTAACCCCTAAATCGCCACTCTCCCCGCATCGCAACCATTAAAGAAAACTATTAACCCTTAAACTAAATCCCCCGACATCACAAATTATTAAACTAAACTAACACCCCTAAATTAACCCCAATTAAAATACACCTAAATAAAAGTAAAAATAAACTACCTTAAAAAATAAAAACTTACCTGTAAAACAAAATTAAAACCTAGACTTAAACTAAAAAAAAAAACAACTAATATTACTTGTAAAAAAAACAAACAAAAAAAACTACATTACAAAAAATCCCTAACATCATTTTTTTACAAAACTACCCTTACAAAAATAAAAAAGTCGTCTCAGCAGAACTATCATTTAGAGGTAGAACCATAAACTGCGATGCGTAAAAACGGACAAATCCTAACACCAACCGTAATGGAATCTCATTTCCTGTTCTTTTCTTCTTCTTGCGACATCTGTAAAAAACAACACAAGTTGTGAAATGAAGCCGCTTGTTGTGTCTGTTTTTCTAACACATCTGTCTATTAAAGGGACCTGGAAACCTAAATAGACATTTTATGATTCAGATAAAGCGCACAACTTTAAAACACTTTCACAATTTACTTTTAGCTCTTCCTCTTCGTCTTCTTCCTCCATGAGAACATACCTAGGTAGTCTCAAGAGCGTGCACATGTGCTCAGCACTATATGTATAACATTATAACGCCAAAATAACAAGAGTAATGCATTAAAAAAGTCAGCACTCCACTACTGGGAGCTAGTTGAACACATCTGGTGAGTCAATGACAAGAGGCATTTATGTGTAGCCCCCAATCACCAGCTAACTCACAGTAGGTCACTGCTGCCCCTTGAGTCTAACTTAGTATGCTTTTCTACAAAGTGTTACAAGAAAACAAATTCAGTTTGATATTAAATTAAAAAGTCTCTTCCATGTTGTATCTTATATAGTTACATTTTAGATGAGTTTGCAAGAAGACAGAAGTCCATAGAATTCAACCTATACAGATCCTATCTGATTTACACTAAATAAGCTGCCAACTGGGCTTACAATAAAGGGACAGTCTTCTCTAAAAATGTTTTATTTAAAAAGGTAGATAATCCCTTTATTACCCATTCCAAAGTTTTGCATAACCAACACTGTTATTTTAATATACTTTTTACCTCTGTGATTACCTTGTATCTAAGCCTCTGCAGACTGTCCCTTATTTCAGTTCTTTTGACAGACTTGCATTTTAGCCAATCAGTGCTGACTCATAACTGGAGTGAGCACAATGTTATTTATATGGCACACATGAACTAATGCTGTCTATCTGTGAAAGACTGTCAAATTCATTCAGATAAGAGGCAGCCTTTAAGGGCTTAGAAATTAGCATATGAGCCTACCTAGGTTTAGCTTTCAACAGAAATACCAAGATAATTTGAACAATGAAAGGTTAATTTTAACTTTACTGTCCCTTTAATACAATTAGAAAGCTGAGCCATTTAACACAAGTAATAATATTCCTGAATTCTGTTCCTAGCAAGAAATGTATCTAAGGCATTTTTATATGTATCTAAGCCCATTTTATATGTATCTAAGGCTCTAAACCATTTTTATATGTATCTAAGGCTCTAAACCATTTTTATATGTATCTAAGGCATTTTTTATATGTATCTAAGCCCTTTTTATATGTATCTAAGGCATTTTTATATGTATCTAAGCCCTTTTTATATGTATCTAAGGTATTCTTATATGTATCTAAGCCATTTTTATATGTATCTAAGGCAGTGCTTTCCAAACTGTGTGTCATG
Organism: Bombina bombina; assembly: GCF_027579735.1. NCBI lineage: Eukaryota > Metazoa > Chordata > Amphibia > Anura > Bombinatoridae > Bombina > Bombina bombina. Next base: position 16,192,342 of record NC_069506.1, read on the forward strand.
ACACGTTAGTGTGTCGGCGGCAGTGTGTAGGTGTGTCCCTGCTTCAGCACTAATTTTTTTTCATTTAAAAAAATATATATATTTTTTTGGTTTCCGACTTTAAGCCTGCCTGCTACGCATATCACATGGTTGACACGTGATTGATACCTAGTGGGTCAAAGATCATCTGAAACTGTTGGCGCAACTCAGTGGGAACCGAAGCTATTCCCATTGGCAGCACATTGGCTCCTGACTGCACATGTAGACTCCTCAATCAGCTCGTGACTGCATGTGTAGTCAGTGAGTGGGACAGCAGTGTGTTTGCAGCGCGGGCAGTAGTCAGTCGGACTCACAGAGCTGAGGGCAGCAGCTTAAACGCTGAGCTGAAGTCAGAAGTCAAAGTGTTTTTATTTTTTGCAGCTAGCTCCCAGTAGTGCATTGCTGCTCCTGCTCTTGATATATGGATAGGAAGTGGAAGCTTAAAATTGCTTGATGACGAAATGCGAGTGTCTTTAGCTAATATTCCACTAAATATTCAGAAACTGTGTTCATCTCATCAACCTCATAAATCCCATTAAAATAGTAAGTAGCTATTGGTGTTATTAAACTTTTTTTAAATTCTTGCACATACTGTACATACTATTACATTTCGTTATTATATAATTCATGTGTGTCCGTATCGCTTAAAACAAGTTAGTTTAACCTCCTGTTTGCTTGTACAACTGAATTACTGTGTCGCAAAATGATGTAGGTCTAAAAAGTGTGTCACCAACATGAAAAGTTTGGAAAGCTCTGGTCTAAGGTATTCTTATATGTATCAAGGCATTTTTATATGTATCTAAGGCTCTAAACCATTTTTATTTGTATCTAAGCCCTTTTTATATGTATCTAAGCCATTTTTATATGTATCTAAGCCATTTTTATATGTATCTAAGCCCATGTATCTAAGCCATTTGTATATGTATCTAAGGCATTTTTATGTGTATCTAAACCCTTTTTATATGTATCTAAGGCATTTTTAAATGTATCTAAGGTATTTTTATATGTATCTAAGGCATTTTTATATGTATCTAAGCCATTTTTATATGTATCTAAGGCATTTTTATTTGTATCTAAAGCATTTTTATATGTATCTAAGCCATTTTATATGTATCTAAGCCATTTTTATATGTATCTAAGTAATTTTATATGTATCTAAGGTATTCTTATATGTATCTAAGCCATTTTATATGTATCTAAACCCTTTTTATATGTATCTAAGGCATTTTATATGTATCTAAGGTATTCTTATATGTATCTAAGGCATTTTATATGTATCAGGCATTTTTATATGTATCTAAGGTATTCTTATATGTATCTAAGGCATTTTATATGTATCAGGCATTTTTATATGTATCTAAGGTATTCTTATATGTATCTAAGGCATTTTATATGTATCTAAACCCTTTTTATAAGTATCTAAGGCATTTTATATGTATCTAAACCCTTTTTATATGTATCTAAGGCATTTTATATGTATCTAAACCCTTTTTATATGTATCTAAGGCATTTTATATGTATCTAAGGTATTCTTAGATGTATCTAAGGCATTTTATATGTATCTAAGGCATTTTTATATGTATCTAAGGCATTTTATATGTATCTAAGGCATTTTATATGTATCTAAGGTATTCTTATATGTATCTAAGGTATTCTTATATGTATCTAAGGCATTTTTATATGTATCTAAGCCATTTTATATGTATCTAAGGCATTTTATATGTATCTAAGGCATTTTATATGTATCTAAGGCATTTTATGTGTATCTAAGGTATTCTTATATGTATCTAAGGCATTTTATATGTATCTAAGGCATTTTTATATGTATCTAAGCCATTTTATATGTACCTAAGGCATTTTATATGTATCTAAGGCATTTTATATGTATCTAAGGCATTTTATGTGTATCTAAGGTATTCTTATATGTATATAAGGCATTTTATATGTATCTAAGGCATTTTTATATGTATCTAAGCCATTTTATATGTATCTAAGCCATTTTATATGTATCTAAGGCATTTTTATGTGTATCTAAGGCATTTTTATGTGTATCTAAGGCATTTTTATATGTATCTAAGCCATTTTATATGTATCTAAGCCCTTTTTATATATATCAAGGCATTAGAATTTACTTCCTCCTTATACAATGAGTTCTGCAGTGTTATTAGTGCTCTATGTATGTAAAATAAATGCAAAAACATTTACATTGCTGGAGATTGAACCCCACATTGAGGCCCATTTATCAAGGTCCATATGGAGGTTGTGGGCCCGTGTTTCTGGCGAGTCTTCAGACTAACCAGAAACAGCAGATATGAAGCAGCTCCATAACCCTGTCTGCCTGCTCTGAGTAGGCGGACAAGAATCGCCACAATTCAACCTGATCGAGTATGATCAGGTTGATTGACACCTCCCTGCTGGCAGCCCATTGGCCGTGAGTCTGCAGGGGGCGGCGTTGCACCAGCAGCTCTTGTGAGCTGCTTGTGCAATGCTGAATATGGAGAGCGTATTGCACTTTGCATTCAGCGATGTCTGTCGGACCTGATATGCACTGTCGGATCAGGTCCGCAACACCTTTGATAAATAGGCCTCAATGTTAATGTTGACTTTCATGTCCTTTTAATACAAATGCATGTTTATGTGCCTACCTCAGTATGCTGTCATGGAAAAAAGCCACGTTTCAAGGAGACCAAAAGAAACAGGTACATTTCATTACAGAAGTAAATATAAAGGATTTTTTTACTATTATTATTTTAAAATGCTATGCTCTATCTGAACCATGGTTTAACCCCTTGGTGACCAGAGCACTTTTCATTTTTTTGTTTGGAACCAGGGCTATTTTTAAATTTCTGCTGTGTTTGTGTTTAGCTGTTATTTTCCTCGTACTCATTTACTGTACCCACACATATTATGTACCATATTATGTCCATTAAATGGACTTTCTAAAGATACCATTATTTTCATCATATCTTATAAATTACTATAAAAAATGATAAAATATGATAAAAAAAATTGAAAACAACTAATTTTTTCTAACTTTGACCCCCAAAATCTGTTAAACATCTACAAACACCAAAAAACACCCATGCTGAATAGTTTCTAAATTTTGTCCTGAGTTTAGATATACCCATTGTTTACATGTTCTTTGCTTTTTATTCGCAAGTTATAGGGCCATAAATACAAGTAGCACTTTGCTATTTCCAAACCACTTTTTTTCAAAATTAGCGCTAGTTACATTGTAACACTGGTATATTTCAGGAATCTCTGAATATCCCTTGACATGTATATATATAGACAACCGTTAAAATGGGGAGAGAGTAAGCGCTAAAAAGCTTAAAAGGCTAGTAAAAGGTACATTTTAATACATATAAAAATTTACAAATGGCAATCAGACGCATGGATCCATGTCTGACTTAACAAAAAAAAAAAAATATATATAATAAACAAATCTAAAAATATCTAAAAATATCCAATTGAGTATAGCATGTGACGCTGACTTAGTGAGCCAGTGATGAGGAGTTAGGACATGTACATTCAATAATATAAACAACCTAAGTGAGTGATTGAGTGCACACAATAGCTGTCAACAAAGAAAAATAGCATTCACAAAAAATAGTGTTCACAAAAATTGGCGTACATAAAAAATGTTCAAATGTTCAACCGGTTATATGTAAGTGAATCCAGTAGTGTTTCCTCCAAAGTGACGAGTAGAAATATAACATGAAGTCAATAATAGTAGAATGTAAACGTTGAGTGGGTCAAATTATTGTGGTTCAGCTGCTAAATTAAAAAATTGTAAATCCGTGAGGTGTATAAAAATAAAAATAAAAATAACTTGTGAAAAAATCCACGTGGAAAACTTGAATTCAAATGATAAACAAAGGTCAAAAATCAAAAGACAAAAATATCAAAAGACAAAAATAGAAAATCAGTGATAATATTAAAAAGCACTAAAGATCTAGTGAAAACAAATCCTTAATTCAGATGTTAAAAATCCTTGGTAAGATCCATAACAAACAAATACATCGATAAAATACCTAAAAGGGAACAAAAGAGAAACAAATAGTGCAACACTGTATATGATATATAATATAGGTAATTAAAACCAAGCTCACCAGTATGCCAACACGTTTCGGCCTAGACTAGGCCTTTCTCAAGACTATAGTCTTGAGAAAGGCCTAGTCTAGGCCGAAACGTGTTGGCATACTGGTGAGCTTGGTTTTAATTACCTATATTATATATCATATACAGTGTTGCACTATTTGTTTCTCTTTTGTTCCCTTTTAGGTATTTTATCGATGTATTTGTTTGTTATGGATCTTACCAAGGATTTTTAACATCTGAATTAAGGATTTGTTTTCACTAGATCTTTAGTGCTTTTTAATATTATCACTGATTTTCTATTTTTGTCTTTTGATATTTTTGTCTTTTGATTTTTGACCTTTGTTTATCATTTGAATTCAAGTTTTCCACGTGGATTTTTTCACAAGTTATTTTTATTTTTATTTTTATACACCTCACGGATTTACAATTTTTTAATTTAGCAGCTGAACCACAATAATTTGACCCACTCAACGTTTACATTCTACTATTATTGACTTCACGTTATATTTCTACACGTCACTTTGGAGGAAACACTACTGGATTCACTTACATATAACCGGTTGAACATTTGAACATTTTTTATGTACGCCAATTTTTGTGAACACTATTTTTTGTGAATGCTATTTTTCTTTGTTGAAAGCTATTGTGTGCACTCAATCACTCACTTAGGTTGTTTATATTATTGAATGTACATGTCCTAACTCCTCATCACTGGCTCACTAAGTCAGCGTCACATGCTATACTCAATTGGATATTTTTAGATATTTTTAGATTTGTTTATTATATATATATTTATTTATTTTTTTGTTAAGTCAGACATGGATCCATGCGTCTGATTGCCATTTGTAAATTTTTATATGTATTAAAATGTACCTTTTACTAGCCTTTTAAGCTTTTTAGCGCTTACTCTCTCCCCATTTTAACTTTTGTATTGTTAGCCTACTAGGAGGCTATATAGTTAGTAAGCTTAAGGCCCTGGGTGTAGCGCTTGGTCCACTTCTCCTGTTCTTATATATAGACAACCCAAAGTATTGATCTAGGCCCAATTTGGTATATTTCATGCCACCATTTCACCACCAAATGCGATCAAATAAAAAAAAATTGTTCACTTTTTCACAAACTTTAGGTTTCTCACTGAAATTATTTACAAACAGCTTGTGCAATTATGGCACAAATGGTTGTAAATGCTTCTCTGGGATCCCCTTTGTTCAGAAATAGCATACATATATGGCTTTGGTGTTGCTTTTTGGTAATTAGAAGGCCGCTAAATGCCGCTGCGCACCACATGTGTATTATGCCCAGCAGTGAATGGGTTAATTAGGGAGATTTTAGGGAGTTTGTAGGGTTGATTTTAGCTTTAGTGTTGTGTAGTAGATAACCCAAAGTATTGATCTAGGCCAATTTTGGTATATTTCATGCCACCATTTCACCATCAAATGTGATCAAATAAAAATTTGTTCACTTTTTCACAAACTTTAGGTTTCACACTGAAATTATTTACAAACAGCTTGTGCAATTATGGCACAAATGGTTGTAAATGCTTCTCTGGGATCCACCTTGTTCAGAAATAGCAGACACATATGGCTTTGGCGTTGCTTTTTGGTAATTGGAAGGCCGCTAAATGCTGCTTTGCACCACACTTGTATTATGCCCATCAGGGAAGGGGTTAATTAGGTAGCTTGTAGGGAGCTTGTAGGGTTAATTTTAGCTTTGTGTAGAGATCAGCCTCCCATCTGACACATCCCACCCCCTGATCCCTCCCAAACAGCTCTATTCCCTCCCCCACCCTACAATTGTCCCCGCCATCTTAAGTACTGGCAGAAAGTCTGTCAGTACTAAAATAAAAGGCTTTTTAATTTATGAATTTATTTTTATTTTATTTTTTTTATTTAAATTTTGCCTTGTAGAGTCCCACCTTTGCCCTCAACCTCCCTGTTCCCCCCTCAAACAGCGCTCTAACCATCCCCCTCTACCTATTTGCCGCCATCTTGGGTACTAGCAGCTGTCTTCCAGTACCCAGTTTGCCATATAATTAGCTTTTTTTTTAAAAAATAAAAAGAAAAAACACATTTTTTCTGTAGTGTAGCTGGCCCCTCTCAATAACCTACCCCCACCCCTCCCAGATCCCTTAGATACAATTTTCCCCCTCCTCTCTCCCTCCTTCCCTTTACACTTTGAACCATAGTGTAGCGCTCCCACCCGCTCCCGCCCCCATGTGCACATTTGTCTCTGCTCCCATGCATGCCCCTGCACCTGTGCACGCTCCCGGTGCCCCCGCACACAATCCTGCCCCCCTCTGCCGGATATCCTCCAGCCCAGTGATGGCAGCCCACCCCTCTCCCTGCAATGGCTCCCACCCACCAATGATCAGTACCATCACTGGTGAATGCAGAGAGGGCCACAGAGTGGCTCTCTCTTCATCAGATGGTTAGTAATGGGTATTTGTCAGGTTTCTTTGCCTTTGGTACTGTGCCTTTAAGACATCTTAATAAGCTGCTGTTATAAGTACCTTCACCTCCCTCACTAAACTGCCTGATATTGCCTGGTGAACTCCTTTACCGCTATTGGCTCCTGACTTCCTTCCTTTGCTGCCTGTCCTGTGTTCACTTCTACCACGGCCTCCAGCACACTGCTCAGCTGCTCCTTCCAACTGGATCTACTTGCGGCTCCTATCTGACGCGTTTTGCGCATGCGTACATGCGCTTCATCAGAGATAATTGTCTCTGCTGTTCTGAATCAGTTTATAGGTGAGTGGAACCAATGAAAAAGAAGGTGTATATTCCATATTGATGTTTAACCATTAGTTGGCTTAACAATTGAGGGTATGTGCTACTGATTAGTCAAATGGGTTCATATAATATCAGATATTTGAGTTATTTATTTCCACTCACTACACTGTGCCAGAGCAGTTAGAGAAATCTTAGAACAGATTAATTCTTTTAACATTTATCTAACATACAGTTTCCATTAATGGTGTATGTGTATACGTGTATATGCCTATATACTTATGTATTCACATGTGTGTGTATACTTAATATGTATAAAAAGAAAAAATGAGAACATCATAAAGAATAGTGAATAACAAAAAAACATATTACAGAATATAATTACAGATTAGAAACTTAAAAACAGCAATGATTTAACATGAAACTATTATTCTTAGTGCATAACTTAGTTATGTCAGAAAGTCTAATTCCCCTGATCATCTATCTGTGCTTGAGTGTAATGTTGCTAGCTATTGTGAATAGTAAATGTAGCTCACTATCTATATAATCCTGTTGTTTGGTAGTTGCTCAAGTGTGTGATTCATTCAAAGGGAGAAAAGAGGCACATTATGATAATAATTTATGTCATTATCATGTGCATATTGAATGTTGGTTAGATATCTAGGGGGGAAAAGAAGAACAGAACACTAGACCCTAGACGTATTAGTCTTTATGCTAGATTCTACTATGAGTAGATTGAGGTGGGAGAAGTCAGATTCTATTCTCATATACTAGCTCTATTGTACTGTGCTAGGATACTAGTTATTGCTAGTTATTACTGATCTTTTTGAGTCTATTTAATAGCCAAGTTAAATCTAGATTATCTGAAACATCTATTATTGATAATCATACTGATTGGTGTCTCTTAAATCAAATCAATACATGAATTTATAAAAGAATTTTTGAATAAAATGAAATGAAATAAAATAAAATAAAATTTCAATAGAAGGGTATACTATTCTTGATGGGAATATTGGAGAGGGATCTATATGATTGTTGTTTATTGTCTATTAATTGATCCTTCTCTAGAGACTCTTAATAATTGTGTTTTTGTCCAAAGTTATCTGAATGTTCAGTTTATCTTTCATATCTAGTTGGTTGTTTATTATTAACAACTAATGGTATAAAAATATGTATATTAGCTATTTATTTTTCGTTATTTCATCGTTATTTGGTCAATAGGTAAGATAACCTAAGTAAACTGAGTAGACTAAGGTGGGTTGTCTGTGTTTGTGTTATATGTCTAGTAGAATGTGTTTCAATTGGATATTCAGTTTCAAGGTTGTTAATTAACTTATTTTGTAATTGTATTATGATTATTGCTGTGTCCTTAGTCTATGAATAGGTTCACATCATATCTTTTGTTCATGCCTTGTGGTGTTCTGGTCTGTAATGTAAAAATCCAATATACCTCTCTCCTGATGAGTTTCTTACTTCTATCTCCTCCTAGTGGATCTTTTTCTATCTGTTCTATTGCCTTAAATGAAAAATTGACTAGTCTTTGTTCATGTGAATGAAAATGTTTCGCTACTGGGGACGGGTTCTTGGTGTTTCTTCCTCTATTGAAATGAGGTGTTCTCTAATACGATCTTTTAGTGAACGTGTTGTTATGCCTATATATTGTTGTAGGCAAAATTTACATGTAATGAGATATATGATGTAAGTGGATGTGCAGTCCATTCTTTGTGTTATTTGGTATGTTTTATTTGTTTGTGAAGAATTGAAAGTTAAACTTCTTTCAGTGTATGAGCAACTTTTACATGGGATACGACCTCATTTATAGTTACCTTTTGTAGGTGTAAGCCAATTGGTATTGGCTGGAATTTTTTTGTGGAATTTCTGAGTGACCATGTCACATATAGTTGGTGCTTTTTTTGCCACAAATTTAATTATTTTTTCTAGTTTGTTTCTTAAAATAATGTCTCCATTTAAGACTGGTAAGTAGTTCTTTATTATCTTGGTAATAGTGTAGAATTGATTACTGTAATTGACAATAAAACATATGTCTTCTCTTGGTGTTATTGTTGTATCCTCAATGATTGATGTTTTATTTATTTCTGATTGTTTACTGTTGTTGAGAAGTTTTGCCCTGTCCATACTCACTACTTGTTGCCTAATATTGAGTAAAATACTCTTTTGGTATCCTCTTGCTATTAGTCTTTGGGTAAGTTATTCTGCTTGTTTATTATACAAGTATAAAGAGGTGCAATGTCTCCGTATCCTTAAGAATGGACCCTTAGGGATACCTTTCCGCATATGTGGGGCATGGCAGGAGTCAGCTCTTAATATTGTGTTTCTTGTAAGTTCTAGTTATTACTGAAAAACTGAAAAAGGTAGGTAAAAAATTACATTATGTAATTGTTGCTCGGTGATATTCAGTTGTTTATATGAGTTTGATTTTTTTTCAACATTTTGATATAATAATCTACACTATGGGGTAGATTTATCAAGCAGCAGATACTGGAATATACCCCAGAAGTTTCTGTCTCGCTTAAGTTCAGAAGCAGAGGTTGTAAGATCAATGCTCCTTAACTCATCCGCCACCTCTGAAGTGGCGGACAGCAATCATCCCGATCGTACCTGATTGACACCCCCTGCTAGTGGCTGATTGGCCGTGAATGTGCAGGGGTGACATTGCACAAGCATTTAACTAGAAATGCTTGTGCAATATTAACGCTGTCAGCATTTAGCGATGTCTGCCGGACATTTAATAAATCTACCCTTATGACTTTATTATGCCCATACTATGCCCATATGATGCCCACACTGTGCCTATATGATGCCCATACTATGCCTATAATATGACCATACCATGTCTATAATATACCCACACTATGCATATATGTTGCCAATACTATACCTGTAATATTCCCACACTATGTCTATATTATGCACATACTATGCCTGTAATATTCCCACATTATGCCTATATTTTTCCTATACTATGTCTATAATATACCCACACTATGCCTATATTTTGCCAATACTATGCCTTTAATATTCTCACACTATATCTATATTATGCACATACTATGCCTATATTATGCCCATACTATGCCTATAATATGATCATACTATGTCTATAATATGTCCAAACTATGCCTATATTTTGCCCATACTATGTCTATAATATGTCCAAACTATGCCTATATTTTGCCCATACTATGTCTATAATATACCCACACTATGCCTATATTTTGCCCACACTATATAATATGCTCATACTATACCAATAATATGCCCATACTATATCTATAATATGCCCATACTATACCTATAATATGCCCATACTATGTCTATAATATACCCACACTATGCCTATATTTTGCCCACACTATATCTATAATATGCTCATACTATACCTATAATATGCCCATACTATACCTATAATATGCCCATACTATACATATAATATGGTCATACTATAGGGCCAACTTACTAACCTCCGTATTGGCCCCAATGCCTTCAGGCTCGCCGGAAACAGAAATTAAGAAGCAGCAGTATTAAGACCGCTGCTCCTTAACTCGTCTGCCACCTCTGAGGCATACGGTTGGGTTGACTGACACCCCCTGCTAGCGACCCATTGACCGTGAATCTGCAGAGGGCGGCATTGCACAAGCAGTTCACTAGAACTGCTTGTGCAATGTTAAATGCCGACAGCATATCATGTCCGCCAGAAACATGATAAATCGCCCCCATGTCTAATTTTATTCTTTAAATAATTAAATTTAAAAAATAATAACTTACCTTCATCAGACTGATTATGAGCTGAAATACTTGTATGTTGTCTTATGTCTCCTAAAAAAAAAAAATTATAACACTGTACATAAAAAAACAAGGTAGTATGACAAAAGGGAGGATTTCAGTTTATCATTCAATATATGTTAAGCCTTATATTGTAGCAAGTTATAATTGTAACTAGTTATAAAAGATGGTAGTATGATAAAATACTTATGGCGAGATTACGAGTCTTGCGTTAGCCTTAAAAAGCAGCGTTGAGAGGTCCCAACTCTGCTTTTTTCCTAACGCTGGTATTACGAGTCTGGCAGGTACAGGTGTACCGCTCACTTTTTTGGCCAGACTCGAGGCTACCGCAAATCCACTTACGTCAATTGCGTATCCTCTTTTTTCAATGTGATTTGCCTAACGCCGGTATTATGAGTCTTCAAAAAAGTGAGCGGTACAGCCTCTCCTTTCAAGACTGATACCGCATTTAAAAGTCAGTAGTTAAGAGTTTTATGGGCTAACGCCATAGTATAAAACTCTAAGTGCTCAAAAGTACACTAACACCCATAAACTACCTATTAACCCCTAAACCGAGCCCCCCCACACCACAAACACTAAATACATTTTTTTAACCCCTAATCTGCCAAACCGGACATCGCCGCCACTATAATAAATATATTAACCCCTAAACCGCCCGAATCCCCGCATCGCAAACACTAGTTAAATATTATTAACCCCTAATCTGCCTGCCCTAACATCGCCGACACCTACCTACATTTATTAACCCCTAATCTGCCGCCCCCAACGTCACCGCCACTATAGTAAAGATATTAAGTCCTAAATCTAAGTCTAACCCTAACACCCCCTTAACTTAAATATAATTTAAATAAATCTAAATAAAAAACTACAATTAAATAAATTATTCCTATTTAAAACTAAATACTTACCTATAAAATAAACCCTAAGCTAGCTACAATATAACTAATAGTTACATTGTAGCTAGCTTAGGGTTTATTTTTATTTTACAGGCAGCTTTGTATTTATTTTAACTAGGTAGAATAGTTATTAAATAGTTATTAACTATTTAATAGCTACCTAGTTAAAATAAAGACAAATTTACCTGTAAAATAAAACCTAACCTATGTTACAATTACATCTAACACTACACTATAATTAAATAAATTCCCTAAACTAACTACAATTAAATACAATTAAATTCAATTATCTAAAGTACGGAACCCCCCCCCCACTAAATTACAGAAAATAATAAAATAATTACAAGTTTTTTAAACTAATTACACCTAATCTAATACCACTAATAAAATAAAAAAGCCCCCCAAAATAATAAAAAGCCCTACACTATACTAAATTACAAATAGCCCTTAAAAGGGCCTTTTGCGGGGCATTGCCCCAAAGTAATCAGCTCTTTTACCTGAAAAGAAAGTACAATACCCCCCCAACATTAAAACCCACCACCCACTCACCCAACCCTACTCTAAAACTCAACCAATATACCCTTAATAAAACTTAACACTAACCCCTTGAAGATCACCTTACCTTGAGATGTCTTCACCCAGCCAGGCCGAAGTCCTCAACGAAGCCGGGCGAAGTGGTCCTCCAGACGCGCAAAAGTCTTCATCCAAGCCGGCCATTAGAGGTCCTCCAGACGGGCAGAAGTCTTCATCCAGGTGGCATCTTCTATCTTCATCCATCCGGCGCGGAGCGGCTCCATCTTCAAGACATCCAACACGGAGCATCCTCCTCCATCGACGTCCAAATGAAGAATGAAGGTTCCTTTAAATGACGTCATCCAAGATGGCATCCCTTGAATTCCGATTGGCTGATAGAATTCTTTCAGCCAATCGGAATTAAGGTAAAAAAAATCCTATTGGCTTATGCAATCAGCCAATGGGATTGAGCTCACATTCTATTGGCTGATCCAATTAGCCAATAGAATGCCAGCTCTATCCTATTGGCTGATTGCATCAGCCAATATGATTGAACATCATGCCGCCTGGATGAAGACTTCTGCCCGTCTGGAGGACCTCTTCTGGCCGGCTTGGATGAAGACTTCTGCCCATCTGGAGGACCACTTCGCCTCTGGAGGACCACTTCGCCCGGCTTTGTTGAGGACTTCGGCCCGGCTGGGTGAAGACATCTCAAGGTAGGGTGATCTTCAAGGGGTTAGTGTTAGGTTTTATTAAGGGGGTATTGGGTGGGTTTTAGAGTAGGGTTGGGTGTGTGGGTGGTGGGTTTTAATGTTGGGGGGGTATTGTACTTTTTTTTCAGGTAAAAGAGCGGATTACTTTGGGGCAATGCCCCGCAAAAGGCCCTTTTAAGTGCTATTTGTAATTTAGTATAGGGTAGGGCTTTTTATTATTTTGGGGGGCTTTTTATTTTATTAATGGGATTAGATTAGGTGTAATTAGTTTAAAAAACTTATAATTATTTTATTATTTTCTGTAATTTAGTGGGGGGGGGGGTTCCGTACTTTAGATAATTGTATTTAATTGTAGTTAGTTTAGGGAATTTATTTAATTATAGTGTAGTGTTAGGTGTAATTGTAACTTAGGTTAGGATTTATTTTACAGGTAAATTTGAATTTATTTTAACTAGCTATTAAATCGTTAATAACTATTTAATAACTATTGTACCTAGTTAAAATAAATACAAACTTGCCTGTAAGATAAAAATAAACCCTAAGCTAGCTACAATGTAACTATTAGTTATATTGTAGCTAGCTTAGGGTTTATTTTATAGGTAAATATTTAGTTTTAAATAGGAATTATTTAGTTAATTGTAGTAATTTTCTTTAGATTTATTTAAATTATATTTAAGTTAGGGGGTGTTAGGGTTAGGGTTAGACTTAGATTTAGGGGTTAATAACTTTAATATAGTGGCGGCAACGTTGGGGGCGGCAGATTAGGGGTTAATAAGTGTAGGTAGGTGGGGGTGGTGTCCGGAGTGGCAGCTTAGGGGTTAATAATATAATGCAGGTGTCGGCGATGTCGGGGGCAGCAGATTAGGGGTTAATAAGTGTAAGATTAGGGGTGTTTAGACTCGGGGTTCATGTTAGGGTGTTAGGTGTAGACATAAATGTATTTTCCCCATAGGAATCAATGGGGCTGCGTTAGGAGCTTTACGCTGCTTTTTTGCAGGTGTTAGTTTTTTTTTTCAGCCGGCTCTGCCCCATTGATTCCTATGGCAAAATCATGCACGAGTACGTTTTACCAGCTCACCGCTAACGTAAGCAGCACTGGTATTGAGGTGAGATGTGTAGCTAAATTTTGCTCTACGCTCACTTTTTTGCGGCTAACACTGGGTTTCTAAAAACCCGTAATACCAGCGTTGTCTGTGGTAAGCGGTGAGGGAAAACTGTGCGTTAGCACCGCACAGCCTCTAACGCAAAACTCATAATCTAGGCCATAGTATTTATATGTACATGCATATCCCCCAATATTTTCTGAGAGAATTTAAGAGGGGCGGCTGTTAGCTTAGTCAGGGAGATCAGGGGTGGAGCCATGACATCCAGGAAGACATGTGAGGGTGAGTTTGCAGACCTAAGAGGGGATTGAAGGGTATCTGAGTGGGTTGTGGGCAGATTTGAATTTTGGCTTTTAACCTTCAGCAAATTAGAAATTGTATTAGGTCCTGGAGGACTGAGGGAGAGAAAGTGCACAGCTCTCACAAACAATGAACGTCCCAAAAATGATTGACAGTTGGAAGCCCTAGATAATGACTGTTCAATACTCAGGAGAAAAAAAGGCAATTTGGGGAAAAACTCAAAGGTTCCAATCAGTTTGAAACTGCAATTTAGACTATTTCATAGCAGCTGTGGTTTTAATAGCAATACCACCCAATAAGAAGATCTTTTGTATTAGAAAATGATATCATAGCAAATTACCATAGTACAAACTATAGGAGACAGATGCATTGCACAACTTTCACACACATTTTCACAAGTATTTTTACAGATCATCATGGAACCAAAGCCAAAATTAAGGTTAATCATGACAGATAATTCATTAAATAATGCTGATGTCGCCTAATGTGTTTGAATCAAGTTTCTTCGTTTAAAGAGACAGTAAAGTCAAAATCAGACTTTTATGGTTTAGATGGATCATTCAATTTTAAATAACTTTTTAATGTATCAAATTTGCTTTGTTCTTTTGGTACCATCCTTTGAAGAATAAACCTAGGAAGACTCATAGGACCTCAAGGAGTGTGCACGTGTCTTTAGAACTCCATAGCAGCAGTGTTTGCAATATTGTATAACACTTCTACAAACATTGTTGCAAACACTGATGCTTGCTCCTGAGCTTCTATAAGCCTACATAGATTTGCTCTTTAACAAAGGACAGCAAGAAAACAAAGCAACTGTTAAATAAAATTGAACAGTTTTTTAAAACTTTGTTCTATGTAGAGATGAGCATTCATTTAGTTACAAATGCAAAAAAAGGATATTTGTTTCCATTTCACAAGATAGATAGATTAAGTAATTTTAGTCACCGTGGGGTGTAGTCGTCTGTGACCAGTTTGTGCTGCCGATATCATAATCTGTTGTAGTTTCTGCAGAGAAAAAAAAGACAAATAAGTTACCTACTTATCCTTATAATCGTATACATACGTGTATATCTAAATATATTTTACATAACAATTACCTTAGGGTAATTTAGCAAAAACTTAAAAAAAAATAATCACTGGCATAGATATATGTATCTAAGGCATTAGCATTTACTTCCTCCTTAGACAATGAGTTCCACAATGTTACTGGTGCTCTTTGTATGTAAAATAAATACAAAAACATTTAGGCCTAGATTTAGAGTTTGGCGATAGCCGTGAAAACCAGCGTTAGAGGCTCCTAACGCTGGTTTTAGGCTACCGCCGGTATTTGGAGTCACTGAAAAAAGGGTCTAACTCTCACTTTTCAGCCGCGACTTTTCCATACCGCAGATCCCCTTACGTCAATTGCGTATCCTATCTTTTCAATGGGATCTTTCTAACTCCGGTATTTAGAGTCGTGGCTGAAGTGAGCGTTAGAATTCTAACGACAAAACTCCAGCCGCAGAAAAAAAACAGGAGTTAAGAGCTTTTTGGGCTAACGCCGGTTCATAAAGCTCTTAACTACTGTGCCCTAAAGTACACTAACACCCATAAACTACCTATGTACCCCTAAACCGAGGTCCCCCCACATCGCCACCACTCGATTAAATTTTTTTAACCCCTAATCTTCCGACCGCCACCTACGTTATACTTATGTACCCCTAATCTGCTGCCCCTAACACCGCCGACCCCTATATTATATTTATTAACCCCTAACCTGCCCCCCACAACGTCGCCGCCAGATACCTACAATAATTAACCCCTAATCTGCCGACCGCAAAGTGCCACCACCTACATTATAGCTATGTACCCCTAATCTGCTGCCCCTAACACCGCCGACCCCTATATTATATTTATTAACCCCTAATCTGCCCCCCACAACGTCGCCTCCACCTGCCTACACTGATTAACCCCTAATCTGCCGACCGGACCTGAGCGCTACTATAATAAAGTTATTAACCCCTAATCCGCCTCACTAACCCTATAATAAATAGTATTAACCCCTAATCTGCCCTCCCTAACATCGCCGACACCTAACTTCAATTATTAACCCCTAATCTGCCGACCGGAGCTCACCACTACTATAATAAATGTATTAACCCCTAAAGCTAAGTCTAACCCTAACACTAACACCCCCCTAAATTAAATATAATTTTAATCTAACGAAATTAATTAACTCTTCTTAAATAAATTATTCCTATTTAAAGCTAAATACTTACCTGTAAAATAAATCCTAATATAGCTACAATATAAATTATAATTACATTGTAGCTATTTTAGGATTAATATTTATTTTACAGGCAACTTTGTAATTATTTTAACCAGGTACAATAGCTATTAAATAGTTACCTAGTTAAAATAATTACAAAATTACCTGTAAAATAAATCCTAACCTAAGTTACAATTAAACCTAACACTATACTATCATTAAATTAATTAAATAAAATACATACAATTACCTACAATTAACCCTAACACTACACTATCAATACATTAATTAAATACAATATCTACAAATAACTACAATGAAATAAACTAACTAAAGTACAAAAAATAAAAAAGAACTAAGTTACAAAAAATAAAAAAATATTTACAAACATAAGAAAAATATTACAACAATTTTAAACTAATTACACCTACTCTAAGCCCCCTAATAAAATAACAAAGACCCCCAAAATAAAAATGCCCTACCCTATTCTAAATTAAAAAAGTTAAAAGCTCTTTTACCTTACCAGCCCTGAACAGGGCCCTTTGCAGGGCATGCCCCAAGAAGTTCAGCTCTTTTGCCTGTAAAAAAAAAAATACAATACCCCCCCCCCAACATTACAACCCACCACCCACATACCCCTAATCTAACCCAAACCCCCCTTAAATAAACCTAACACTAAGCCCCTGAAGATCTTCCTACCTTGTCTTCACCATCCAGGTTCACCGATCCGTCCTGAAGAGCTCCTCCGATGTCCTGATCCAAGCCCAAGCGGGGGGCTGAAGAGGTCTATGATCCGGTCGAAGTCTTCATCCAAGCGGGGCAGAAGAGGTCTTCCATCCGATTGAAGTCTTCATCCAGGCGGCATCTTCTATGGTCTTCCATCCGGAGCAAAGCGGCAGCATCCTGAAGACCTCCGACGCGGAACATCCATCCGGCCCGACGACTGAACGACGAATGACGGTTCCTTTAAATGACGTCATCCAAGATGGCGTCCCTCGAATTCCGATTGGCTGATAGGATTCTATCAGCCAATCGGAATTAAGGTAGGAATATTCTGATTGGCTGATGGAATCAGCCAATCAGAATCAAGTTCAATCCGATTGGCTGATCCAATCAGCCAATCAGATTGAGCTTGCATTCTATTGGCTGATCGGAACAGCCAATAGAATGCGAGCTCAATCTGATTGGCTGATTGGATCAGCCAATCGAATTGAACTTGATTCTGATTGGCTGATTCCATCAGCCAATCAGAATATTCCTACCTTAATTCCGATTGGCTGATAGAATCCTATCAGCCAATCGGAATTCGAGGGACGCCATCTTGGATGACGTCATTTAAAGGAACCGTCATTCGTCGTTCAGTCGTCGGGCCGGATGGATGTTCCGCGTCGGAGGTCTTCAGGATGCTGCCGCTTCGCTCCGGATGGAAGACCATAGAAGATGCCGCCTGGATGAAGACTTCAATCGGATGGAAGACCTCTTCTGCCCCGCTTGGATGAAGACTTCGACCGGATCATGGACCTCTTCAGCCCCCCGCTTGGGCTTGGATCAGGACATTGGAGGAGCTCTTCAGGACGGATCGGTGAACCTGGATGGTGAAGACAAGGTAGGAAGATCTTCAGGGGCTTAGTGTTAGGTTTATTTAAGGGGGGTTTGGGTTAGATTAGGGGTATGTGGGTGGTGGGTTGTAATGTTGGGGGGGGTATTGTATGTTTTTTTTTACAGGCAAAAGAGCTGAACTTCTTGGGGCATGCCCTGCAAAGGGCCCTGTTCAGGGCTGGTAAGGTAAAAGAGCTTTTAACTTTTTTAATTTAGAATAGGGTAGGGCATTTTTTATTTTGGGGGTCTTTGTTATTTTATTAGGGGGCTTAGAGTAGGTGTAATTAGTTTAAAATTGTTGTAATATTTTTCTTATGTTTGTAAATATTTTTTTATTTTTTGTAACTTAGTTCTTTTTTATTTTTTGTACTTTAGTTAGTTTATTTCATTGTAGTTATTTGTAGATATTGTATTTAATTAATGTATTGATAGTGTAGTGTTAGGTTTAATTGTAGGTAATTGTAGGTATTTTATTTAATTAATTTAATGATAGTATAGTGTTAGGTTTAATTGTAACTTAGGTTAGGATTTATTTTACAGGTAATGTTGTAATTATTTTAACTAGGTAACTATTTAATAGCTATTGTACCTGGTTAAAATAATTACAAAGTTGCCTGTAAAATAAATATTAATCCTAAAATTTCTACAATGTAATTATAATTTATATTGTAGCTATATTAGGATTTATTTTACAGGTAAGTATTTAGCTTTAAATAGGAATAATTTATTTAAGAAGAGTTAATTAATTTCGTTAGATTAAAATTATATTTAACTTAGGGGGGTGTTAGTGTTAGACTTAGCTTTAGGGGTTAATACATTAATTAGAATAGCGGTGAGCTCCGGTCGGCAGATTAGGGGTTAATAATTGAAGTTAGGTGTCGGCGATGTTAGGGAGGGCAGATTAGGGGTTAATACTATTTATTATAGGGTTAGTGAGGCGGATTAGGGGTTAATAACTTTATTATAGTAGCGCTCAGGTCCGGTCGGCAGATTAGGGGTTAATCAGTGTAGGCAGGTGGAGGCGACGTTGTGGGGGGCAGATTAGGGGTTAATAAATATAATATAGGGGTCGGCGGTGTTAGGGGCAGCAGATTAGGGGTATATAAGGATAATGTAAGTAGCGGCGGTGTCCGGAGCGGCAGATTAGGGGTTAATAATAATATGCAGGGGTCAGCGATAGCGGGGGCGGCAGATTAGGGGTTAATAAGTGTAAGGCTAGGGGTGTTTAGACTCGGGGTACATGTTAGGGTGTTAGGTGCAGACTTAGGAGGTGTTTCCCCATAGCAAACAATGGGGCTGCGTTAGGAGCTGAACGCAGCTTTTTTGCAGGTGTTAGGTTTTTTTTCAGCTCAAACAGACCCATTGTTTCCTATGGGGGAATCGTGCACGAGCACGTTTTTGAGGCTGGCTGCGTCCGTAAGCAACTCTGGTATCGAGAGTTGAAGCTGCGTTAAAAATGCTCTACGCTCCTTTTTTGGAGCCTAACGCAGCCTTTTTGTGGACTCTCAATACCAGAGTTATTTTTATGGTGCGGCCAGAAAAAAGGCAGCGTTAGCTACGCGGGTCCTTATCGACAAAACTCTAAATCTAGCCGTTACATTGCTGGAGATTGAACCACACAATGTTAATGTTGACTTTCAGGTCCATTTAATACAAATGCATGTTCATGTGCCTACCTCAGTATGCTCTCATGGAAAAGAGCCACGTTTCAAGGAGACCAAAAGAAACAGGTACATTTGATTACAGACGTAATTTCAATTTTAATTAATTTTAATTTAATTTCAATTTTAATTTAATTTTTAAATTAATTTTTTAATTTTAACGTAAGTTAAAGGATTTTTTTTACTATTATTATTTTAAAATGGTATGCTCTATCTGAACCATGGTTTATTTTTTGCCTTTCAATGTCTCTTTTAATACTGTGACACACTATTGGCGTCTGTTCTCCATATCACATAAGTAATTATTTGATCATACTGAAAAAGGTAGGTAAAAAATTACATTATGTGATTGTTGCTCGGTGATTGATATTCAGTTGTTTACATGAGTAGGATTTTTTTTCAACATTTTGATATAATAATCTGCACTATGAGGTAGATTTAGCAAACAGCAGATGCTGGAATCTACCTCTGAAGTTTCCGACTCGCCATAAAATTAAGTTAAGAAGCAGAGGTCGTATGACCGCTTCTCCTTAATTCATCCGCCACCTCTGAAGTGGCGGACAGCAATCATCCTGATCAGATACGATCGGGATGATTAACACCCCCTGCTAGCATTGGCTGCGAATGTGCAGGGGGTGGCATTGCACAAGTATTTTACTAGAAATGCTTCTGCAATGTTAATGCTTTCGGCATTTAGCGATGTCCGTCCGGCATTTAAAAAATCTACCCCTATGACTTTATTTTGCCCATAATATTCCTTTAATATTCCTGCACTATGCCTATATTATACCCATACTATGCCCATATTATGCCCATACTATGCCTATATGATGCCCACACTATGCCTATACGATGCCCATACTATGCCTATAATATGATCGTACCATGTCTATAATATACCCACACTATGCCTATATTTTGCCAATACTATGTATTTAATATTTCCACACTATATCTATATTATGCACATACTATGCCTATATTATACCCATACTATGCCAATAATATGCCCATACTATGCCTGTATTATGCCCATACTATGTCTATAATATGTTCAATCTATGCCTATATTTTGCCAATGCTATGTCTATCATATACCCACACAATGCCTATATTTTGCCCACACTATATCTATAATATGCTCGTACTATACCTATAATATGCCCATAATATACCTATAATATGCCCATACTATACCTATAATATGCCCATACTATACCTATAATATGCCCATACTATACCTATAATATGCCCATACTATACCTATAATATGCCCATACTATATCTATAATATGGCCATTCTATGGGGCCGACTTACAAAGCTCCATATCAGATCCAATGCCTTCAGGTTCGCCAGAAACAGTTAAGACCACTGCTCCTTAACTCGTCCGCCGCCTCTGAGGCATACGATTGGGTTGATTGACACCCCCTGCTAGCGACCAAATGGCCGTGAATCTGCAGGGGGCGGCATGGCACAAGCAATTCACTAGAACTGCTTGTGCAATGTTAAATGCCGACAGCGTATCATGTCCGCCAGACACATGATAAATCAGCCCTTATGTCTAATTTTTATTCTTTAAATCGTTAAATTAAAAAAATAATAACTTACCCTCATCAGACTGAGTATGAGCTGAAATATTTGTATGTTGTCTTGTGTGTCCTAAAAATAAATAAATTATTACACTGTACATAAAATAACAAGGTAGTATGACAAAAGGGAGGATTTCAATTTATCATTAGCTATATTGTAGCAAGTTATAATTGTAACTAGTTATAAAAGATGGTAGTGTGCTCAAATACATAGTATTTATATGTACATGCATATCCCCCAATATTTTCGGAGAGAATCTAAGATGGGCGGCTGTTGGCTTAGTCAGGGAGATCAGGGGTGGAGCCATGACATCCAGGAAGACATGTGAGGGGGAGTTTGCTGACCTAAGAGGGCATTGAAGGGGATTTGAGTGGGGTGTGGGCAGATTTGAATTTTGGCTTTTAACCTTCAGCAAATTAGAAATGTTATTAGGTCCTGGAGGACTGAGGGAGAGAAAGTGCACAGCTCTCACAAGTTGTTCTTTTGGTACCATCCTTTGAAGAATAAGCCTAGGAAGACTCATAGGACCCCAGGAGTGTGCACGTTTCTTTAGAACTCCATAGCAGCAGTGTTTGCAACATTGTATAACACTTCTACAAACATTGTTGCAAACACTGATGCTTGCTCCTGAGCATCTATATTTACTCTTTAACAAAGGACAGCAAGAAAACAAAGCAAATGTTAAATCAAATTGAACAGTTTTTTTAAAACTGTGTGCTATGTAGAGATGAGCATTCATTTAGTTACAAATGCAAAAAAGGATATTTGTTTCCATTTCACAAGATAGATAGATTTAGTAATTTTAGTCACCTTGGGGTGTAGTTGTCTGTGACCAGTTTGTGCTGCTGATATCATAATTTGTTGTAGTTTCTGCAGAGAAAAAAAGACAAATAACCTACTTATCCTTATAATCGTATACATACGTGTATTGAAAACCTCGCATAAAGTCTAAGGGTAAAATAAATGCGCATCAAACACAACAAAATTAAATTTTTACTATTATTTTTTTACGTTCCAATCTTCACTTAGATGAAAATATTTGTAGTATTTTTAAATAAATATAAATATACCAGTGTGTGTGTGTGTGTGTATATATATATATATTTATATTTCTAGGTATAGATATATATTTTACAATTAATCTGATTTTTTTTTCAGCACGCTCCATTCAAGTTTATGGGGAAAATAATTAAAAATTGTCGCAATATATCCTAAGTCCAGCTGTTAGCGGACGTCGGGTTTTGCTTGTGTGCAATTTACTTTAAACTTCCAATAAAAGCGCTAACCTGCCCATGTTAAAAGTTGACTTTCAGAGTTGTTTGTTAGAGAGCGAATAAAATATTTATCTGGCCCATAGTGCTAAAAACAAGTAAGAGAGAGAGTAGGAGTGTGGGAGTGTATATTCTGAAATAGCAAAAATAACTTTTGTTTAAAACAAGCAAATATTTAAAATTAATTTAGAATAAATTTGTCCGCTATTGCTTTTGTTTTGTTTTTCATAGCAACTTGCCAAAAAACAGACACCTCCAAACAAGAGAATGTTTTTTGTTATTTTTCTATTGTGCAAATGTGCAGTGTGTGCACAGCTAAAGAGTGAATTACCGATGACTTTACTTTAGCATGCTCCTGCGCTGAATAAAGCAGTAAGGTGTTTATGTCTTTACTGTAGCATGCTCCTGCACTGAATAAAGTAATAAAGATCTTATGTCACTTTACTTAAGCATGCTCCTGCGCTGAATAAAGCCGTAAGGTTCTTTTGTCTTTACTGTAGCATGCTCCTGCGCTGAATAAAGCAGTAAAGATCTTATGTCACTTTACTTAAGCACGCTCCTGCGCTGAATAAAGCAGTAAGGTGTTTATGTCTTTACTGTAGCATGCTCCTGCACTGAATAAAGTAATAAAGATCTTATGTCACTTTACTTAAGCATGCTCCTGCGCTGAATAAAGCCATAAGGTTCTTTTGTCTTTACTGTAGCATGCTCCAGCGCTGAATAAAGCAGTAAAGATCTTATGTCACTTTACTTAAGCACGCTCCTGCGCTGAATAAAGCAGTAAGGTGTTTATGTCTTTACTGTAGCATGCTCCTGCACTGAATAAAGCAATAAGGTTCTTATGTCTGTATTGTGGCATGCTCCTGTGCTGAATAAAGCAGTAAGGTTCTTGTGTTACTTTACTTAAGCATACTCCTGTGCTGAATAAAGCAATAAGGTTCTTATGTCTTTACTGTGGAATGCTCCTGCACTGAATAAAGCAGTAAGGTTATTATGTCACTTTACTCTAGCATGCGCTGAATAAAGCAGTAGGGTTCTTATGTCACTTTACTTTAGCATGCGCCTGGCTGAAAAAAGCAGTAAGGTTCTAATGTCCATTTACTGTAGCATACACATGTTGCTTTTATTTAGTTTTTCAAAGCAACTTTGTTTTTTTTCTATTGTGCAAATGTGCAGTGTGTGCACAGCTAAAAAGGAAATTGTGTGATTCACCTTTTGTAAGTTAATTATGAACATATTTTGTCCAACAAAACATCCCCGGTTCCCCTTTGCTAGCCTGTCTGTCAGATTTATTGTTTAAACATTTTTTTTTTAAATCAGAACCTTATCTCAAGCACTGCTGACTTTACTGCAGCATGCTCCTGCGCTGAATAAAGCAATAAGGTTCTTATGTCTTTACTGTGGTATGCTCCTGCACTGAATAAAGCAGTAAAGTTCTTATGTCACTTTACTTAAGCATGCTCCTGCACTGAATAAAGCAATAAGTTTCTTATGTCTTTACTGTGGCATGCTCCTGCACTGAATAAAGCAGTAAAGTTCTTATGTCACTTTACTTAAGCATGCTCCTGCGCTGAATAAAGCAATAAGTTTCTTATGTCTTTACTGTGGCATGCTCCTGCGCTGAATAAAGCAGTAAAGTTCTTATGTCACTTTACTTAAGCATGCTCCTGCGCTGAATAAAGCAATAAGTTTCTTATGTCTTTACTGTGGCATGCTCCTGCGCTGAATAAAGCAGTAAAGTTCTTATGTCACTTTACTTAAGCATGCTCCTGTGCTGAATAAAGCAATACGTTTCTTATGTCTTTACTGCTTTATTAAGCGCAGGAGCATGCCACAGTAAAGTTCTTAAGTCACTTTACTTAAGCATGCTCCTCCACTGAATAAAGCAATACGTTTTTTATGTCTTTACTGTGGCATGCTCCTGCGCTGAATAAAGCAGTAAAGTTCTTATGTCACTTTACTTAAGCATGCTCCTGCGCTGAATAAAGCAATAACGTTCTTATGTCTTTACTGTGGCATGCTCCTGCACTGAATAAAGCAGTAAGATTCTTATGTCTTTACTGTGGCATGCTCCTGCACTGAATAAAGCAGTAAGATTCTTATGTCACTTTACTGTAGCATGCTCCTGCGATGAATAAAGCAGTAAAGATCTTATGTCACTTTACTGTAGCATGCTCCTGCACTGAATAAAGCAATAAGGTTCTTATGTCTTTACCGTGGCATGCTCCTGCACTGAATAAAGCAATAAGGTTCTTATGTTTTTACTGTTATATGCTCCTGCTCTGAATAAAGCAATAAGGTTCTTATGTCTATTACTGTGGCATGCTCCTGTGCTGAATAAAGCAATAAGGTTCTTATGTCACTTTACTAAAGCATGCTCCTGCACTGAATAAAGCAATAAGGTTCTTATGTCTTTACTGTAGCATGCTCCTGTGCTGAATAAAGCAATAAGGTTCTTATGTCACTTTACTGTAGCATGCTCCTGCACTGAATAAAGCAGTAAGGTTCTTATGTCACTTTACGTTAGTATGCACCTGTGCTGAAAAAAGCAGTAAGGTTCTTATGTCACTTTAGGTTACCATGGGCCTGCGCTGAATAAAGCAATAAGGTTCTTATAACACTTTACTGTAGCATGTGCATGCGCTAAATGAAGCAGTAAGGTTCTTATGTCACTTTACTGTAGCATGTGCATGCGCTGAATAAAGCAGTAAGGCTCTTATGTCACTTTACTGTAGCATGCTCCTGCACTGAATAAAGCAGTAAGGTTCTTATGTCACTTTACTTATGCACGCTCCTGCGCTGAATAAAGCAATAAGGTTCTTATGTCTTTACTGTGGCATGCTCCTGCACTGAATAAAGCAGAAAGGTTCTTATGTCACTTTACTGTAGCATGCTCCTGTGCTGAATAAAGCAGTAAGGTTCTTATGTCACTTTACTGTAGCATCCGCATGTGCTGAATAAAGCAGTAAGGTTCTTATTTCACTTTACTGTAGCATGCACTGAATAAAGCAGTAAGGTTCTAATGTCACTTTACTTAAGCATGCTCCTGCGCTGAATAAAGCAATAAGGAGCTGATGTAATTTAACTTAAGCATGCTCCTGTGCTGAATAAAGCAGTAAGGTTCTAATGTCACTTTACTTAAGCATGCTCCTGCGCTGAATAAAGCAATAAGGAGCTTATGTAATTTAACTTAAGCATGCTCCTGTGCTGAATAAAGCAGTAAGGTTTTAATGTCACTTTACTTAAGCATGCTCCTGTGCTGAATAAAGCAATAAGGAGCTTATGTAATTTAACTTAAGCATGCTCCTGCGCTGAATAAAGCAATAAGGAGCTTATGTAATTTAACTTAAGCAGGCTCCTGTGCTGAATAAAGCAGTAAGGATCTTATGTCATTTAACTTAAAGGGACATGAAACCCAATTTTTTTCTTTCATGATTCAGATAGAGAATACAATTTTAAACAACTTTCTAATTTACTTCTATTATCTATTTTGTTTCATTCTCTTGGTATCATTTGTTGAAAGAGCAGCAATGCAGTAATGGTTTCTAACTGAACTCATGGGTGAGCCAATCACAATCTATATATTTATGCAGCTACCAATCAGCAGCTAGAACCTAGGTTCTCTGCTGCTCCTGAGCTTGCCTAGATAAACTTTTCAGCAAAGGATAACAAGAGAAGGAAGCAAATTAAATAATAGAAGTAAATTGGAAAGTTGTTTAAAATTGTATTCTCTATCTGAATCATGAAAGAAACATTTTGGGTTTCATGTCCCTTTAAGTATGCTCCTGCGCTGAACAAAGCAGTAAGGATCTTATGTCATTTAACTTAAAGGGACAGTAAACACCAGAATTGTTATTGTTTAAAAGGGTAGATAATCCCTTTATTACCCATTCCCCAATTTTGCATAACCAACACAGTTATAATAATATACTTTTTACCTCTGTGATTACCTTGTATCTATGACTCTGCAAACTGCCCCCTTATTTCAGTTCTTTTGACAGACTTGCATTTTTAGCCAATCAGTGCTTGCTCCTAAGAGCTTCGCGTGCCTGAGCTCAATGTTATCTATATGAAACACATGAACTAATGCCTTCTAGTGGTGAAAAACTGTCAAAATGCTTTCAGATTAGAGGTGGCCTTCAAGGTCTAAGAAATTAGCATATATATCTCCTAGGTTTAGCTTTCAACTAAGAATACCAAGAGAACAAAGCAAAATTGGTAATAAAAGTAAATTGGAAAGTTGTTGAAAATTACATGCCCTATTTAAATCATGATTTTTTTTTAACTTGACTGTCCCTTTAAGCATGCTAATGCGCTGAATAAAGCAGTAACTATCTTATGTCATTTAACTTAAGTATGCTCTTGCACTGAATAAAGCAATCATGTTCTTATGTCACTTTACTGTAGCATGCTTCTGCGCTGAATAAAGCAATAAGGTTCTTATGTCACTTTACTGTAGCATGCTCATGCGCTGAATAAAGCAGTAAGGTTCTTATGTCACTTTACTGTAGCATGCTCCTGCGCTGAATAAAGCAGTAAGGTTCTTATGTCACTTTACTGTAGCATGCTCATGCGCTGAATAAAGCAGTAAGGTTCTTATGTCACTTTACTTAAGCATGCTCCTGCGCTCTATAAAGCAATAAGATTATTATGTCTTTACTGTAACACTCTCCTGTGCTGAATAAAGCAGTAAGGTTTTTCTGTCACTTTACTGTAGCATGCTCCTGCGATGAATAAAGCAGTAAGGTTTTTGTGTCACTTTACTGTAGCATGCTCCTGCGCTGAATAAAGCAATAAGATTCTTATGTCTTTACTGTAACACACTCCTGTGCTGAATAAAGCAGTAAGGTTTTTCTGTCACTTTACTGTAGCATGCTCCTGCGATGAATAAAGCAGTAAGGTTTTTGTGTCACTTTACTGTAGCATGCTCCTGCGCTGAATAAAGCAATAAGATTCTTATGTCTTTACTGTAACACACTCCTGTGCTCAATAAAGCATTAACGTTCTTATGTCACTATACTGTAGAATGCGCTGAATAAAGCAGTAAGGTTCTTATGTCACTTTACTGTAGCATCCGCATGTGCTGAATAAAGCAGTAAGGTTCTTATTTCACTTTACTGTAGCATGCACTGAATAAAGCAGTAAGGTTCTAATGTCACTTTACTTAAGCATGCTCCTGCGCTGAATAAAGCAATAAGGAGCTGATGTAATTTAACTTAAGCATGCTCCTGTGCTGAATAAAGCAGTAAGGTTCTAATGTCACTTTACTTAAGCATGCTCCTGCGCTGAATAAAGCAATAAGGAGCTTATGTAATTTAACTTAAGCATGCTCCTGTGCTGAATAAAGCAGTAAGGTTTTAATGTCACTTTACTTAAGCATGCTCCTGTGCTGAATAAAGCAATAAGGAGCTTATGTAATTTAACTTAAGCATGCTCCTGCGCTGAATAAAGCAATAAGGAGCTTATGTAATTTAACTTAAGCAGGCTCCTGTGCTGAATAAAGCAGTAAGGATCTTATGTCATTTAACTTAAAGGGACATGAAACCCAATTTTTTTCTTTCATGATTCAGATAGAGAATACAATTTTAAACAACTTTCTAATTTACTTCTATTATCTATTTTGTTTCATTCTCTTGGTATCATTTGTTGAAAGAGCAGCAATGCAGTAATGGTTTCTAACTGAACTCATGGGTGAGCCAATCACAATCTATATATTTATGCAGCTACCAATCAGCAGCTAGAACCTAGGTTCTCTGCTGCTCCTGAGCTTGCCTAGATAAACTTTTCAGCAAAGGATAACAAGAGAAGGAAGCAAATTAAATAATAGAAGTAAATTGGAAAGTTGTTTAAAATTGTATTCTCTATCTGAATCATGAAAGAAACATTTTGGGTTTCATGTCCCTTTAAGTATGCTCCTGCGCTGAACAAAGCAGTAAGGATCTTATGTCATTTAACTTAAAGGGACAGTAAACACCAGAATTGTTATTGTTTAAAAGGGTAGATAATCCCTTTATTACCCATTCCCCAATTTTGCATAACCAACACAGTTATAATAATATACTTTTTACCTCTGTGATTACCTTGTATCTATGACTCTGCAAACTGCCCCCTTATTTCAGTTCTTTTGACAGACTTGCATTTTTAGCCAATCAGTGCTTGCTCCTAAGAGCTTCGCGTGCCTGAGCTCAATGTTATCTATATGAAACACATGAACTAATGCCTTCTAGTGGTGAAAAACTGTCAAAATGCTTTCAGATTAGAGGTGGCCTTCAAGGTCTAAGAAATTAGCATATATATCTCCTAGGTTTAGCTTTCAACTAAGAATACCAAGAGAACAAAGCAAAATTGGTAATAAAAGTAAATTGGAAAGTTGTTGAAAATTACATGCCCTATTTAAATCATGATTTTTTTTTAACTTGACTGTCCCTTTAAGCATGCTAATGCGCTGAATAAAGCAGTAACTATCTTATGTCATTTAACTTAAGTATGCTCTTGCACTGAATAAAGCAATCATGTTCTTATGTCACTTTACTGTAGCATGCTTCTGCGCTGAATAAAGCAATAAGGTTCTTATGTCACTTTACTGTAGCATGCTCATGCGCTGAATAAAGCAGTAAGGTTCTTATGTCACTTTACTGTAGCATGCTCCTGCGCTGAATAAAGCAGTAAGGTTCTTATGTCACTTTACTGTAGCATGCTCATGCGCTGAATAAAGCAGTAAGGTTCTTATGTCACTTTACTTAAGCATGCTCCTGCGCTCTATAAAGCAATAAGATTATTATGTCTTTACTGTAACACTCTCCTGTGCTGAATAAAGCAGTAAGGTTTTTCTGTCACTTTACTGTAGCATGCTCCTGCGATGAATAAAGCAGTAAGGTTTTTGTGTCACTTTACTGTAGCATGCTCCTGCGCTGAATAAAGCAATAAGATTCTTATGTCTTTACTGTAACACACTCCTGTGCTGAATAAAGCAGTAAGGTTTTTCTGTCACTTTACTGTAGCATGCTCCTGCGATGAATAAAGCAGTAAGGTTTTTGTGTCACTTTACTGTAGCATGCTCCTGCGCTGAATAAAGCAATAAGATTCTTATGTCTTTACTGTAACACACTCCTGTGCTCAATAAAGCATTAACGTTCTTATGTCACTATACTGTAGAATGCGCTGAATAAAGCAGTAAGGTTCTTATGTTACTTTGCAGATCAATAGTGAGGCTGTATTTTCAGTATAGTGGACAGTTCTGGAGGCCATGAGGCCCATTTATCAAAGGTCTTGTGGACCTGATCCGACAGTGCGGATCAGGTCTGCAAGACCTCGCTGAATGCGGAGAGCAATACACTTTCCGTATTCAGCATTGCACCAGCAGCTCACAAGAGCTGCTGGTGCAATGCCCCCCTGCAGACTCGCAGCCAATCGGCTGCCAGCAGGGGGGTGTCAATCAACCCGATCGTACTCAATCGGGTTGATTTGTGGCGATGTCTGTACGCCTGCTCAGAGCAGGCAGACAGGTTATGGAGCAGTAGTCTTTAGACCGCTGCTTCATAACTGCATTTTCTGTTTTTAATAGTAACTGCTGTTTCTGTTTTTAATAGTAACTGCTGTTTCTGTTTTTAATAGTAACTGCTGTTTCTGTTTTTAATAGTAACTGCAGTTTCTGTTTTTAATAGTAACTGCAGTTTCTGTTTTTAATAGTAACTGCAGTTTCTGTTTTTAATAGTAACTGCAGTTTCTGTTTTTAATAGTATTTACATTCACTTTAACTGGAATCTGTACAAATGAGGCTACTAAAATGGTGCATAATCTAAAAAATAAAATTTATCAGGAGAGGCTCAGTGATCTAACATTCATGTATATCTTAGAGGAGAGAAAGGATAGGGGTTATATGATAGTTACTGTCAAGGGACTATAAAAGGGATTAGTAAAGCTGAGGCTATGGGTCTGATTTATCACGGCCTGAATAGGGCGTATGCCCCTGTTTCCGCATGAGCCTTCAGGCTCGACGGAAACAGGAGTTAAGAAGCAGTGGTCTTAAGCTGCTCCTTAACTCGTCTGCCACCTCTGAGGCTGCGGATATCAATCCACCCGATTGCATATGCTCGGGTTGATTGACACCCCCTGCTAGCGGCCGCAAATCTGTAGGGGCGGCATTGCACAATAAGTTCACCAGAACTGCTTGTGCAATGATAAATGCCAACAGCGTATGTGTGGCGGACATGATCAGCTACAACGGATCATGTCCGTCCGCACTTTATTGAATCGGCCCCTGTGAGTATTTCGGGTAGTACACTGTTCCTATAGTTTTGCAGCAAACCCAACTGATGACTTCAGCTTCTGGAGATTTTACAAAACATTTCATATTCATATATGATCAGCAACTCAGAGCTTTTAACTTAAAGGGGCGAGCAACACAAACTGTTTCTATCATGATTCTGCTAGAGCACACAATTTTACACAACTATTTTATGTCTTCATTTTCTTGCTTGGGAGCGTGCACGTGTCTGGAGCACTATATGGCAGCAGTTTGGCAAGAGTGTAAACCATTTGCAAGAGCACTAGAGGGCAGCATTTTTCCTGTCATGTAGTGCTCCAGATACCTACCTAGGGATCTCTTCAACAAAGAATATCATTTGCAAACTTAATGATAGAAGAATATTGGAAACTTTAAAAAAAAAAATGTATGCTCTGTCTGAATTGGTTGGTTAATTATTGATTTGAACAGCCTATAGGATTTCAGTAGCTCTCATCCTATTGGCTGTTTTGAACAGCCAATAGAATTATAGAAGCTCTCATCCTATTGGTTGATTTTAATTTGAAGAATCATATCAGCCAATAGGAATGCAAGGTACATCATTTTGAAACAGCTATCTTGCATTGAAGCTTCAGTGAACAGCGGAGACCGTATGAAGAGGATGCTCTGTGCTGGATGCCTTCGCCGCCCCACTTGGCGGCGCCGGGATGAAGATAGAAGACGCCCCTGGGGTGGATGAAGACTTCTCGCCTCCTGGATGAAGACTTCTCGCCTCCTGGATGTCCGGACTTCAGCAACCGTGAGCAGATATTCTGGGTTTAGGTATTTTCTTTATTTTTTGGGGTGTTTTTTTTCAGATTAGGGTTTCAGCTTTTGAAAAAGAGCTAAATGCCCTTTAAAGGGCAATGAAAAAGAGCTGAATGCCCTTTTAAGGGCAATGCCCCTTTAGGGGCAATGGGTAGCTTAGGTTTTTTTTTAGAGTTATGTTTTTTTATTTTGAGGGGTTGTTTGGGTGGTGGGTTTTACTGTTGGGGGGACTTTGTATTTTTTTTACAGGTAAAAGAGCTGTTTAAATTAGGGCAATTCCCTACAAAATGCCCTTTTAATGGCTATTGGTAGTTTATTGTAGGCTAGAGGGTGTTTTTATTTTGGGGGGGCTTTTTATTTTTATAGGGCTATTAGATTAGGTGTAATTGCTTTTATATTTGATAATTTTGTGTATTATTTTTTGTAAGCTTAGTGTTTTTTATTTTTCGTAATTTAGTGTTTATTATTTTTTGTAAATTTAGATTTTTTTTTATTTCTCGTAGTGTTAGATTTTTTAATTGGTAGTATTTTTTATTTTATTAGAAAGTAATGTTAGGTTAAGTTATAGTTTAATGTTAGGTTTATTTTTATTTCACAGGTAAGTTTTTTTATATATGAAACTAGTTATAATGTCATTTTAATTTAAAATTAGGGGGTGTTAGGTTTATGGGTTAATAGTTTAATTTAGGGTTTTGCGATGTGGGGGGGCTGGCGGATTAGGGGTTAAAAGGTTTATTTAGTTGCGGAGATGTGGGAAACCGGAGGTATAGTGGTTATAGGTTTATTTAGTTGCGGAGATGTGGGAGGCCGGAGGTTATGGGTTAACAACTTTATTATAGTGTCGGCGATGTCGGGGAGCAGCGGAATAGGGGTTAATAACTTTATTATAGTGGTGGTGATGTCGGGGAGCGGTGGAATATGGGTTAATCATTATGTTAGTGTCGCTGAGGTCGGGAGTGGCAGATTAGGGGTTAATAAATGTATTTAATAGTTGCAATGTGGGTGGGCAGCAGATTAGGTGTTAATAGGTTTAATATAGTGTTTGCGATGCGGGAGGGTGGCGGTTTAGAGGTTAATAGGTAGTTGATGGGTGTTAGTGTACTTTGTAACACTTTAGTTATGAGTTTTGTGAAACATTTTTGTAGTGCAAAACTCATAACTACTGCTCTCAGATGGCGGTATGGATCGTGTCGGTATAGGCTGTAATGCAAGCTTCTTAGCCTCACCGCAAAACCTGCAATATTGGCGCTATGAAAATCCAACACAAAAATGAATAGCTACACAGACACGACTCGCAATAGCTGTGTTACTGCCATTATGCTGAAATTGCCATTTTTTCAGCGTTTAAAGCCGTAACGCAAAACTGGTAATCTACCTGATTATCTTGAAAAAAATTAAATAGCGTATCTATCGCTGGCTGATCTTTTTTTGTTTATATTATACATTTCACTTCTTAAATCTATCATCTATCTATCTGTCTGTCTGTCTATCTGTCTGTCTGTCTATCTATCTACATGTCTTTCTCTATATAAACACATTGTGGCCTATTTATCAATGCTTCAACTGATATTACGCTGGAATTCCGCGTCAAATTAGATGGAAATTTGATCCTCCGTAATTAACACAGCGTCAAGATCAATACGATGCAAATCGATGCTTGCGTTATTCGAGCGGAATACTGCTGAGCCGCCGTCACAATCTTAAGCTGAAAGCTCAAAGGAATAGTCTACATTAAATTGTCATGAATCAGATACAGCAGAAATTAAAATCACCTCATTAATGTCATCCTATTTTCAGTGTTTTTTTTCCTTCTCTTGAATTTCATTTTCATTAAGAAATGTCATCTTAAATGCCAGCCCATTTTATAACACCTGTGTAAGGAGTGGTGTTTAAAACTACACAGGTGCAGAAAGAAAATTGTCCCAGCTCTTAACACATATGCATATACATATGATACCCTGATTACATGTTATATTTGTAATTATCCTTTCTTAGAATAATAATATATTTACACTATATACATATAGTAGTATAAGTAAACACAGAGATATGAAAGAAAACATTGTTTAGAAAAAGAATTTAGGGACATGTAAATATGTTTGCAAAAGATTTCTGACATAACACACATACACATATACATATGTATATACAGTATGTATGTGCAAAGATATATGCACACATTCTAGAATTAATAATCTTTTAAATATATATATATATATATATATGTATATATATATATATATATATATATATAAATAACTTTCTATGAGCTATTATTGTTTGTTCAGGTATAAATCTAGCTATTTCTTGGACATTAACAAATGAAAAATAAAAGATTAGCTTTAGAGAAATGTGCTTGTTCATGGACAGTAATGAAGTGGTATAAATAAAGTTGGAATTTGATAGACATTCAGGGTATATCATTGATAAATAAGGATATCTGCGACATCGATGACTCTTATTTTTCAACAGTCCAATTCTAATTGCGCCGGACTTGACGAGTGTGTTTGTGACAGACCTGTTGATTAATAAAGCCGTTGAATGTAGATTTGCGGCAGTGATGTCTGGCGAGCGTAATGACTCCAGCGAATGCGCCTAGATTGATGCTTTGGTAAATCAGCCCCATGGAATTCAGTCAGGCTGATCTTTATATACATACTGTATAGGGATATAGATAGATACTGTTTTTTTTATAGATAATCTCTATCCCTCTCTATGTGTGTATATATCAATATTTGTCCATTAAAATAACATCAAATTGATCAGAAATACAGTGTAGACAATGTAGCTGAAAACAGTTGATTTTAAATGGAATATCTACATAGGCGTATAGAGGCCCATTATCAGTAACCACCTGTCCTGTGTTCGAATGGCACGTTTTGTTTGCTAATCCAAGTTTATCATTTAAAAAGGCTAATGGATCATTTGAAAACCCTTTTGCACTTATGTTAGCAAGATAAAAATGTTGGGGGGTGGGTTTGAGAGGTATCAGATTTGCCAGTGCCGACTTGTCACTGTACCTAGATTAATTAGACTCATGGTCAGACAAGCCGCTTACTTGTTGTTGCAGTAGAGTCTGATGTTACTGGGAGTTTGGTGTCTTTCAATGTCGTAAATTCTGAAAACAAATGGAAAACATAAGACTTTGTCTGAGATAATATAACTGTACCATAAAAGAGCATTTAATATGATGCACTATATTCTGAAAGAGCCTGAAGTTGTGCTTAAACAGGGGAACTTGTTGCTGTATCTTTAAAGGGACATGAAACAGCATTTTTCTTTTGTGATTCAGACAGGACATACAATGATTAAAAATGTTACCAATTTACTTCTATTACAAAATTTGCTTCATTCTTATGATATTCTCTTTTAAAGAGATACCGAGGTAAGGGGTCTGGAGCAATACGGCAGTAAATAGGGCTGCCATCTAGTGCTTTTGCAAATGAATAACATTCTTGTAAACTGCTACCATATAGTGCTCCAGACATGTGCACGCCCCTGAGCTTATTTACCTGCTTTTCAACAAAGGATACCAAGAGGATGAAGATGCAAATTAAAATGCATGCTCTATCTGAATCATGCAAGAGAAAAAATTGGTTTCATGTCCCTTTAAGGGGACAGCATTGGTAGCTCTATACAACTACAAATAGGTTTGTTACTTTTTTGTCCTGATTTCCTTCCTACCTCTCTCCTAACCTATTTATCTTTACCTTCTGAAAAACTGAAATTTCTAAACCCAACCAAGAAATGCCCATGTCCGAAATGACCATCCAGCTGTGTCCCCAAGCACATGACATTGCTCTTGGGCAGCTTGGCCATGGCACAGACTAGCCTTACTCTGCCCATGCTACATGTGACTGACACTCTTCTGCAATACTTGTTGCTCTGTACAGGACTTTAACTATGTGTTTAACTCATGTGCAGCTATAGGTATCAAGGGGCAATAAAAATTAGAGAGTTCCTTATATCTCAAACTGCTTTTTCTCAATGTTATCTCTACACTTATTGTTCCTAGTCTACAAACATATATCTGCTTGCAGGGTCAGTAAACCCCTCATGCTTTTATGCTTGTTCCAAATTTGTACACAAAAACAAGAAGGGTTTAATACCCCTTTCAGGAGGTGTAGACAGTTTCTGATTGACTTTGCTGGACAGGCAAATATACAAACACATATGTACAATAACAAGAAGTTACCCCTACACCACATGCCCCATACAGCGCTCCTCCACCCATAATGCATATTGACTGGATAACCCAATGAGCTGTGAAGGAGAACACACAAAGTTAAACCTTACCATTAGGGGGCACTGTCTCATCAGTGTCATTCAATACTGGTGTTTCTTCAGTTTGACCTACAGTGGTTTTAAAAGAAATATCTCAGTCAATTACTGAAAGGTATTTTAAAGTGGTTTTTTTACTACATCTAATAATAATAATAGTACATTTCTTTTATAGGTATCATAGAATATTTTTGAATGTAATGTCTCTTTAATAAAACAAAGAACTTGGTCCTTGTCAAAGGTTTCTGGTAAGTGAAAAATATAACAGTCCAGAAATAATAAAATAGTTTTGATGAAAAAAATGAAAGCATTCACCATTTAATGGTGAGTAAGCTGCGAATAGTCTCGCCACCCAGGTCCTGTCCTTCCACGGACCTCGTAGCAAATAGAAACACAGAAATTTTACCTTTTCGATTTTCATGGGTGGTGCTTTAAAGCCAGCTTTTCTTTGAGTCGAAGAGTGTCACAATTCATAGAGTAAGCCCAGGGTAAAATAAAAAAAAACCTTTATCGTGTCATTTTAAAAAACATACAGGCACATTGATCCTAATGCCCATATACTCTGACGCATTTCACGCGGAACCCGTGCTTTTTCAAAGATATTGAATGCACTGGCCAATGCAACATTATATACATTTGGTGTTCAGGGGGAGTGGTGTTTAACTCAGGTGTTAATGGTTAACAACTCCTGTTCATTATTACAGAGGGAAACAGAAAAGAAAAACTATATACTTCTAACTTTATACATATAAAATACCCCAAGAGTTTCATTGATTCTTTATAGTATCGCTACTTTTTAATTGTTACTTTTCACTTAGGTTTCGCTCTAGAAAAGACTAGCTTTTTACATATTGTATTTATTCTCTGCTGAGGACCGGAAGTGAATTAACTGCCTATTCAACCAATCAAAAAAAGGGAGAACATAACTTAGTCATATGACTCATCTGTTACTAGGTGAGATAGCTAGCTGACAGATCTCTAGTATAGATTCTTAAAATGCAACAGTTCCACATTTTCCATGTGTATAGTTGTTTCAAAGTATTTATCATATACTGTTGCACTTTAAATTGTTCTGACTAGAGTAACCACTTGTCAGAACGGTTGCTAAGACATAGAAATGTATAAAAGCGAAACAAGATCCCCTTACTGCAAGACTTTTGAAAACCCTGGATAATGGTAAAAAACATTTACATAATAAATTACTGTAAACCTGTGATTAATGAATAAAACCAAAACTAAAAAATTTAAAACTTGATTTACATTCAATATATTCCAAATATGGACTTGTATGGTGTGATATTATCAAATTGTTAAAGGGTTTGTAATCTGATTTATATATATTTTTTTTTTTCAGGAACAGCTCAGGGACATAGAGAATGAGTACCCTTTATATGTATAAATTTATAAGTATATCCAGTTTTTCTTTTCTGTTTCCCTCTGTAATAATGAACAGGAGTTGTTAACCATTAACACCTGAGTTAAACACCACTCCCCCTGAACACCAAATGTATATAATGTTGCATTGGCCAGTGCATTCAATATCTTTGATAAAGCACGGGTTCTGTGTGAAACGCGTCAGAGTATATGGGCATTAGGAGCAATGTGTCTGTATGTTTTTTTAAAATGACACAATAATTTTTTTTTATTTTACCCCCGTTTACTCAATGAATTGTGACACCCTTTAACTCAAAGAAAAGCTGGCTTTAAAGCACCACCCGTGAAAACCGCAAGGTAAAATTTCTGTGTTTCTAAGTGAAAACGACCTGACTTTATTATAAAGCCACGGCTGCTGTGGCCCACCAGGAAATCTCTTGATCTCCTGGCAGGCCAACTGGGCCTTGATTAAGACTTAGTTATAGTAGTCCTTATAATCTCTCTGTTTGCAGTATGATGCTGCTTGTCTATTGGTTGTGTTAGCTCTTACTCTGGCAATTTATTATTTGGAATTTCTGGTTTTTACTTGACTTTCCCTGACTTCACTTTTATTTAATTCCTTTAGTTTGGACTGACTTTGGTATTGACTTCAGCTTGCTTTTTGGATTTTGCATTTGTATTCTGATTTTGCACTGTTTTCCCTGTGTGGCTTTGACTTGGATAGTCTGACTTTGTGTTCTCTAATTCCTTACCTAAGCATAGTGACTTAGTAGTTTTCTGTCTGTATTTGGTTATTTTCCTACACCAGTGTTTCCCAACCGCGGTCCTCAAGTACCCGAAACAGTCCTGGTTTTCATTATAGCTGAACTAGAGCACAGGTGAAGTAATTAGCTGATCAGTAACCAACCTGTTCTCATCTATCAGCTGATTATTTCACCTGTGCTCTAGTTCAGCTGTAATGAAAACCAGGATTGTTGGAAAACCAGGACTGTTGGGGGTACTTGAGGACCACGGTTGGGAAACACTGCCCTACACCGTCGCTGCTGATTTCTACATCTCCAGTGTCCTCTAGCCTTATTACCACAGATGATCATGAGATCTGCATTAAAGGTATTTATTTCACAATTGTACATTCTGCTCCCTTCTAGAATTAACTTGTTTCTTAATAAGGTCTTTTGTTATTTCTAGTTAACAAGGCATTTAGTTTTCACCTGGGTAGCAAGATCAAACTTTTACTAAGAAGTATTTTCCGTTGGTATTTAGAATTATTTATTTACAGCTACTTTAAGTACTTATTTGCTTTATAGGTGCGGATTAAAGTGCTAGAGAGAGTTCAGCTACTGAGTTTGGTCTCCATGGCTCTCTTACCCTTAACTCCTCCTTGGTAACTGTATTTAATTGCAGTGATGCAGTAAGAGTTTGTGGTAAGTTGAGCCTCTCAGCAATTGATTCCAGCTTGTTATATTCTGTAACAACAGTATTCTGCCTGACGCTGGTGAAGACACGGGTCCAGCCGGGAAAATGTTTTGCTGTTTATTGCAAGTACATTTCTTTTATATCTATCATAGATTTTTTTTGAGTTTAATATCTCTTAATTTATAGAAGCATAAACTAGATCATTGTCAAAGGTTTCTGGCAAGAAAAAGCTACCTGACTTTATAATAAAGTTGCTCTGGCTGGGAACTCACAACACACTTCTTCTATGGAGCAGTTTGGGCGAGTAGGTGCCACACCATGGCTTATGTCAATATCCTTTGATGACTTCAGTTGCAAGACATTTTTAGACCAATTGATCTGATCCTTATTGCAGTTTATATTTCAGTCATGGAAATGAGTCAGAAATACATTTTAGGCTAGATTTCTAGCCGAGCTCTACTGAGAGGCATTCTACCATGTGGAGTGCTATTGATTATGCGAGGCGTTCTACCACATGGAGTGCTATTGATTATGCAAGGCATGCTAACACATGAAGTTCTACTGATTATGTGAGGCATCTTACCACGTGGAGTGATACTGATAATGTAAGGCATGCTACCATGTGGAGGGATACTGATTATGTGAGGCATCTTACCACGTGGAGTTCTACTGAATATGTGAGACTTGTTACCAAGTGGAGTGATATTGATTATGCAAGATGCGCTACCACGTGGACCGCTATTGATTATGCGAGGTATGCTACCACATAGAGTGATACTGATTATGTGAGGCGTGCTAGCACATAGAGTGATACTGATTATGCAAGGTGTGCTACCCCGTGGAGTGATACTGATTATGCATGGTGTGCAACCACGTGGACTGCTACTGATTATGTGAGGCATGCTACCATGTGGATTGCTACTGATTATGCGAGGCGTGCTTCCATGTGGAGCACTACTGATAATGCAAGGCATGCTACTGCGTGGATCGCTACTGATTATGTGAGGCATGCTATCACGTGGAGTGTTACTGATTATACGAGATGTGCTACCTAGTGGAGTGCTACTGATTATGCAAGGTTTGCTACTATGTGAAGTGCAGGTGTGTTACCATGTGGAATGCTCCTGATTATGCGAGGCTTGCTACCATGGAGAATGTTACTGATTATGTAAGGTGTTTTACCACGTGGAATGCTACTGATTATGCAAGGTTTGCTACCATGTGGAGTGCTACTGATTATGCAAGGTTTGCTACCATGTGGAGTGCTACTGATTATGCAAGGTTTGCTACCATGTGGAGTGCTACTGATTATGCGAGGCGTGCTACCACTTGGAGTGTTACTGATTATGCGAGGCGTGCTACTATGTGGAGTGCTACTGATTACGCAAGGCGTGCTACCATGTGGAGTGCTACTGATTATGCGAGGTGTGCTACGATGTGGAGTGCTACTGATTATGCGAGGCGTGCTACCATGTGGAGTGCTACTGATTATGCGAGGCGTGCTACCACGTGGAGTGTTAGTGATTATGTGAGGCATGCTACCACGTGGAGTGTTACTGATTATGCGAGGCGTGCTACCATGTGGAGTGCTACTGATTATGCAAGGCAAGCTACCATGTGGAGTGCTACTGATTATGTGAGGTGTGCTACCATGTGGAGTGCTACTGATTATGCGAGGCGTGCTACCACGGGGAATGCTACTGATTATGCGAGGCGTGCTACTACGTGGAATGCTACTGATTATGCAAGGCGTGCTACCATGTGGAGTGCTACTGATTATGCGAGGCGTGCTACCACGTGGAGTGCTACTGAATATGC
This sequence comes from Bombina bombina, assembly GCF_027579735.1. Classification (NCBI taxonomy): domain Eukaryota; kingdom Metazoa; phylum Chordata; class Amphibia; order Anura; family Bombinatoridae; genus Bombina; species Bombina bombina. The sequence continues at coordinate 16,232,827 of NC_069506.1, forward strand.
GAGGCGTGCTACCATGTGGAGTGCTACTGATTATGCGAGGTGTGCTACCATGTGGAGTGCTACTGATTATGCGAGGCGTGCTACCACGGGGAATGCTACTGATTATGCAAGGCGTGCTACTACGTGGAATGCTACTGATTATGCAAGGCGTGCTACCATGTGGAGTGCTACTGATTATGCGAGGCGTGCTACCACGTGGAGTGTTACTGATTATGCAAGGCGTGCTACCATGTGGAGTGCTACTGATTATGCGAGGCGTGCTACCACGTGGAGTGTTACTGATTACGCAAGGCGTGCTACCATGTGGAGTGCTACTGATTATGTGAGGTGTGCTACCACGTGGAGTGCTACTGATTATGCGAGGCGTGCTACCACGTGGAGTGCTACTAATTATGCGAGGCGTGCTACCATGTGGAGTGCTGCTGATTATGCGAGGCTTGCTACCATGAGGAATGCTACTGATTATGCGAGGCGTGCTACTATGTGGAATGCTACTGATTATGCAAGGCGTGCTACCATGTGGAGTGCTACTGATTATGCAAAGCATGCTACCACGTGGAGTGCTACTGATTATGCAAGGTGTGCTACCATGAGGAATGCTACTGATTATGCGAGGCGTGCTACCACGGGGAATGCTACTGATTATGCAAGGCGTGCTACTACGTGGAATGCTACTGATTATGCAAGGCATGCTACCATGTGGAGTGCTACTGATTATGCGAGGCGTGCTACCATGTGGAGTGCTACTGATTATGCGAGGCATGCTACCACAGGGAATGCTACTGATTATGCGAGGCGTGCTACCATGAGGAATGCTACTGATTATGCGAGGCGTGCTACCACGTGGAGTGCTACTAATTATGCGAGGCGTGCTACCATGTGGAGTGCTACTGATTATGTGAGGCGTGCTACCATGAGGAATGCTACTGATTATGCGAGGCGTGCTACCACGGGGAATGCTACTGATTATGCGAGGCGTGCTACTACGTGGAATGCTACTGATTATGAAAGGCGTGCTACCATGTGGAGTGCTACTGATATTGCAAAGTGTGCTACCACGTGGAGTGCAACTGATTATGCGAGGCATGCTACCACGGGGAATGCTACTGATTAGGCGAGGCGTGCTACCACATTGAGTGCTACTGATTATGTGAGGCGTGCTACCATGTGGAGTGCTACTGATTATGCGAGGTGTGCTACCATGTGGAGTGCTACTGATTATGCGAAGCGTGCTACCATGTGGAGTGCTACTGATTATGCGAGGCGTGCTACCATGTGGAGTGCTACTGATTATGCGAGGCGTGCTACCACAGGAAGTGCTACTGATTATGCCAGTCGTGCTTCTATTTGAGCAGAAAAAATGCAAGCACTATAGAAAACCATAGAGTTATATTAAAGCATTTTAGCACTGGCATTTTTGCAGTCAACTTGTTATCTTACTATTTGAATTTAAAGGGGCATTAAACACAAATAGTAAACTATATGATCATGAATCTTCACATATAAGAATCATTTTATAATGAAATCTGCAGCTTTATTTTGGCAAATGCGTATATTATTTATGTTTATTAATTTCACTGATTTCCTGTCCCTCAGAACAAAAGAACCCTTGCTAACCAATCACAAAATAATATTTAGATATAGCACAATCTCAGACTTTAGCACATGTGCAGACTGGGGTAACCTGCCTTCTTGTATTTCCTTAAAGAGACAGTATACACCAATTGTAATATAACTGCATGTAATAGACATTACCTTAAAGAAGAATATACAGATACTGATCTAAAAATCCGGTATAAAACCTTTTAAAAACTTACTTAGAAGCTCCCAGTTTAGCACTGTTGATGAGATTAGTCTGGGACACCCACTAAAAGGGGCTGGGTAAACAAAAAGAGCAGACACTCACCCTTCACCCTTCCCTGTATTTGAAAAGACTGATAACATAAACAGGAGTCTGCAGGAGTCTGTAAACGCGTGTATACATCTGACACTGTGGGGCTTGGTTAGGAGTCTGAAAATCAGCACAATGTTCTTAAAAAATAAGCAAAACTATACATTGTTACAAAAACACTCCCAGATGGGCTATATAAAAGGTTCATCTACAAAACATTTATGCACAGAAAAATCTAGTGTGCAATGTCCCTTTAAAGAGGTTTAGCACTGATTCAGTTTAGTTACTGTTGCAAAAAATGGATTTCTTATTGTTGATGACACCATAGAAGCTTAGGGAGGGAAGGAAAGTAAGCAAAAGCTCACATAAATTGCCTAAAAGTATTAACCCAAGATTCCTAGGGAGAAAGTCATACAAGAATAATTTGTAGTTGTTTTTTACAGCAAAAGTCTGCAAAATAAATAATGAATGCATATTACATAATGTTTCACTTGCAATATTGTAACAATGTATGCTTTATTGAAATGTCAAGTTTAAAGGGACACTGAACCCAATTTTCTTCTTTCATGATACAGTTAGAGCATCTAATTTACTCCTAGTATCAATGTTTCTTCATTCTCTTGCTATCTTTATTTAAAAAGCAAGAATGTAAGTTTAGAAACCGGCCCATTTTTGGTTCACAACCTGGGTTGTGCTTGTTGATTGGTGGCAAAATGCACCCACCAATAAACAAGTTCTGTCCAGGGTCCTGAACCAAAAATTGTCTGGCTCCTTAGCTTAGATGTGCCTTCTTTTTCAAATAAAGATAGCAAGAGAACGAAGAAAAATTGATAATTGGAGTAAATTAGAAAGTTGCTTAAAATTTCTGCTCTAGAGGGAAGAGGAGGAGTCAGTGCATGAGCAGGCTTCGTTCCCCTGCAGGTGCTTCAGAGGCGGTTGTTCGCGCCAGGAGCTCACCGTGATGTGAGAGAGAGAAGGACTTGTCTCACCTGTCCTTTCAACACTGCAGCCAGTTAAATTTTTCACCCTGGTGTTTCCCTCAAGAGCGTGTGTTTTCAGCTACGCTGATTAAGAACTTTGTTACCTGGAGCTGGTCTCGGCTGGCGGTAAGACCAAGCTCCTTTAGGGTAAAAAACACCCATTTACCCCCCGCCTTTCTCCTGCCCTGTAAAGGAGAAAGGGGTGGACAGCCAAGCTCTGTCTTTTTTCTTTTTTTACTGCACCAAGATACCTGCGAAAGGGTATATGACCCGCACTCACCCTAATGACCATAGACGCTGGATGAGAGCAAAGCGTGCAGGAGAACCGGCGTTACAGCTGAGAGGGGTAGCGTAATCCCTCCTCTCCCCAACCACCGATGTTGCGAGTGGGGAGCTACTAACAGCCTGAAATCCGCTTGCCAGCTTGAAGTATTTATCTCTGTCGCCACAGGAGTATTTTGTTGCCTGAAGGAAGAAATCTATACCCGACCGAGCAATACCTGCACCTCCCCGGGGGGTTAGCATACCTGAGGCTCTGTTTCCGGTGGCCTGGAATCTAAACTGCCCTCCTCACCCACCGATGCTGCGCGTGGGGAGTCGGCAGGGCTTGTCGCTGATCTGGTAAGACTGTGACGGACCTTCCCCTACAGCTAAGGATCATCATACGAGTCAGCTGCGGGGGGCAATAATCCTGCTCAGAGGTGCTCGCAAAGACAGTGCGAGAACTGGAATTTAGCGGGACATGTAAAGAGCCTGGGCAAAAGGAAAGAAAAGGGATACCGCGGACCGCTGGGTTCAGATCTGAGTTATAAATCCCCACAGCAAAGAGAATTACGGCACCGGCTCCAGATCGCCAAGGATAGAGAAAAGTCCTTCGATGTAGCAGGGGTGAGTGCGGGGTAAATTTGATTTCCCTAATTGAATGGATTGTTTAAGGTTGTTCTGAACACTTGGCCAGGTCCGGAGTAATCATCCTCAAAAATGGAGATTTAACATTGGAAACGGCTGATTACCGAGGTTTATTAAATTCACACTACTGAGGAGTAAAAGTTACAGCTTTTATCCCACACCCAGGGGTAGTTGAATCCTTTAGTGTAAGTCCCTGGGAACATAAGAAGCTCCAGCATCAGGCAAGGGAAACCTACTTTATTTCCCAGAGACTACCACAAAACCAGAACTCTGAAGCCCTTCTACCTATATAATCGTATCTCACTAAACACTGAACTGTTAACCATTGTATTCTAGAAAAAAAAAAAAAAAAAAAAGAGGGGGAAAATTTAAGGACGCTTTATTTTAAACCCTGATCTGGTATAACTCTGCTGTCTGGGAAAGGTTCAGTTTTGGGGTTATGACAATAATAATTTGGTAATCCACTGTTTTTGGGAGGCTTTGTAATATCTGTTGCTTAGAGAGGAGGGGAGGGAGGGAGAGGGAAGGAAAGAGTGGAGTGGGAAGAAAACCTTCTCTAGCATAAAAATATTTTTCACCATTGAGGGATGAGAAGTAAAATATAAAGCCAACGCAATACTGAGTCTATTAGAATCAGCAAAGTAAATATTAAATATATTGATGAATCTTAAAGGAATTGAAAGATAAAATTTATAACCTAGCAAGGGTAAATTATTAAATTTTAGATCAATAGAGCTATAGCCCCAGGGGACGGAAGGGAGGAGAGGGAAGGAGAGGAAGAAAAAAAGCCTAAAGGAATTAAAGTAAAGGGCTAGGTACTAACTTACTTATTTAATATAAACAATACTGGTAAAGCTTTTCATAACCTAGATTGGGTGTGTATAAACTAAACGGACATTCCTCTAACTAAATCTAGATGATATAATGAATAAAAAATAAAGGTAATTTAACTATTAACGCTACAGGAAGACGAAATACTAGCGTTAGGTTTGAAGAGAAATTGGAATAACTGTATAAACATTAAATTCCCTTAATTCACCGTCATCTTCTGGTCTTAATATCACCCTTACTCCTTGATCACACTTTTTTTTTTTTTTTTTTTTTCCTCTTCATTCACAATTTTGGTGACTCACACTACACACTTCACTTCCTGATTTTCAGTAATTTGCACTTCCACTTGTATACCTTTTTTTTTTTTTTTTTTTTCCTCTTCATTCACAATTTTGGTGACTCACACTACACACTTCACTTCCTGATTTTCAGTAATTTGCACTTCCACTTGTATACCTTTTTTTTTTTTTTTTTTTCTTCTTTTTCCCCTCCCCACTCCCCCCACACCCCTATTGCGAATTATTTCACACCCCACTTTAATTTTTTAATAACACACGGAGCACGAGAGAATTTTGTGTATGGATAAATACGTCACATCTCCTTCTGTCACTACTAAACACAATCCAGGCATGACGTCGAAAATTAGGGAACGCAAAAATAAGAATCTTTCTGAACCGGCACTCGAAATCTCTGAAGATAGTACCCCATTAAAAATTCAAAAATCTACGTCCTCACAAGATAATCAAGCCTTAGTAAACAGCATCTTAGAGGCTATATCACCCAAGTTTGATACCTTAAAGAATGAAATCAAGCAAGATATCACCTCACTGTAGAGATTAGACAATTTGCTAAAAGACTTCAGGAAGTGGAGGAAAAAAAATTAGCAGAACATGGCTACAATGGATAATTATAGCATTTTAATTTTTTATATTGTGGTGTACTTGTTTTTTAAGTTTATTTTGCTGTGTCATGGTTTAAAATTTAAAAAAAAAAAAAAACGCTTTTTTCTTTTTTTTTTTTTTTCTCTCCTCCTTCCCTCTCTCTTTCTCTCTCCCGCATGCCTCCGGATCTCTATCTTCCCCTCCAGAATGTCAACATATGTCTAAGGTAAAAACTAATGAAAAATAAGCTTAGAATTACATCTTGGAATATAGGGGGTATAACATCGCCCATTAAACGAAAGACAATTCTATCACATCTTCAGAGATTGAATACCTCTATTGCACTATTACAGGAAACGCATTTAAATACTGAGGAATCATTAAAATTAAAATCAGCATGGGTCGCAGAAGCTATATTCGCCCCCTCATTAAATAGGAAAAAAGGTGTAGCTATTCTCTTGGGGAAAAAACTGGTATATGATAAAATGTTAACAATAATAGACTCGGAAAGTAGATATATAATATTAAAAATTAAAATATTAAACTCAATATATACTATCTGTAATTTATACGCACCCAATATAATTGACAATCGATTCTGGGACTCTCTCCAGGCTAAAATCCTCCAGGTAGCAGAGGGACATGTGATTCTAGCTGGGGATTTTAATATGTCTCCTCGGTTCCCTATGGATAGACTCAGGTGCGGGGACTCACAAAGGAAGACCAAAAAGGATAACTTAGAAACAAAAATTTACAATAACATATTTTTAAACCTGGCAGTTAGGGATTTGTGGAGGGCTCAGAACCCGGATACTAAGAACTATACTTGTTACTCAAAAGCTACCAAATCCTTATCAAGAATTGACCTTTTTCTAATTAATGATAGTCTTTATCATACCGGGGCTATGGCGGCAATTGCAGAAATATGCATCTCAGATCACGCCCCTATAATGCTGGATATTCCAATTCAAAACTCTAAGCCAAATCGAGCTCGCTTTTTTTACCCAAAATATCTAAGTAAAAACTTAAAATACACAAACTGGCTTAATAACAAATTGATGGAATTTTTTAAAATAAATGAAGGCTCAGTTTCTAATCCTTCAATGCTTTGGGAAGCAGCAAAAGCCGTTTTAAGAGGGGACATTATTGCTTATACAACAAAAATTAAGCGCGACTCTCGAGCAAAGGAAAGGCAGATAACAGCCGCGGTTCATATAATAGATACCTGATATCCTCGAACGAGGAAAATTGGAAAAAATATATCAAGGCAAAACAGGAAAGAGATACCTTTATGACCACCCACTCAATACAGTCAGAGTTGAAATATCAATCTAAACTCTTTAAATATGGCAATAAATCCGGTAAACTGCTTTCCAAACTAGTGAAGAACGCTAAACAATCTAACACAATCGAATTCTTACAGGTTGAGAAGAAGCGGCTCATCACATCGGAGGAAATCTCAGAATCCTTCTCTGAGTACTATAAATCCATCTATTCACCTTCTCTGACTGAGAAAGGAGCTCAGGTTAGATTTTGGGAAAACATACCCATTATAAGAGTTAGCGAGGACTTTAACGTCGCGCTGAATGCTCCGATTACCGAATTAGAAGTCTCTCAAACTATTCAGGCACTGAAGTTTGAGAAATCTCCCGGCCCTGATGCAATACCAAACGAATTCTATAGGACTTCGGAATCTTTAATAACCCCCCATCTGACTAAACTTTATAATTTCTACTACCAGGAAAATGCTCAATTATCCCCCTACTTTGTGGAATCCCATACTATACTCATTCCTAAATCAGGAAAGGATCCACATAATAGGGAATCATATAGGCCGATCGCACTATTAAACACGGACTATAAGATATTAACTACTATTATAGCTAAAAGACTTCAAGAGGGGTTAAATGAGATTATCCATAAAGATCAAGTGGGGTTCCTATCCAAACGAAGTTCTGCTGCCAAAATTAGACAACTTTTAATGACCATAGATTTTTTCAAAAACTCAGAAGACAGGATCCCGATAGATTCTCCAGACGCAGCAATACTCGCAATCGACGCAGAGAAAGCGTTCGATAGGGTTAGCCACGAGTACTTATTAGATACACTGGAGCGATTTGGATTAAAAAATAATTTCCTCAACCTAGTTAAAAATATATGCTCACAGTCTTCCACTTCTATAGTTATACATGGAATATTATCGGAAAAAATTAGACTAAGAAAAGGTACACGGCAAGGTTGCCCACTATCGCCGCTATTATTTAACCTCGCAATTGAACCATTAGCTAATAAAATTAGACAATTAGTTGAAGGCATAAGAATCTATAAAAAAGAAATTAAGGTTGCATTATATGCAGATGATCTATTATTATATATATCAAATACTCGAAAGAACATCTCATTACTGTTAGATATAATTGATCTGTATGGTTCCTGTTCAGGCTATAGAATGAATAAAACAAAATCAGAGCTTCTATGGCTAAGAAAAACAGAAAATTCCCTGAAAAAATATCCTTTCAAGACGGTCTCCAAATCTTTTAGATATTTAGGCATTTTGATATCCGCAGACCCACGAGATTGGTATTCTTTAAACATTACATCATCCCTTGCACAATCTATTAACTATATGAAGAGCTGGCAGAACTTACCCATATCTTTATCGGGTCGCATTGCGCTCTTCAAAATGGTACTACTTCCGAAGCTTTGCTATATGTTTCAAAATCTCCCTATCATCTTGAAAAGTTATGATATTAAAAAATTTAACACCGCACTCCGTCACTTTATCTGGTACTCAAAAAAACCTAGAATTTCGCTTCAGAGGCTAAATTTACCCAAGCAAATGGCTGGTCTAGCACTGCCTGACATATATTTGTATAATTTAGTTTTCTTAGGACGCATAGCAGCAGATTGGATTGCGGAATCAAATAATTTTTCAGATTATGAGCTTGAAATAAATATGATCCACCCATTACAGCCTATAGCACTGCTTCATCTCCCGACTAAAAGTATCCCTAAACAAGTGAAAAATCTTACAACTATATTTTCAATAATTTTAGCTTGGGGGAAGATAGGAGCTCGCGCTGAAGTAGATACTAACATTCCTAAGTTTCAAAGTTTTCTGGGGAACCCCGAATTTCAGGACGGAACACAGTCTGTGATATTACAACAATGGTCTAATCAAGGCCTTCATTGGGTATCTCAATGCTTCTCAGAGACAGGAATTATTAAATCCTTTGAAGATTTAAAACAGGAGTTTAAACTTAAGAATAAAGATTTCTTTGTCTATCTACAAACCAGACATTATGCATCCCATCTTCTTAGTAAATTTTGCTGGAAATGGTCTTGGGGTAAGCTGGATAACTGGATAGTATTGTACAAAGCAGGGCACTTCTCTATCGCCCCATGGTATAGGTATCTTGTTTCAATTAAAGGAAATTTAAACATAGAGAAAATAGCTTCAAAGTGGACAAACACCCTAGAGATACATGCAGCAGACAATATATGTGTGGTCAGATCTCTGAGATTACTTTTTGAGTCTTCCATAGCTGAAACCTGGAGAGAGTCCCATATAAAACTATTGTATCAGACCTATTTTACTCCGGATAAAGGATATAAATGGCATAATAATTTTAACAAATGTCCAAGATGCAATTTACCAGCAGCAGATTTAGCTCATATGATTTGGAACTGCCCTAGACTCAATCAATTCTGGAAAAAGATTGAATTCTGGCTACTCAGAGTGATGAAAATTACATCTTTTTTGCTCACACTCCCTATAATTATTTTTCTGATATCCAACAATAGGAATTTTTCTGATGCCAAGATGGTAAATGTAACTATCTTGGCAGCCAGAAACTTGGGCCTAGATTTGGAGTTCGGCGGTAGCCGTCAAAACCAGCGTTAGAGGCTCCTAACGCTGGTTTTGGCCGCCCGCTGGTATTTGGAGTCAGTGATTAAAGGGTCTAACGCTCACTTTTCAGCCGCGACTTTTCCATACCGCAGATCCCCCTACGCCATTTGCGTATCCTATCTTTTCAATGGGATCTTCCTAACGCCGGTATTTAGAGTCGTTTCTGAAGTGAGCGTTAGAGCTCTAACGACAAAACTCCAGCCGCCTGAAAATAGCAGGAGTTAAGAGCTTTCTGGGCTAACGCCGGTTCATAAAGCTCTTAACTACTGTACCCTAAAGTACACTAACACCCATAAACTACCTATGTACCCCTAAACCGAGCTCCCCCCACATCGCCGCCACTCGATTAAAATATTTTAACCCCTAATCTGCCGACCGCCACCTACGTTATACTTATGTACCCCTAATCTGCTGCCCCTAACCCCGCCGACCCCTGTATTACATTTATTAACCCCTAACCTGCCCCCCCACAACGTCGCCGCCAGCTATTTAAAATAATTAACCCCTAATCTTCCGACCGCAAAGCGCCGCCACCTACGTTATCCCTATGTACCCCTAATCTGCTGCCCCTAACACCGCCGTCCCCTATATTATATTTATTAACCCCTAATCTGCCCCCCTCAACGTCGCCGACACCTGCCTACACTTATTAACCCCTAATCTGCCGAGCGGACCGCACCGCTACTATAATAAAGTTATTAACCCCTAACCCGCCTCACTAACCCTATCATAAATAGTATTAACCCCTAATCTGCCCTCCCTAACATCGCCGACACCTACCTTCAATTATTAACCCCTAATCTGACGACCGGAGCTCATCGTTATTCTAATAAATGGATTAACCCCTAAAGCTAAGTCTAACCCTAACACTAACACCCCCCCTAACTTAAATATAATTTACATCTAACGAAATAAATTAACTCTTATTAAATAACTTATTCCTATTTAAAGCTAAATACTTACCTGTAAAATAAATCCTAATATAGCTACAATATAAATTATAATTATATTATAGCTATTTTAGGATTAATATTTATTTTACAGGCAACTTTGTAATTATTTTAACCAGGTACAATAGCTATTAAATAGTTATTAACTATTTAATAGTTACCTAGTTAAAATAATAACAAATTTACCTGTAAAATAAATCCTAACCTAAGATATAATTAAACCTAACACTACCCTATCAATACATTAATTAAATAAACTACATACAATTACCTACAATTAACCTAACACTACACTATCAATAAATAAATTAAACACAATTCCTACAAATAAATACAATTAAATAAACTAGCTAAAGTACAAAAAAATAAAAAAGAACTAAGTTACAAAAAATAAAAAAATATTTACAAACATAAGAAAAATATTACAACAATTTTAAACTAATTACACCTACTCTAAGCCCCCTAATAAAATAACAAAGCCCCCAAAAATAAAAAATTCCCTACCCTATTCTAAATTAAAAAAGCTACAAGCTCTTTTACCTTACCAGCCCTGAACAGGGCCCTTTGCGGGGCATGCCCCAAGAATTTCAGCTCTTTTGCCTGTAAAAAAAAACATACCATACCCCCCCCCAACATTACAACCCACCACCCACATACCCCTAATCTAATCCAAACCCCCTTAAAGAAACCTAACACTAAGCCCCTGAAGATCTTCCTACCTTGTCTTCACCATCCAGGTATCACCGATCCGTCCTGGCTCCAACATCTTCATCCAACCCAAGCGGGGGTTGGCGATCCATCATCCGGTGGCTGAAGAGGTCCAGAAGAGGCTCCAAAGTCTTCCTCCTATCCGGCAAGAAGAGGACATCCGGACCGGCAAACATCTTCTCCAAGCGGCATCTTCGATCTTCTTCCATCCGGTGCGGAGCGGGTCCATCTTGAAGCAGGAGCGGGTCCATCTTGGAGCGGGTCCATCGGAACAGCCAATAGAATGCGAGCTCAATCTGATTGGCTGATTGGATCAGCCAATCGGATTGAACTTGATTCTGATTGGCTGATTCCATCAGCCAATCAGAAAATTCCTACCTTAATTCCGATTGGCTGATAGAATCCTATCAGCCAATCGGAATTCGAGGGACGCCATCTTGGATGACGTCCCTTAAAGGAACCGTCATTCGTCGGGAGACAACGGAAGAAGAGGATGGATCCGCGTCGCCTGCTTCAAGATGGACCCGCTCCGCACTGGATGGAAGAAGATCGAAGATGCCGCTTGGAGAAGATGTTTGCCGGTCCGGATGTCCTCTTCTTGCCGGATAGGAGGAAGACTTTGGAGCCTGTTCTGGACCTCTTCAGCCACCGGATGATGGATCGCCAACCCCCGCTTGGGTTGGATGAAGATGTTGGAGCCAGGACGGATCGGTGATACCTGGATGGTGAAGACAAGGTAGGAAGATCTTCAGGGGCTTAGTGTTAGGTTTCTTTAAGGGGGGTTTGGGTTAGATTAGGGGTATGTGGGTGGTGGGTTGTAATGTTGGGGGGGGGGTATGGTATGTTTTTTTTTACGGGCAAAAGAGCTGAAATTCTTGGGGCATGCCCCGCAAAGGGCCCTGTTCAGGGCTGGTAAGGTAAAAGAGCTTGTAACTTTTTTAATTTAGAATAGGGTAGGGAATTTTTTATTTTGGGGGGCTTTGTTATTTTATTAGGGGGCTTAGAGTAGGTGTAATTAGTTTAAAATTGTTGTAATATTTTTCTTATGTTTGTAAATATTTTTTTATTTTTTGTAACTTAGTTCTTTTTTATTTTTTGTACTTTAGCTAGTTTATTTAATTGTATTTATTTGTAGGAATTGTGTTTAATTAATTTATTGATAGTGTAGTGTTAGGTTAATTGTAGGTAATTGTAGGTAGTTTATTTAATTAATGTATTGATAGGGTAGTGTTAGGTTTAATTATATCTTAGGTTAGGATTTATTTTGCAGGTAAATTTGTTATTATTTTAACTAGGTAACTATTAAATAGTTCTTAACTATTTAATAGCTATTGTACCTGGTTAAAATAATGACAAAGTTGCCTGTAAAATAAATATTAATCCTAAAATAGCTATAATATAATTATAATTTATATTGTAGCTATATTAGGGTTTATTTTACAGGTAAGTATTTAGCTTTAAATAGGAATAAGTTATTTAATAAGAGTTAATTTATTTCGTTAGATTTAAATTATATTTAACTTAGGGGGGTGTTAGTGTTAGGGTTAGACTTAGCTTTAGGGGTTAATACATTTATTAGAATAGCGGTGAGGTCCGCTCGGCAGATTAGGGGTTAATAATTGAAGGTAGGTGTCGGCGATGTTAGGGAGGGCAGATTAGGGGTTAATACTATTTATGATAGGGTTAGTGAGGCGGATTAGGGGTTAATAACTTTATTATAGTAGCGCTCAGGTCCGCTCGGCAGATTAGGGGTTAATAAGTGTAGGCAGGTGTCGGCGACGTTGAGGGGGGCAGATTAGGGGTTAATAAATATAATATAGGGGTCGGCGATGTTAGGGCAGCAGATTAGGGGTACATAGGGATAACGTAGGTTGCGGCGGTTTACGGAGCGGCAGATTAGGGGTTAAAAAAATATGCAGGGGTCAGCGATAGCGGGAGCGGCAGATTAGGGGTTAATAAGTGTAAGGGTAGGGGTGTTTAGACTCGGGGTACATGTTAGAGTGTTAGGTGCAGACGTAGGAAGTGTTTCCCCATAGGAAACAATGGGGCTGCGTTAGGAGCTGAACGCTGCTTTTTTGCAGGTGTTAGGTTTTTTTTCAGCTCAAACAGTCCCATTGTTTCCTATGGGAGAATCGTGCACGAGCACGTTTTTGAGGCTGGCCGCGTCCGTAAGCAACTCTGGTATCGAGAGTTGCATTTACTCTGGTATCGAGAGTTGCATTTGCGGTAAAAATGCTCTACGCTCCTTTTTTGGAGCCTAACGCAGCATTTGTTTGAACTCTCGATACCAGAGTTAAATTTATGGTGCGGCCAGAAAAAAGCCCGCGGAGCGTTAACAGCCCTTCTACCGCCGAACTCCAAATCTAGGCCTTAATCTTTAAAAAATGGAAAACTAGATTTGTACCCTCAATTGTAGAAGTAAGGAATTACCTTAAGAAACAATTTCTAATTGAACAACTAGCCACAGATCTGAACTCAGAACAAGAAATAGTAACTTTTTTCAGGAAATGGGCCAAATTCATTAAAATATTTACACCTTCAGAAATTGATCATCTGATCTTTCCGTTCAGAAATTCTGAAATAGTTTTATTAGATAACTGGTGACTTCAGGAGGGCGTGGGGGGGGATCGAGAGAGAGAGAAATATTATTACTTTTTTTTTTTTTTTTTTTTTTTTTTTTTCGTTTCTTTATGCTGGTGGCTATCCATTGTTTTGATCTGCTTTGTTCTGTCTCAAGAATGACATTGGGGAACATAAACTGCAAAAGACTTACAGATTTTCGTTTATTTGAACCATAAAGTTAAATAAGAGGTCTCTTTTAACTAATATGTAAAGATGGTAATTTAAACTTTGGTCTTCTTTTCCTTTATTTTATGTTAATATTTTGGATGCAGTATTAGCTTATAAGATTGTAATATGTGTTTTTGTTCAACTTTAAGAGAACTTAATGATTCATTCTATGTATTGAAAATAGGAAAATTTCCAGCTAGATGTACCAATATATTCTTTTTTTCTTTTTCCCCTGTTATTATTTGTTTTTCTTTTTTTTTCCTTTTTCTTTCTTTTTTTGAATTTATTAACAGGAGAAAATGAAACTTGTTGTTCTAAAGCTAACTACTGTGTAAATATAATAAATCTCACCTGGCCCTGCGAGGTGCAGGGAGATTGAATTCATTTATTTGTACACGCTGCTGGATATAAGTAAAAAGGATGTAGGTTAAATTTGCTGCTCTATCTGAAACAAACATTTGGGTTTAGTGTCCCTTTAATGGTCCTTTAAGTTGTTTTGGGACTACTGATTTCTATTAACGTTGTGTCAATACAGTAGTTTGCCTTTAAATAACCATGTTACAGCCAGTTATTAATACACAATTATTGTATTCAATAATCGCCCCTTTAACATGTTTTAATGCACTTATCTTTCTAATTACAAATACAATTTTCAAAAATTGTACAAATTAATTTTATTGTCAAATTTGCTTATTTTTCTCTTGGTACGTTTTGTTAAAACTTAGCTCCTTTTTCTGTCAGAATATCTAAGTATGCCCAGCAGTGTTTTCATGTCTTCAGCACAATATAGTATATTTACAGCAATGTAAAACATTGTTACAAACATTGTTGCAAATGCTGCTGCCATGTACTATTCATGACACATGCACACTCCTGAGCCTATTTCAGTATGATCTCATAGAAAGAAGCTAAGTTTTAACAAAAGAGGACACAATTATTATTTTTTTAATTATGCACTCTATTTGAATCATGAAAATTTAGTTTAATATCCTATTTATTGGTAAATTAAAAGTTCAGCATTTTCATGAGCCTTTAAGTGTCCTTTAACTAGTTGAGAGACATGCTCGTGTATCAAACAAACAAATGTCTTCACCCTCTTCTGTTACAGATAATGTCTTACCTTTAGTTAGAGGCAGGATCAGGAAAACTAGTAGTAAGCTTGGTATCATCTTGGAAACAGAAATATACATGAGTTAGTTGGAAAAGTAATAACCATTTGTGCACGCTTATTTAATTGTGTTTTGATTTACCAACATCTATACCCATGACAGATCGCAATAATACAGAAATTACCTTATAGCTGGTCACAGATTCCTCAAGAGAGCTCTTCACTTCCATTCACAAGTTGCCAACCTAGGACCTGGGCATTTGCCTGGTATTTCATAATGCCATGCATACCTGTGTATGCTCTAATATTTATTTAATATATTAAATTAATTGTTGCATCGGGATTGATGAGCGATCATACACCTAGATTACGAGTTTTGCGTTAGAGGCTATGCGGTGCTCACTGCTCACAGACAGCGCTGGTATTATGGGCTTTTACAACCCAGACAAGAAGTGAGCATTGAGCAAAATTTTGCTCATTACCGCACTCCAATACCAGCACTGCTTATGTTAGCGGTGAGCTGGTGTAACATGCTCGTGCACAATTTCCCCATAGGAATCAACGGGGAGAGCCGGCTGAAAAAAAGTCTAACACCTGCAAAAAAGCAGCGTAAAACTCAGTAACACAGCCCCATTGATTCCTATGGGGAAATAAAAGTTATGTCTACACCTAACACCCTAACATGAACCCCGAGTCTAAACACCCCTAATCTTACACTTATTAACCCCTAATCTGCCGCCCCTGACATCACCGCAACCTACATTATATTATTAACCCCTAATCTGCCGCTCCGGACACCGCCGCCACCTATATTATACTTATGAACCCCTAATCTGCTGCCCCCAACATCGCCGACACCTACATTATATTTATTAACCCCTAATCTTCTGCCCCGCATGTCGCCGCCACCTAACTACATTTATTAACCCCTAATCTGCTGCCCCCAACGTTGCTGCCACTATAATAAACATATTAACCCCTAAACCGCCGCACTCCCACCTCGCAAACATTAGTTAAATATTATTAACCCCTAATCTGCCGGCCCTAACATTGACGCCGCCTACCTACATTTATTAACCCCTAATCTGCTGCCCCCAACGTTGCCGCCACTATATTAAAGTTATTAACCCCTAAACCTAAGTCTAACCCTAAACCTAGCACCCCCCTAACTTAAATATAATTAAAAGAAATCTAAATAAAATTACTATAATTAACTAAATTATTCCTATTTAAAACTAAATACCAGTAAAATAAACCCTAAGCTAGCTACAATATAACTAATAGTTACAATGTAGCTATCTTAGGGTTTATTTTTATTTTACAGGCAAGTTTGTATTTATTTTAACTAGGTAGAATAGTTATTAAATAGTTATTAACTATTTAATAACTACCTAGCTAAAATAAATACAAATTGACCTGTAAAATAAAACCAATTGCACCTAACACTACACTATAATTAAATAAATTAACTAAATTAAATACAATTAAATACAATTAAATAAAATTATCTAAAGTTTAAAAAACCCCCACTAAATTACAGAAAATAATAAAAAAAATTACAAGATTTTTAAACTAATTACACCTAATCTAATCCCCCTAACAAAATAAAAAAAAAAACCCCAAAATAAAAAAAAACCCTACCCTACACTAAATTACAAATAGCCCTTAAAAGGGCCTTTTGCTGGGCATTGCCAAAAAGTAATCAGGTCTCTTACCTGTAAAATAATTACAAATCCCCCCCAACATTAAAACCCACCACCCACACAACCAACCCTACTCTAAAACCCACCCAATACCCCTTAAAAAATCCTATTGGCTGATGCAATCAGACAGCCAATAGGATTGAAGTTCAATCCTATTGGCTTAACCAATAAGCCAATAGGATTGAGCTCGCATTCTATTGGCTGATTGGATAAGCCAATAGGATTGTGTGGTTGTATGAGGTTGTGTGTAATTAATTAATTGTGTGAGTAGTGTGTATGTACATGTGTGTGTAATGTGTGTGTATGTGCTTATTTGTGTTTGTATGAATAGTTTGTTTGTGCACATGTGTGTGAGTATGTGCTTATTTGTGTAGTTGTTTGAAATTGTGTGTATTTATTTGTTTGTGGGAGTAGTGAATTTGTGTACATGTGTGTGCTTATTTGTGTAGTTATATGAAGTTGTATGTATTTATTTGTGTGAGTAGTGTGTTTGTGCATGTGTGTGTGTATGTGCTTATTTGTGTAGTTGTATGAAGTTGTGTGTATTTATGTTTGTGTGAGTAGTGTGTTTATGTATGTGCTTATTTGTGTGGTTGTATGAGGTTGTGTATTTGTTTGTGTGAGTAGTGTGTTTGTGCACATGTGTGTGTAATGTGTATGTGCCTATTTATGTATTTGTATGAGGTTGTGTGTATTTATTTGTGTGAGTAGTGTGTTTGTGCACATGTGTGTGTGTATGTGCTTATTTGTGTGGTTGCATGAGGTTGTGTGTATTTATTTGTTTGTGTGAGTAGTTTATTTGTGTACATGTATGTATGTGTTTGCTAATTTGTGTAGTTTTGTGAGGTTGTGTGTATTTATTTGTTTGTGTGAGAAGTGTGTTTGTGCACTTGTGTGTGTGTATGTGCTTATTTGTGTGGTTGTATGAGGTTGTGTGTATTTGTGTGAGTAGTGTATTTTTGCACATGTGTGTGTATGTGCTTATTTGCCTGGTTGTATGAGGTTGTGTGTATTTGTTTGTGTGAGAAGTGTGTTTGTGCACATGTGTGTGTGTATGTGCTTATTTGTGTGGTTGTATGAGGTTGTGTGTATTTGTTTGTGCGAGTTGTGTATTTGTTCACATATGTGTGTATGTGCTTATTTGCCTGGTTGTATGAGGTTGTGTGTATTTGTTTGTGTGAGTAGTGTGTGCACATGTGTGTGTCTGATTAAGGATGGACATTTCTAAGAAATATAAAGCGTACAGTATGTAGATAGTGAAGTGGTTCATGGGCTAAACAGAGGATTCCTGTGTCTTCTGCAGGTTAAAATGATTACACCAGGACAGCGTTATAATTTTAGTCCTTAACTAAGGTTTTGACATCAGAATGAAGCAGCACTGACTGTAGAACAGCAATGTTACCCAACGGTTGTCTTTGCTCATCACCGGATGTGGGAAATACAACAGTCTGCACAAACTGTTGTTGTTATGGGACAACTGCAATGGATGAATTGTAAAGAAATGAAAGAAATACTGTTGTGCGGATTCCAACAAAACAAGTTCTGCAGATAATGGTCTCACTTAAAAAATTTGTCCCAAACATTATCAAGTTGGAAACAGGTGAAACAGAATTTCCTTGAACAAGTGACATCCCATAAGTTTACCAGCAATAAATGTCATTATTTGCATATAGTTAATAGAGGAAGATTAATATGATGCATATATGTGTCAGCTGTGTCCCTATTTTAGAGGGTCATTTAACACTAAATACATTTTATAAGCAGAGTATTGAATTTATTCCCCGCCTCCCTCTAGTCATGGGCGTCGCTATGTTGACATCTATCTTTCACAACATTCTAGCGCTGACCTGTTTGCACATGTGCAGTAACTCTCCTTTAGATCCTGCAGTGTAACTTAGGTCACAAAATGGTGGCACTCATGATTAGAGGAAGGTGCATGACATATATTCAGTGTTTAGTATCATTTTAAGTTTTTGGTATAACATAGCTCCTTTAAATGACAGCATACTGATGTATGCTCAGAAACACACTATGGGCCAGATTACAAGTAGAGCTATAGTTAAAGTAAAATGTTTATGCTTCGCGCTATTCCGGAATGCACAAAAAGCCAATTTATGATCGCATTAATATATTCCTGCATAACAGTCAATGGAGCAAAAAAAATGTGGAGGAAAAAACAAACCCGATTGCATTTTCTCAAGTGCGCTAAATTGACATGAAAATAGGAATATATCACATTCCAATGTTCCTCACATAGCAGAATATGTTCTATTTATTCTTAAATACATTTTTCTATAAATATCTGATGGTATTTTGGTACAATATATATCTATACCTATATATATATATATATATATATATATATATATATATATATATATATATATATATCCTATATTATAAAAGACAAGAGTTTGTCTGAAGCCGTCATGCGCAGTTCAGACAAACTCTTGCAGCTGATCGCACGCGCACACACCCGGCAGCAGCGCGAGGACCCGGCAGCACAGCTGATCGCACGCGCAGGGGTGAAACAAAGCAGCGCGAGGACCGGAAAGTGAAGGTGAGAGAGAGAGAGAGAGAGAGAGAGAGAGAGAGAGAAAAATAAATAAATAAAAAAAAAAATAAAAAAAAAAATATGAATTAAATATAACACAACACGGCCCGTGTGAACGGGCTTTAGGACTAGTATATATATACTCTGCTATGTGCTGAACATTGGAAAGTGAAATATTTACAGTAAATACACAGTATAAAACTTTATTAAATATGAATGTTGCAAAAAAAATGCTTTTTACATGTTTTCATCTACTTAACTGCAATGGACTCCAATGCACTTATATATGTCTATATGTATTTATGTGTATATATGTTTGTAAATACATATATACACATATAAATACATATATACACACATAAATACATATATAAATACATATATACACATATAAATACATATGTACACATATAAATACATATGTACACATATAAAAAAATATGTCAACATATAAATACATATATACACATATAAATACATATGTACACATATAAATACATATGTACACATATAAATACATATATACACATATAAATACATATATACACACATAAATACATATATAAATACATATATAAACATATAAATACATATGTACACATATAAATACATATATACACATATAAATACATATATACACATATAAATACATATATACACATATAAATACATATATATATATATACACATAAATACATATATAAATACATATATACACATATAAATACATATGTACACATATAAATACATATATACACATATAAATACATATATACACACATAAATACATATATAAATACATATATACACATATAAATACAAATGTACACATATAAATACATATATACACATATAAATACCTATGTACACATATAAATACATATGTACACACATATATAAACATATATCTAAACATACATATCCATATTTAGACTTGTATATGTGTGCATATCTATATTAATACCCTTTACCCTCCTTTTGTTTCTAATACCAGAGATCTTTGAGCCCTTATAACTTTTTTTGTGCAATCTTTTTTTGAATAATTTTTATTAGATTGTGTTATTATGAGTGTAGCTGTAATGTATTTTTGATGTATTGTATGACACTTTTTTGCTTCGTGAAACAGTTAACTAAAGCTCTGAGGTAATTATTCTAGCATAAATTGCGATTGTACTAACGTGTTCGAGTTTACTTTCAACTTGTAATACAAGCGTTAAATCCAACGCGCTCAAACATCCACGATAAACCCCTTTCCACTCAAGTGTAACTGTTAGCGCGCCACTCGTAATCTGGCCCTCTATGTATAAAAATATACAAACACTACTGGCATATAATGCTCAAAACACATGCACACTCCTTAAACCTACCTCAGTATGCTCTTATGAAAAGTAGCTATGCCAGCTGAATCCTGAAAGTTTCATTGTTATATCACTGTCCCAGCCTTATCACATACACAGGGGCCGAATTATCATGCTCCGAATGGAGCTTGATGCCCCTGTTTCCGCACGAGCCTTCAGGCTCGCCGGCAGCAGCAGTTATGAAGCAGCGGTCTAATGACCACTGCTCCATAACTGGTCAGCCTGCTCTGAGGCTGCGGACATCAATCTGCCCGATCCTATTTGATCTGGCTGATTGACACCCCCTGCTAGCGGCCAATTGGCGGCAAAACTGCTTGTGCAATGACAAATGCCAACAGCCTATGCTGTCGGCATTTATCGATGTGTGGCGGACATGATACGCTACATTGTATCATGTCCGCTGGCACTTTCATAAATCGGCCCCACATAGTGGCTTTACAGCATTGATAATGTGAGCGCAATATAAGAAGGACTCAGTAGACGCTGTGCTTTAGAGTTATATCGTTTGTTCATCACTGATACAGATTCCAGCTGCATATCACATGTGGCGTGTTTCACAGCTTCATTCTTAATATTACAAATATATATTTTAATTTATGTAAATTAAATCAAATCTCCTCTAACTTTAAAGGTACATGACATCCATTCTTTGCTAGTGCATCTCCCTATCCACCAATAGAATTGTTGGAGTTGTCCTTATCAGCGAGTGAGCAATATTTTTCATATGCAAGACAGGAAATGTTTGAGTATAATGCCCTTATTTAGGTAACTGGGCACAGGTGGTAGATGAGGTAACACATGAGGTCCCCCCAAAAGCTCAACCTTAGACCCCAGTCTTGATCCCACCATTTATATTTCATAACTGAGCAATAATGTATCCCTTTCTTTGCCAGTAACAAATACTTGAATAATTGTACATTTTTGGTTAACTGCAACAAACATAACACATGTACGTAGTGATTTGGCCCCTTGACTGCCAGAACCCCACACAGCAATGATTTAACACCCTTGGCTGCCTGTAACACATATAATAGAACATACATAGTTGTCACTTATTTTTGGGACATATTGGAGGCTATTTATATTTAGCTGACAATTAGGGGATTTTAAAAATACTGGATATATAAGTGTCTGGTATGTTTGTATTTTACTGGACACCATTTTAAGTGACTGGACTGTCCAGTTGAATACAGCTATTTTACAGCTGTTTGAACTGATTTTAAAACCAATAGGAAACATATTAGTCTAAAAAAGAAGAGTAGGGAAAGATTTCTCACTGGTGGATAAGGACATCTGGCAACCCTATGCCCTTTTCAGTCGTACACAGAACTAGGCCCATATGAAGGGGCTGCAGGTAACTATTTTATTAGCGGTAGCATTAAGTTATGAAAGGCAGTGAAGACCTCCTAACTATTCTGATTTGAGAGGGACAATCACTAATTCTGAGCTCTGTGCCAATCTGCAGGATTTCCATTAGTCCCGCCCATATAACACACAGACATGCCCATATACCACAGACATGCCCACCAGCCAACCTGACACTCCCATCAGCCAACCTGATACACCCATCAGCCAACCTGACACACCCATCAGTCAACCTGACACGCCCATCAGCCAAAATGACATGCCCATGAGCCAACATGACACACCCATCACTGAGACAACTACCCATTCACGACCCTTACTACTTCCAACACAGTTGCACCCACAAAACAGTGAAGGTCCCTTTAAGCTCCTGAGTGCCAGATACCCAGACACAAATGCTGAGTACCAAGGTAGTAAATTAGGCAGAACATTAGGGTGCACATGGGGCAATACATTATGTTGTGCCTAGTGCAGCATATTGGGCCTAGGGCATTGTATAATCTATATAAATCCTGGATATTCTGGATTTGTAAAATATTCATAACTGGACCAAAATACCAACATCTTCTGTAGATTTAACAACATTATATGGGTTTCTGCAGATCTCTGGGCTGGGTAACATTGGCATTAGTATAGCATGTGTCATCTGTACTCGTGGCACTCACACTATAGTGAAGACAATGACACAACAAGAGACTTCAGTGCACTTAAAAGCTAACGCTCTTACCTTGGTGCAGAGAATAGCTCAGTAGCGGGTAGGCACTGGGTTCAGCAGTAGAAAGATGGAGGTTGCTGTGTAACCCAGTATACAGGGCACATGTGAGTGGCGCTGCACAATGTGTGATCTAACAAGAAGTTTGTTTGGGACCCAACACTAGAGGAAGTGCCTGAGTGTGTAATTTCCTCCACAGACCACATCCTTACAAGTGTGACTAATAAAACCCTGAGACAGATGAGAAGAGAAATAGGTTAATGTAAATCAAGCAACTATTGCACAAGGGTAACACAACTCCTGAGTGCTTATTGCAACAGTCAGAGATGGAGAGATGAACACATTAACATGTTTACTGTGTAGCAGGCTGGGGAACGGCAGGAACCTTGAACCTTTGCACTATCAAAGACATCTATACAGTTTGCAGGTTTTGGAAGTTTTCAGCAAGTAAGGTCCTTTACATCCTTAACATACGGGAAACAGCCCAATAATTTCAAACACTGCAATGTCCCTTTAAGATAAGTCCTTCACTGTACAAAACTAGAAAATGTATTTTGAAAATGTCTAAAGCAGGATTTCTTATTCATAATCCCAAATTACTATTCTTAAAGGGATATAAAACCTAACATTTTTTTGTGACTCAGACAGAGTATACAATTTTAAAAAAGTTTAAATTTACATCTATTATCAAATTTGCTTTGTTTCCCAAGATACATAGGTAGGTGTCTAGAGCACTATATGGCAGGAAATACTGCCATATAGTGCTCTTGCATATGAATAATATTCTTGCAAAACTGCTGCCATATAGGGCCACATGCACATGCACGCTCCTGAGTTTACGTCTCTGCTTTTCAACAAAGGTCACAAATAGAATGAAGACAATTTAATAATATAAGTAAATAAGAAAGTTTTTTTTCAAATTTAGGGATGGGCGAATATTTTGCAACATTCGAAAAATGAAACAAATTTTAAAACATTAATTAGTTTGTTTCGAATTTCGAATGTTTGTACAACGCTCTTTAAATGTAATATTTGTATCTATTATGCATCAATTTACTAAATCCCTTATCACATGAGCTATTGGACTTCTGAATGATATTTGTTAAAACGAATGTTACATTAGAAATTTCAAACGTGGACATTCGATCTAATTATAAACAGTGACATCCAAAGGCTGTAAATAACATTAGATTATAGAATTTTTAAGAATATTCGTTTTCATCAACATTGGAGTTTGTAAATCGAATTTGTACAATAACATTCCTTCTAACATTCAAATTTGAATATGAACACATTCGCCCATCCCTTTTCAAATTCAATGCTGTATCAGTCATGGCTAAAATTGCCACCTCAGATTACATTTCCCATGATGCCTAGGTACTTTGCAGTCTAATTGAACACCATAGGAAATATAGTTCTAAAACATCAGGGGTTTCAATCACATCTGAAACATGAAAGAAAGCATTTGGGTTTCATGTTTTTTTTAAAATAAAACTTGAATGGTTCAGAATGTTTTAGGTAGAAAATGCAATTTCAAGAGACTTTCCAATTCTCTTGTTTTTATCAAATGTACTAAATTCTCTTGGTATCCTTTGTTGAAAAGCATACCCAGGTAGGGTCAAGATCAGTAATGTACTACTGGGAGCTAGCTGGTGATTGGTGGCTGTTTACATATGCCTCTTGTCATTGGCTCACTAGCTCTCAGTAGTTCATTGGTGTCCAAAAGATGACTTTATCTATGTGTTTAAATTAAATACATAGTTATGCACAAGCAGCAGTGCAATAATAATATAACCGAGCACATTATATAATGATCTTTTTGCATTTTTATATCATTTTAAGTTGCTGTACAAATGTTTTATATATTTTCTATGGTAATAGCAGCATTAGTTACTTTCTTCTATTTAGTTATGTTTTTATTTTAAAAACTGTCTTTTTTATTTGTATTATTGTACGGTCTTCTGAGCCTTTGGACATGGAGGTTCAAGCATACGTGTTTTTTACTTGTTTGATGAAGATATTTGACCAAGACTTTAGCTATGTGCTTTGCAATGATTCATTTCCTTTTCTAAAAAAAGAAATCATGTTATGTTTTATTACACTGAGCTAGTAATGGTATCAGGGAACTCTTACAACCTTATCTGAAATATAAATGATTTAATAATAGTAATATTATAATAATATATATTTTTTCTATTGTAGACATGTATTTAATGATTAAAGGGACATATAACTCAATTTCTATATGCATATAAAGAGCAAATGTTAAAGTGAATGTAAATTTGAATGAACAAGTGCCCGGTTTTTAAAAATACTATTAAAAACTTTCATTCATTAAACTTTACATTGCAGTGTTTATTTTTTTCTAATTCTTACTTTTTTCTTTAGGAAACCCAGACCGGCGATCTTCCGCCCGCAGCTCCTCTGTACTTAGCACAGCAATGATGAAACCGGCTTCCTCCAATCATGGCGTGCACCACAAAGCATCTATCTCGTGAGGCCACGTAATGATTGGAGGAAGCCGGTTTCATCATCGATATGCTAAGTACAGTGGAGCTTCGGACATAGGATCGCCGGTCTGGGTTTCCTATAGAAAAAGGTAAATATTTAAAAAAAAAATGCTGCAATGTAAAGTTTAATGAATGAAAGTCCCCTGTGTTTATTAGTATTTTCAAAAACCAGGCTGCCACAGAGAGCTGAAAATAGAAGTTAAATTAGCAAGGTTTTTTTTTTTTTAAATTGTATCTTAATGACAAAATATTTTTCTGTCCCTTTAATTAAATAATATGAATAGTTAAGAATTATGCTGTTTCTATAAATGTGAAGTCATCATTTATATTTCCTAATTATGTAAAAAAAATAAAAATAATAAAAAAATTATTAACTAAACCTTGGGGTCTGACATTGATGTGAATAATTGGTTTAGTACATATTTAAAAATAAATCTGCACATTCACATCCGCAGTGTCAATCACAGGTGAAGGTTGCAAGCGCCAATCCAGTTTTTAACACCATCTTGTTAAAGGGACATTATACACCAGATTTTTCTTTGTATAAATGTTTTGTAGATGGTCTATTTATATAGCCCATACAGTTTTTTTAAAAAAATAAATAAAAAAATATATATAGTTTTGCTTATTGCTCGGATTTTCAGACTCCTAACCAAGCCCTAAAGTTTTAGGAGAATACCGACGTATACCTACTCCAGCTTGCTCATGTTGTGTAAAGGGTCTTTTGATATGCAAATGAAGGGGGAGGGTCTGCTATTTCCCACTTGCAGTGGGTGTTCCAGTAACCTTTTCAACAGAGCTAAACTGGTAGTTTCTAAGACACAGGTAGATTACAAGTTATGCGCGCTATAGGGAATTTAACGAATGCAAAAAAAGTTGCGTTATTTCACCCCCTATAGCTCAGCCATTAAAAGTTTACAAACTTGCGGGTGCGCTATGGTAGCTTTGAGCACCATACTGCACACAAGTCAATTTCTGTTTTGATTTGCTCGTGCACGCTTTCCCCATAGACATCAATGGGGACAAGGTGTCAGAAAAAAAAATCTAACATCTGAAGCGCGGAATGAAAAGCTCCGTAACGCAGCCCTATTGATGTCTAAGGGGAAACAAAGTTATGTTTAAACCTAACACCCTAACATAAACCCTAAGTCTAAACACCTCTAATCTGCTGTCCCCAACATCGCCGGCACCTACATAATGCTATTAACCCCTAATCTGCCACTCCCGATATCGTTGCCACTAAACTAAAGTTATTAATCCCTATTCCTCTGCACCCCAACATCGCCACACTATAATAAATCTATAAACCCCTATCTTGCCGCTCCCTGACATTGCCGCCACTAAATAAAGCTATTAACCCCTAAACCTCTGACCTTCCACATCACTATCACTAAATAAATATATTAACCCCTAAACCGCCAGCCCCCCCCCACATCGCAACAACCTAAATTAAACTATATTAGTCCCTAAACCTAACACTAACCCTAACCCTAACGTAACCCCAACCCTAACACCCCTTAACTTTAACATAATTAAAATAGAGCTAAATTAAAGTTACAATTATTACCTAAATAATACCTATTTAAAATTAAATACAAACTTACCTGTGAAATAAAACCTAAGATAGCTACAATATAACTAATAGTTATATTGTAGCTAGCTTAGGTTTTATTTTTATTTAACAGGTAAGTTTGTATTTATTTTAACTAGGTAGACTAGTTAGTAATTAGTTATTAACTATTTAATAACTACCTAGTTAAAATAAATACAAACTTACCTGTGAAATAAAACCTAAGCTACCTTACACTAAAACCTAACATTACAAAAATAAAAAAAAACACTAAAATTGCAAAAAAATAAAATAACCTTCCATTACAAAAAATAACAAACAAAATTATCCAAAACAATAAAAATTATTCCTATTCTAATACCCTGTTTAAAATAAAAAAAAAACTAATCTATAATAAACTACCAAGGGGGCTTTAAAAGGGCCTTTTGTAGGGCATTACCATAAAGTTAACAGCTCTTTTGCTAGAAAACAAACACCCCCTAACAGTATACAAACCCCCACCCCCCCAAACCCACAAAATAAAAATAAAGTAAAACCTAATCTACCCATTGCCCTGAAAAGGGCATTTGTATGGGCATTGCCCTTAAAAGGGCATTAAGCTCTTTTTCCTGCCCTTAGAAGGACATTCAGCTCTTTTATGGAATGTCCAACCCCTAATCTAAAAATAAAAACCCACCCAAAACAAAATAAAAACATTACACACAAAAAACGTATTATCAAAATATTCTAATACCCATTTAAAAAAAAAAAACACCCCCAAATAAAAAACCTAATCTAGAATAAACTACCAATAGCCCTTAAAAGGGCCTTTTGTAGAGCATTGCACTAAGTTAAACAGCTCTTTTACCTAAAAAACAAATACAAAGACCCACTAACATTACAAACCCCCACACCCCCAATCCCACAATAAAAAAAACTATCTAAAAAAAACCTAAGCTACCCATTGCCCTGAAAAGGGCATTTGTATGGGCATTGCCCTTAAAAGGGAATTAAGCTCTTTTGCATTGCCCTGAAAAGGGCATTTAGTAAGTTCTCACTGCTCTCCTTGTTTAGAATCAGGTTCTCACCTGATTCTAAACAAGGTGAGCAGTGAGAACTTGCTAATCAGAGAGGCTCTAGAGAGGAAAAGTACTGGCCAAGAGATGTGAGGTTCCTGGAGAGAGGCAACCGGCAGATACAGTGGCCAAGTTGGGAGCACTCACAAAGGGCACCAGTGAGCCGAAGTAAACCTCAGGATTTCCCGTGGGTACACTACAGTGGATATCCATAACCAAAGAGTGAAGAAATACCCAAAGGAGAGACCTTATCGGATCATCCAGTAAACTGGGGCTGGAAGTCACAGCACTCCACCGGAACCATCTGTCCGATGAGGGAGAATTTTGAAACAGTGCACTGTTGAATCGGAGGAGACCACACAAAATACCAAATGCGAAAAAAACGTATGTACATACTATAAGTCAACATTAGTTATTCACAAATATACAGCTGATTGCCTTTTATATCCTTTAAAGCCTTTCACAACCTTTAATAAGGAGAATTGACAGTCTGTGCAAACTCATGTGAATGTGCATAGCAAAAAAAAAACCTAATTGCTGTATTTACATTCGTCGCACCTGCTTAAATAAAACAGGACATTTATAACATTTGCAAACACCAACTCAAGCCTAAAAAGGAATTGAAAAAACGAACTGAAGCCTAGAAAAAGATTGCATTTAACCCAGAAAGCAATAACAGAGGGTTATTTGAAAAAGAGACCTGAATCAAGAGACACAACTATTAGCTACATTGTGTTTAGAACTGTTTATGTTTTATGTTTCTATTTCTGTTTTACACCCATATGTTTTATTAAGGGCACATGCTTAAGATTTGTAGAGCATTGTTTTTTTTATATACAGTATCCTATTTAGAGAGGTAATACTAACACCGGTGTTATTATATTGAATAGTACCTTTTAGTTTTTTAAGAATTGTCTAGTAATAGATATTGTATAAATAAAACAATATAAATATATATATATATATATATATATATATATATATATATATATATATATATATATACAGGTGGCCCTCGTTTTACAACGGTTCAATTTACACCGTTTCAGAATAACAACCTTTTTTTCCAGTCATGTGACTGCTATTGAAAAGCATTGAGAAGCAGTGCATTTATTAAAATAGCCAGTAGGTGGAGCTGTCCACTTGTGTTGCAGCAAAGCCAAGCAAGCTGAAATTAATCAGACCTGAGCTATCGAGCAGATTTCAAAGGAACAAGATCTTCCTGTCTATAAATCAGTCCAGATTGGAATGCATAGAAAGAACTGTTTGCAGAAAAAGGCAAGTGAAGTCTGTGTTGTGTGATTATTATATTAGGTTTATAATGCTGTTTAGCAAATGTTTTTGTTCATTTAACTTAGTTTAATTATATATTCTGTATTGTGTGATTATTGTATTAGGTTTATAATGTTGTTTAGCATTTAAAGTCTTCATTTCAAAGCTTTAAAAATAATGTATTAGGTGTTACTTATGACAATTTTGAGAGGAACCTGGAACCTATCTCCCTCACTTTCCATTGACTTACATTATAAACTGGGTTTCAATTTACAACGGTTTCGATTCACAACCATTCCTTCTGGAACCTAACCCCGGCGTAAACTGAGGGCTACCTGTATATATATATATATATATATATATATATATATATATATATATATATATATATATATATATATATATTCACATTGATTGTATTTATTTATATCTCATACAAAGTAAATATATTAACTATAAGTACATTAGCGGCTACCCTTTCAGGTTGTTTGGAATATATACCATGAGGGACATTATTATCTAATTGTATTTTATTATACAATATACAATTCAAAGAGGGTATATTTAGCTAACTATTAACCCGTCATCTACCGAAAAGGACAGTTGAAACACACACACACACATATACATATATATACAGGTATATATATATATACACCAAATAGTCACTTAAGGTACACTGAGTAGAAACGGCATTAATAGCGCCACCTTATATTACTTATATTATTATTGCTCTCAAAGTTAACACCACCATTGAAAATTCAGCCATAGAAGCAATTTTTTTTATTGTGTTAAAATATCCCTTTAAAGGGACAGTCTACACCTTAGTCATTTTAAAGTCTTACCTTAGATTAAGCTGCAAATAGCTTCCTACACCTTTTCTTAATCATGCAGGAATGATAAAGCAGTTATTTTTTCTGGCCAGTTTGAAATGGCTGCCAAGCTCCACCCACTGATGACATCACGATCTGCACTGCATATTG
>NC_069506.1:16272866-16295366 GCF_027579735.1 Bombina bombina
TTTTAAACAGTTTTATACTGGATTTTTATATCAGTATCTGTGCATATTATTCTTTATAGTAGTGTCTATTACATGCAGTTATATGAAAATGAGCGTAATAAGCGGAGAGAATGACACAAGTACTTGGAACATTCACTTAAAGGGACAGTCAACACCAGAATTTTTGTTGTTTAAAAAGAAAGATAATCCCTTTATTACCCATTCCCCAGTTTTGCATATCCAACACAGTTATAATAATACACTTTTTACCTCGGTAATTATCTTGTATTTAAGCCTCTGCTGGCTGCCCCCTTATTTCAGTTCTTTTGACAGACATGCAGTTTAGCCAATCAGTGCTCACTGCTAGGTCACTTTACGTGCATGAGCTCAATGTTATCTATATGAAACATGTGAACTAATGACCTCTAGTGGTCAAAATGTATTCAGATTAGAGGCAGTCTTCAAGGTCTAAGAAATTAGCATATGAACTTCCTAGGTTTAGCTTTCAACTAGGAATACCAAGAGAACAAAGCAAAATTGGTGATAAAAGTAAATTGGGAAGTTGTTTAAAATTGCATGCCCTATTTAAATCATGAAAGTTTTTTTTGGATTTGACTGTCCCTTTAAGAAACAACATGGATATTGTGTAGTTAAATAGCATGAGACTGAAGTCGTGCAGTCTCTATAGTACGGTAAACTACGTATAATACCTGCTCACTAGGTTTTCACATATATTACAACAGCCAATGGTTAATAAAACCAGATAAATCACCTGGTTTGTGACCTAAATGTGAACGTTGTTTAACTGAAAATTGTATGTTTTAAGTGAAAAAGAGAGGATTACTTGAGCCAGGAATTACTAATACTCATTCCTAACTCAGTGTATGTAATTACGTTGGCTAATATCTAAAAATCTGTAGGATATCTATAATGCAGCAGCAAATAAAGTTGCAATGTATAGCGATATTAATTTGAGCCAATATAATCACTGAATTAACTGGTTTACAGTAAGTACTTCCAGCAGTTTGAATACTGCTGGTTCACGGTCAGAACTCTCCCATTTTTTTTTTTACAAGTAAATAAACTGCATTGAGAAAAATAGCCTAAGGCAAGCTAAAACACAGGAGCTCCTAGGAATCCTCACCACTACCCTAAAGTCCCTAACATGTTTCACCTGCACGGCTTTCTTAAAGGGATTAAGCTCGACGCTGCAATAACTGCTTTTTATAGCGTGCTCGGATACGCCCTCTTTTGAGGCGTCATTACCAGGCAGCGAATCCAGACGGTATCTCTGTCGTTTGGATATGTATTCTGCTCAGATCAAAATTAATGAGTCAATACATTCATAAGGCAATTTAAAGTAGCGAAATTGTTGCAAACCTATGCACTAGACTGTAACTACCAATTTGACGATTCAAGGACTCCACTTGCGATCAGTAGAGCGAATGCACTTACATTGGATATTGTGTATTGAAATTGGGTTAAAGTACAACATGGAATTTCCAATACTCAAAATAAAAGGTTTTATTATTGATTTATACACCTATTTAGTAGGTCCTATTCTTGCTTTCTAAATAATCATTCCAGGACTGGATGTAAAGAATTATATGAGAAGAGCTGTGTATGCGTGAACCCCAATGGTAACCACACAACATGAGTGTGAAGGAAAAAATATCTAATAATTCATACAAACTGTGTAGCTATATAGTAACAGGTACCATCAGATCTGACAAAGTTGTAATGTGTGACTATGTGAAATCAAGTTAGGAGAAATCTATTGGAAGAAAACCAACTATGAATCATAAAATGAAGTGTAATATCCAGTGTCTGATGATTAACATCATTTTGATGAATTGTGCATAAATGGAGTAACTGACCCCATACGTTTTACCCCTATCAATCTACTGTGAAATGATCTATACTTTTAAGTGTGAAGTGTGTATATTAATAGGATGAACTTGGGCTGTAAAAGGAATAAGGATTGTATGTTCATGTAACTTATTCTGGAAATGAAAGCTTCTGGTTACTATAGGAATCCTAATTGTTTTTTTGTTGTTGTTTTTTTTATAATAGAAGTTATGTTTTAAATTAGCACAATCCCACCGTATTTCATATTGCTGTCAATTTCTTCCTGGTACAAACCAATATCACAATGTTAAAATGTATGTGTGTTACACCATAAGTGTCAAAACTGTTAAACTAAATTAACTACTTCAGTGCTGTACATGTAGTCTTCCTTAAAGAGTTGGTTTCTCTACCTATCTTAATTTCTTTGCTATTTGTAACATACTACATAGCACCTTCATCCCCATTACAGACTATTAAAAGTTGTATACTAAGGACAATAAGGTTTAATTGTATAACATAGTAGTGCCATTGGTTTTTCTATCTCCTAACAGAACCCTAACTCTAGCACTAACACAACCATACCCTAGCCTTAACTTGACACTAACCCTAGCAGAACACTAACTCTAGTCTTAACAAACCCTAATCCTAACACAACCATAACCACAATACAATCCTAACCCTGACCCTACCCTAACCCTAACACAAGCCTAACCCTAGCCCAAACACAAACCTAACCCTAGCCCTAAAACAACCCTAACCCTAACACAACCCTGACTCTAACACAACCATAGACTTAACAGAACCCTAACCATAGCCCTAACACAACCCTAACCCTAACACAACCCTGACCCTAGCCCTAACACAACTCTGACTCTAACACAACCATAGACTTAACAGAACCCTAACCATAGCCCTAACACAACCCTAACCCTAACACAACCCTGACCCTAGCCCTAACACAAACCTAACCCTAGCCCTAAAACAACCCTAACCCTAACACAACCCTGACTCTAACACAACCATAGACTTAACAGAACCCTAACCATAGCCCTAACACAACCCTAACCCTAGCACAACCCAAAACATAGCCCTAACACAACCCTAACCCTAGCCCAACAAAACCCTAATCCTTACACAACCATAACCCCAACACAACCTAGCCCTGACCCTAACACAACCCTAGCCCAACACAACGTAGCCCAACAAAACCCTAATCCTTACACAACCATAACCCCAACACAACCCTAGCCCTATCAGAACCCTAACCATAACCCTAGCCCTAACCTTAACACAACCCTAACCCTATCCCTAACACAACCCTAATCCTTACACAACCATAACCCCAACACAACCTAGCCCTGACAATAACACAACCCTAGCCCAACACAACCTAGCCCAACAAAACCCTAATCCTTACACAACCATAACCCCAACACAACCCTAGCCCTATCAGAACCCTAACCATAGCCATAACACAACCCTAACCATAACCATAACCCTAACCCTAACCTTAACACAACCCTAACACTATCCCTAACACAACCCTAATCCTTACACAACTATAACCCCAACACAACCCTAACCATGACCCTAACACAACCCTAGCCCTAAAACAACCCTAACCATAGCCCTAACACCACCCTAACCCTAGCTTTAACACAGCCCTAGCCCTAACACAACTCTAACCATAGCCCTAACACCACCCTAACCCTAGTCCTAACACAACTTTGACCCTAACACAACCCTAGCCCTAACACAAACCTAACCATAGCCCTAACACAGCCCTAACAAAACTCTGACCCTAACACAACCCTAGCTCTAGCACAAACCTAACCCTAACCCTTTACACAACCCTAACCCTAGCCCTAACACAACCCTAACCATAGCCCTTACACAACCCTAACCATAGCCCTAGCACAACCCTAACCATAGCCCTAGCACAAATGTAACCCTAGCCCTAACACAATCCTAACCCTAACAAAACCTTAACCCTAACCCTCACCCTAACACAACCCTAATCTTGGCCCTAACACAACCCTAATCTTGGCCCTAACACAACCCTAACCCTCACCCTAACACAACCCTATTCCTAGTCCTAACACAACTGTAACCCTCACCCTAACACAACCCTAACACAAGCCTTAACACAATCCTAACCCTAGTCTTAAGACAACCCTAGGCCTAACACAACCCTAACCCTAGCCTCAACACAACCCTAAACTTAGACCAAACATAATACTAACTCTAGCCCTAACTCTACTCTAAACCCCAGCCTTAACACAATCCTAACCTTAGCCTTAACACAATCACAAGTCTAACCTTAGCCCTAACACAATCCTAACCCTAGTCCTAGAACAACCCTAACCCTAGCCTTAACAGAATCTGAACCATAGCCCTAACAAAACCGTAACTATAGCCCAACCATAACCATGGTTTTGGGTTAGAAACCTAACCAAAAAACAAACTTAACACAATCCTAAGCCTACCCTAGCATACGCCTAAGTCTAGCCCTAGCAAAAAACTACCCTAGTCCAACAACAGAGCCTCTCCTAAGTCTAGCCCTAGCTGTAACTCTTTCCTTTAAACTATTAACCAGTGTTAATCCCATCCCTAAATCAAACTTATCCCTAGCCCTAAAATAATCCTTAGCCCTATCCCTCTATCCCTAGCTATAAACACGTGTCTATGAGTGTGTGCATGTGTGTCTGTTTTTTTGTATGCATTAGTATTTGTGTGTGTTTGAACTCATGAATCTATGTATGGGCACGTGTGTATGTGTATGCAAACATGCGTACATAAATGTGTGTGCACAGGTTTTTCTCTGAGTGTTTGAAGACATGTGTCTATGTGCGTGTAGGTGTGTGTGTGTATGCACGCATGAGTGTATATGTACATGTATAGTTGCATTTTTTTATGTGTGTGTTTCCACACGTGTGTGTAACTACAATGATTGACCCATATATATAAAA
This sequence comes from Bombina bombina, assembly GCF_027579735.1. NCBI lineage: Eukaryota > Metazoa > Chordata > Amphibia > Anura > Bombinatoridae > Bombina > Bombina bombina. Next base: position 16,277,663 of record NC_069506.1, read on the forward strand.
TGACATATTACTTATTAAAGGGACCCGTCTAGTGAGATTATGTCATATAAGTAACCTGTTTTATTAAATGTTGCCCATTGTGTAATATGTTACATGGAATACATTATTTTAACATTGAGCTGTTTACAATATTCCTAGAATGAGTGGTCTTCTCTCAGATTAGAGCTGTTTTGTGAAATATTTCTCTTCCACAAATATTTAAATGTCTTTAGAAAAGCTGAGGAAAATCATATTATATAACTTACGGAAAGTGACTGTGTGCTTCAGATCAGACATTGATTTCTGCCCATAAGCCTTAGCCAGACACTAAAGATAAGTATTGTGATGAATTATTAATCAGATCAGTTTATATTTTATCTTCAGATCAGACAATTAAATATAATGGGTCTATTCAGTCTCACCCTCCCCATTTAACCCTTTAAGTGCTGTGTCTTAGGACAAATTTGCTGAGCCAGGATTTGGTAAAAAACCCATAAAGTAGCTAGGAAAAAAACCAAAAAGATTTAATTAACAAAACGTACATGGGTGGAAAAATGCTATTGAGGGTGTTAAAATAAGAACATAAATAATCAATTCAAAAGGTAAGGGATTAGGTATGAGCCACAATAAAGTGTTGTAGGCACAATGTTTTCAAGAAAATAGTTACATTTACTGTCGCTTTAATTAAATGATATTTAGATAAATACACAACCTAAAAATGTGTTTTAGATTAATTGTTTGTTACTAGTTCATGGGGTCCTTTTGGTTCAACTGATTTTTGACAACATTCTTAATTTTTGGGGGAACTTACAACAGCATTTTCTTCCTACAGAGAATGTCTTAAATTCAGCAGAGGAGAAGCTGGACAGCATCTTAATTTAAAGTAGTAGCTTATGATACTGCTACAAGCAAGCAGTAGCACAAAAAGATCTCATTTTAAATAGTGTAAAACCGTAACTTTGAAGCCTTACGCAATTTTAGAGGAACGGTTTTAAACACGTGAACAAATTAATTAAATTCTTACATACAACAACATTAGTGACTTTTGCATTGATCCACATCCGAATGCTCATGTCTACTAATTATAATTAGACATGACAGTAGCAACATCCATTACCATGGGGAATATGTGCAACACTCCTAAATACAATACAATAGTTTGCTTGTAAATCACAAAAATAAATTAAATGAAACATAAAGATGCCCATTTATCAAGCTCCGTATGAAGCCTGTGGGCTCGTGTTTCTGGCGAGTCTTCAGACTCGCCAGAAACAGCAGTTATAAAGCAGCGGTCTAAAGACCGCTGCTCCATAACCCTGTCTGCCTGCTCTGAGTACGATCGGGTTGATTGACACCTCCCTGCTGGCGGCTGATTGGCTGCGAGTCTGCAGGGGGCGGCGTTGCACCAGCAGCTCTTGTGAGCTGCTGGTGCAATGCTGAATACGGAGAGCGTATTGCTCTCCGAATTCAGCGAGGTCTTGCAGACCTGATCCGCACTGTCGGATCAGGTCCGCAAGACCTTTAATACATAGGCCTCAAAATGTGAATAAGTGCACAAAAGAATATTAAATAAATACAACAGAGTCCCAAATTAAAACTGAGTCTTAACTGTAGTTTTTCAATTAAGCTCCAAAGAAAAAAAAGAGAGAAACCAATAGTGAAATTCCACTTCGGTTTCTATAAATATTTAAAGGGGAAGCCACACTCACTTATTCAAGAGCTTAAACCAAGCTCTTAGTGTGCAAGCACATATATATCATCCACAACAATAAAAGTAGCAGAACCTTGACTGGTCAGATAACACATTTATTAGGGAATGTATATAATGACAAGGGAAACACAGGGGTTAATTCACAGCAAGAACAGCTGCACACACAGACTGATTCAAAGTCGTAGGTTAGAGCACTTTAAACCTGTCCTTAGGCCTCCCCAACAGGCCAGGTTTTCAGGATTACCTTGGATGAGAGCAGATTAAATAACCATGTTTACTAATCAACTGATTATTTCACCTGTGCTCCAGTTCAGATATCCTCAAAATATGGCCTGTTAGGGAGACCTGGGGACAGGTTTGTAAACCAGTGGATTAGCGGGTTTATGGCTCAGAAGGATCGTCCCCACCCTACTCCCAGAGTATCCAGCGTGTCCCTTTAAGAATAGCTTGACTGTCAGTCCCTGTAATTGTTTGCACCTGTGCTATCTGTCCCTGTATTAAATGGACATCAAACACTTTGAGATTGTTCAACTAAAACTCAACATTTTTTTTTTTTTTTAACATTTAACCACCTTTATGACAGCTGGCGTACCCTGTGAGTTGTCTGCCATTTTTAACTGAATGGGCTTATTAGCATGTGTTACTTGATTGCTAGGATAAAAAAAAACGTAATGACGTGACGTACAGAGTACGACTAATAAAGACTAATAACATTTTTTAAAAATACAACTGCATATTATTCCCAGGCTAATCTATGCTTTGAATATCTCATCATACATAGCATTTTGTTAGTGTTAAACGTCTCTAATAACGTGGGTGTTGCTGACCCAGAGAAATGAATAATTGCTGCCGTATTATTCGTGCATAGCTGTATTAAACGTATGATATAATTGCACACTACATTCTCATCTCGTGTTAAGCAGGCTTGACATTTCCAGCAATAGATAACAAAGCAAATCATACTGGGACAATCTGAGCTGCACCGGCCCTTGCTGGTTACGTTAAATTCTCCTTTCCTTTCTTTCTTCGCAGAGTCTTCAGAATCTTTTGACTGTCTGTAGATTTGCATAATCCTTTTTTAAATTATTACTGGGCTGGAATTCAGTAATAATTGTTGAGGGTTTTTTTTGTCTGAAAATGAGAAATGGAAAAAAAATGGGCGTAATCCAGTATTTCTAAAACTATCACTTCGGATATTCACTACAATCAATACTGCCAGTCTTTGTCCTTTTAGAATAAATAATACAGTCTTCTGTTATTCGGCACAAGGTTGCACTTTGTATTGATTGCAGAAAGGTATTAACAGAGCTCCATTAAGTAAATGCAGAAAGGATTCTCTGATATGCAAAATGCAGAGTTTTGCAGACATGAATAGATCATAGATTTATTTAAAAGGACACAAAACCCAAAACTTTTCTTTTCGGATTCAGATACAATTTTAAGTAACTTTTAATTTTAGACCAGTTACCAAATTCCTCTTTGCATGTAATTTTTCTTTTTATTCTTTGTTGAAAGAGCAGCAATGCACTAGTGGGAGCTAGCTGAACACTTCAGGTGAGCCAAAGACAAAAGTTATATATGCCTAGCCACCAATAAGCAGCTAGCTCACAGTAATGCCTCTCTGGTCCTGAGCCTACCTAGGTATGCTTTGAATCATAAATGTTTATTTTTGACTTTGAAGTATTGTTCAAATAGAACAGAATATTTGAAAAAGCTGCATATAATAATCAAGAAGAACTGTTATCATTCAGAGTGAAAAATAAATCTAGTTCTATGTTTTAGAATGTGGAGATTCTAACTAAGGGTCTCTCAGAATTATATATTGGGCGGTAATTGTGGGTCACTCATCATTTTATTTTACTACTTAAGCATTTTCTTATTTATTCACAGCCCTTCCCTTTTCATCTGGAGGGACAGTAGAGCCCAAATTCAACTTTTATGACTCAGATAGGGCATGCAATTTTAAACAACGTTCCGATTTACTTTTATCATCAAATGTGCTTTGTTCTCTTGGTATTCGTCATTGAAAGCTAAACCTAGGTATGATCATATGCTGATTTCTAAGCCCTTGAAGGCCACTTCTTATCTCAGTGCATTTGGACAGTTTTACACAGTTAGACAGCGCTAGCTCATATGTGTCATATAGATAACATTGTGCTCACTCCCGTGGAGTTACTTATGAGTCAGCACTGATTGGCTGCAGCCTCCGGACTGGGCCAGGGGGCAGAGAGGCAATTGCCCCCCAGGCTGCCCTAAATCATGTTAAAAACAGCTGCTGCTTTTTTTTTTTTTTTTTTTTTTTTTTTTAAATTGTAATTTTAATAACGGCCAGCAGGGGGAGCAGCTGTACACACATAAGCAGCAATGGAACAGCCTTTCTCTCTATGGCACTGAAACTGAAAGGCCATGTGCTGAGGGGGAAGGGCTTAGTGCAGGCTTTCCCTAGTCAAACAGAGCGCAGTCTCAATGAATGGAGGGAAAGGCATCAGTGTGAGCTGCTAGATCATGTGTGGCCACCTCTACTAAACAGTAAGTACATAAATGTGCTGTCAGCAAGTGTGTGGGGTTTCTTCAGGGGCCGGGCTGCAGTGAAATCCTCATGTAGAATACAGCTAATACTGTGCAGCTTTTATTTTAGCTGAAGCATTGGGATAAGAAATGTCAGTTTATGTTGTATCCTACATGGGGAAATAATAATAATAATGTTTAACTGTAGGTAACAGTCCCTTGCTAGGCTGCACATTTATATACAGTTCTGCAATGGGAGTGTACTGTATGTGTACCCCAGAGCTAGTTAGCAGTATTTGTCATATATGCATTGCTGTGTGATGTTTAACTGTAGGTAACAGTCCCTTGCTAGGCTGCACATCTATATACAATTCTGCAATGGGAGTGTACTGTATGTGTACCCCAGAGCTTGTGAGCAGTATTTGTCATATATGCATTGCTGTGTGATGTTTAACTGTAGGTAACAGTCCCTTGCTAGGCTGCACATCTATATACAATTCTGCAATGGGAGTGTACTGTATGTGTACCCCAGAGCTAGTGAGCAGTATTTGTCATATATGCATTACTGTGTGATGTGTAACTGTAGGTAACAGTCCCTTGCTAGGCTGCACATTTATATACAATTCTGCAATGGGAGTGTACTGTATGTGTACCACAGAGCTAGTTAGCAGTATTTGTCATATATGCATTACTGTGTGATGTGTAACTGTAGGTAACAGCCCCTTGCTAGGCTGCACATCTATATACAGTTCTGCAATGGGAGTGTACTGTATGTGTACCCCAGAGCTTGTGAGCAGTATTTGTCATATATGCATTACTGTGTGATGTGTAACTGCAGGGAACAGCCCCTTGCTAGGCTGCACATCTATATACAATTCTGCAATGGGAGTGTACTGTATGTGTACCACAGAGCTAGTTAGCAGTATTTGTCATATATGCATTACTGTGTGATGTGTAACTGTAGGTAACAGCCCCTTGCTAGGCTGCACATCTATATACAATTCTGCAATGGGAGTGTATTGTATGTGTACCCCAGAGCTTGTTAGCAGTATTTGTCATATATGCATTGCTGTGTGATGTTTAACTGTAGGTAACAGCCCCTTGCTAGGCTGCACATCTATATACAATTCTGCAATGGGAGTGTATTGTATGTGTACCCCAGAGCTAGTGAGCAGTATTTGTCATATATGCATTACTGTGTGACGTGTAACTGCAGGTAACAGCCCCTCTCTAGGCTGCACATCTATATACAATTCTGCAATGGGAGTGTACTGTATGTGTACCCCAGAGCTTGTGAGCAGTATTTGTCATATATGCATTGCTGTGTGATGTGTAACTGTAGGTAACAGTCCCTTGCTAGGCTGCACATTTATATACAGTTCTGCAATGGGAGTTGTGTGTACCCCAGGGCTAGTGAGCAGTATTTGTCACCTATGCATTGCTTTACTGTGTGATGTGTAACTGTAGGTAACAGCCCCTTGCTAGGCTGCACATTTATATACAGTTCTGCAATGGGAGTGTACTGTATGTGTACCCCAGAGCTAGTTAGCAGTATTTGTCATATATGCATTGCTGTGTGATGTGTAACTGTAGGTAACAGCCCCTTGCTAGGCTGCACATCTATATACAATTCTGCAATGGGAGTGTATTGTATGTGTACCCCAGCAGGGCCGCCATCAGGGGGTGACAGGGGTGACTCCTGTCAGGGGCCCAATGGGTCAGGGGGGCCCCATGAGGCAAGAACTACCAGTGGGTACTACAGCAGAGTGCTAATTGAGCATGGGAAATGTTATTACAAGGAGTAAAGTATTAGTATTTGAGAGGATTTTTGAGTGTGCACTAAACCACTATGCACAGTGTGAGACAGATTAGGCACTTTGTTTGTACAGTGTGTGCCTGAGTCAGACAGCAGATCACTTTCATTTGCAGAGGAGGTAGGACTTAGCAAATCTTTTTTATTTCTTTGTGCAATTTCGGATTGTAACTTCAGTGTGGTAGTAGTTGTATGGTGGGGCCAGGGATCCATAAAAACACAATTTTTTAGCAATATGTAGCAGTGTATTTATGATTATTTGACAATGCTATAGAAATTCTATATTTAAAGCCATGTAGAACTGTTTCCTCCTCAATACACAAATGGTAGGTGCCCTTTTGGCAGATATTAGTTTTTTTATTACAATATATATTTTCATTACATTCCAGTTTACTGCCCCTTTATGCAAGGACTTTCCAGATGCAAGGAGGCATTTTATCTAAGATTTTTACATCTGCATAAAATGTTACTCTCAGACTAAGATTGCTCAGTGTTTGAAATGAGACAGGTTAACTTAACACTGTTCAGTTTACACTACAGCTGACTTAATTTTGAAATACATACCAACAAGCCTAAATCCTGCATTTAACCAGATCTAATGGTATGAGTACCACAGCTTATGGTTCCACCAAGACCATATAGAGTACAGCATTTTCAAAATACATAAGTACAGCTGACAGATGGGAACATTTGTACACTATATTTGAAGTGGTGCTCTTGGTTGGGGAAAATGGGGAAAAAACAAACAAACATATGTCAACCTTTTTAAAGTACTTTTCTTCATCTAGCCATCTACCCAGATAATTAATGTACAATTTTGAATTCACAGAATTATTTTTGTTTACAACATTTACAAATATGATTCTTTAAAAAGTGTTATCTTAATTTCTGCATTTTTTTTATCATGCATGTCACGCACTGTTGATTTAGGGTATGCAAGGTGCATAAATGTTTCCTCCAATGAGTGTTTCTGTGGGTGTCTGTGTTTATGTCTTTGTGCTTTGGTTTGTGTCTCTATGAGTGTGTATGTATTTTTGTTCTGTGGGTCTCTCTGTGAGGGTGGGTGTGTATGTCTTTGTGCATTTTCTGTGGATGTCTGTAAGGGTGTGTGCATATGCCTTTGAGCTTTTTCTATGGGTGTCTCTGTGAGGGTGCGTGTATGTCTGTTTTCTGTGGATGTCTCTTTGAGGGTGTGTGTGTATGTATGTATGTATGTATGTCTGTGTTTTCTGTGGATGTCTCTGTGAGGGTGTGTGTTTTCTGTGGGTGTCTGTGAGGGTGTGTGTATGTCTGTGTGTTTTCTGTAGATGTCTCTGTGAGAGTGTGTGTATGTATGTCTTTCTGTGTTTTATGTGGTTGTCTCTGTGTGTGTATGTCTTTTTGTGTTTTCTGTGGATGTCTCTCTGTGTGTGTATGTCTTTATGTGTTTTCTGAGGCTGTCTCTGTCGGTGTTTCCTTGGGTGTATGTGCAAGTTTGAGTTTGTGTGTGTGTGTGCCTATTTTCTGTTCCTTTTTAGGACATTTTGACCTTACTACTGATTATTCACATCTTTCTACAGACTTTGAGACTGAGACCTTTACGGAAGTCACCAATCCACCATTTAACCTTTAAATTATTGTTTAGGCAGTTCAGGGCCCTTCCTTTCAGCCACTGCATGCTGTTGTCATCATTTAGTTGGCATCTTCCTTTACAAAAAGATAATCAGAACTCCATATTTTGTTTTCTAAATCTCCTTTTTTACAAAACTGTAGTCTACCTCATTACTTGTCAGGTTAATGTAATCAAGTGCTGAGTGTCTGTTTGGGTGTCTGAGTGTGTTTCTTTACGTGTCTGCTAGAGTGTCTATATGTGAATCCTTATGTGTGAGTGTGTGTGTGTGTTTCAGTGTATGAGTGTGTCTGTGTGTTTGTATGTTACTACCTTTACAACATTTCCAAGTTTAAATAGACACTTAAGAATAAAGTGCAAATACGTTTTAGTCACCTGGTCAAAAATTGCACATGTCAGAGGGGGGGGGGGGGCCCTGATCAATGGTTAAGTCAGGGGCCCCAAAATTTCTAGTGGCGGCCCTGTACCCCAGAGCTTGTTAGCAGTATTTGTCATATATGCATTGCTGTGTGATGTGTAACTGTAGGTAACAGCCCCTTGCTAGGCTGCACATCTATATACAATTCTGCAATGGGAGTGTACTGTATGTGTACCCCAGAGCTAGTTAGCAGTATTTGTCATATATGCATTGCTGTGTGATGTTTAACTGTAGGTAACAGCCCCTTGCTAGGCTGCACATCTATATACAATTCTGCAATGGGAGTTTATTGTATGTGTACCCCAGAGCTAGTGAGCAGTATTTGTCATATATGCATTGCTGTGTGATGCTTAACTGTAGGTAACAGCCCCTTGCTAGGCTGCACATCTATATACAATTCTGCAATGGGAGTGTATTGTATGTGTACCCCAGAGCTTGTGAGCAGTATTTGTCATATATGCATTACTGTGTGATGTGTAACTGTAGGTAACAGCCCCTTGCTAGGCTGCACATCTATATACAATTCTGCAATGGGAGTGTATTGTATGTGTACCCCAGAGCTAGTGAGCAGTATTTGTCATATATGCATTGCTGTGTGATGTGTAACTGTAGGTAACAGCCCCTTGCTAGGCTGCACATCTATATACAATTTTGCAATGGGAGTGTATTGTATGTGTACCCCAGAGCTAGTGAGCAGTATTTGTCATATATGCATTACTGTGTGATGTGTAACTGTAGGTAACAGCCCCTTGCTAGGCTGCACATCTATATACAATTCTGCAATGGGAGTGTACTGTATGTGTACCCCAGAGCTAGTGAGCAGTATTTGTCATATATGCATTGCTGTGTGATGTTTAACTGTAGGTAACAGTCCCTTGCTAGGCTGCACATTTATATACAGTTCTGCAATGGGAGTTGTGTGTACCCCAGGGCTAGTGAGCAGTATTTGTCACCTATGCATTGCTTTACTGTGTGATGTGTAACTGTAGGTAACAGTCCCTTGCTAGGCTGCACATTTATATACAGTACTGCAATGGGAGTGTACTGTATGTGTACCCCAGAGCTAGTGAGCAGTATTTGTCATATATGCATTACTGTGTGATGTGTAACTGTAGGTAACAGCCCCTTGCTAGGCTGCACATCTATATACAATTCTGCAATGGGAGTGTATTGTATGTGTACCCCAGAGCTAGTGAGCAGTATTTGTCATATATGCATTGCTGTGTGATGTTAAACTGTAGGTAACAGTCCCTTGCTAGGCTGCACATCTATATACAGTACTGCAATGGGAGTGTATTGTATGTGTACCACAGAGCTAGTGAGCAGTATTTGTCATATATGCATTGCTGTGTGATGTGTAACTGTAGGTAACAGCCCCTTGCCAGGCTGCACATCTATATACAATTCTGCAATGGGAGTGTACTGTATGTGTACCCCAGAGCTATTGAGCAGTATTTGTCATATATGCATTGCTGTGTGATGTTTAACTGTAGGTAACAGTCCCTTGCTAGGCTGCACATCTATATACAGTACTGCAATGGGAGTGTACTGTATGTGTACCCCAGAGCTAGTGAGCAGTATTTGTCATATATGCATTGCTGTGTGATGTGTAACTGTAGGTAACAGCCCCTTGCTAGGCTGCACATCTATATACAATTCTGCAATGGGAGTGTACTGTATGTGTACCCCAGAGCTATTGAGCAGTATTTGTCATATATGCATTGCTGTGTGATGTTTAACTGTAGGTAACAGTCCCTTGCTAGGCTGTACATTTATACACAGTACTGCAATGGGAGTGTATTGTATGTGTACCCCAGAGCTAGTGAGCAGTATTTGTCATATATGCATTACTGTGTGATGTGTAACTGTAGGTAACAGCCCCTTGCTAGGCTGCACATCTATATACAATTCTGCAATGGGAGTGTACTGTATGTGTACCCCAGAGCTTGTGAGCAGTATTTGTCATATATGCATTGCTGTGTGATGTGTAACTGTAGGTAACAGCCCCTTGCTAGGCTGCACATCTATATACAATTCTGCAATGGGAGTGTACTGTATGTGTACCCCAGAGCTTGTGAGCAGTATTTGTCATATATGCATTGCTGTGTGATGTGTAACTGTAGGTAACAGCCCCTTGCTAGGCTGCACATCTATATACAATTCTGCAATGGGAGTGTACTGTATGTGTACCCCAGTGCTTGTGAGCAGTATTTGTCATATATGCATTGCTGTGTGATGTGTAACTGTAGGTAACAGCCCCTTGCTAGGCTGCACATCTATATACAATTCTGCAATGGGAGTGTACTGTATGTGTACCCCAGAGCTTGTGAGCAGTATTTGTCATATATGCATTACTGTGTGATGTGTAACTGTAGGTAACAGCCCCTTGCTAGGCTGCACATCTATATACAATTCTGCAATGGGAGTGTACTGTATGTGTACCCCAGAGCTTGTGAGCAGTATTTGTCATATATGCATTGCTGTGTGATGTGTAACTGTAGGTAACAGCCCCTTGCTAGGCTGCACATCTATATACAATTCTGCAATGGGAGTTGTGTGTACCCCAGGGCTAGTGAGCAGTATTTGTCATATATGCATTGCTGTGTGATGTTTAACTGTAGGTAACAGTCTTTTGCTAGGCTGCACATTTATATACAATTCTGCAATGGGAGTGTACTGTATGTGTACCCCAGAGCTAGTGAGCAGTATTTGTCATATATGCATTGCTGTGTGATGTTTAACTGTAGGTAACAGTCCCTTGCTAGGCTGTACATTTATATACAGTTCTGCAATGGGAGTGTACTGTATGTGTACCCCAGAGCTAGTGAGCAGTATTTGTCATATATGCATTGCTGTGTGATGTGTAACTGTAGGTAACAGTCCCTTGCTAGGCTGCACATCTATATACAGTTCTGCAATGGGAGTGTACTGTATGTGTACCCCAGAGCTTGTGAGCAGTATTTGTCATATATGCATTGCTGTGTGATGTGTAACTGTAGGTAACAGCCCCTTGCTAGGCTGCACATCTATATACAATTCTGCAATGGGAGTGTACTGTATGTGTACCCCAGAGCTTGTGAGCAGTATTTGTCATATATGCATTGCTGTGTGATGTGTAACTGTAGGTAACAGCCCCTTGCTAGGCTGCACATCTATATACAATTCTGCAATGGGAGTGTACTGTATGTGTACCCCAGAGCTTGTGAGCAGTATTTGTCATATATGCATTGCTGTGTGATGTGTAACTGTAGGTAACAGCCCCTTGCTAGGCTGCACATCTATATACAATTCTGCAATGGGAGTGTATTGTATGTGTACCCCAGAGCTTGTGAGCAGTATTTGTCATATATGCATTACTGTGTGATGTGTAACTGTAGGTAACAGTCCCTTGCTAGGCTGCACATCTATATACAGTTCTGCAATGGGAGTGTACTGTATGTGTACCCCAGAGCTAGTGAGCAGTATTTGTCATATATGCATTACTGTGTGATGTGTAACTGTAGGTAACAGTCCCTTGCTAGGCTGCACATCTATATACAGTACTGCAATGGGAGTGTACTGTATGTGTACCCCAGAGCTAGTGAGCAGTATTTGTCATATATGCATTACTGTGTGATGTGTAACTGTAGGTAACAGCCCCTTGCTAGGCTGCACATCTATATACAATTCTGCAATGGGAGTTGTGTGTACCCCAGGGCTAGTGAGCAGTATTTGTCATATATGCATTGCTGTGTGATGTGTAACTGTAGGTAACAGTCCCTTGCTAGGCTGCACATCTATATACAGTTCTGCAATGGGAGTGTACTGTATGTGTACCCCAGAGCTAGTGAGCAGTATTTGTCATATATGCATTACTGTGTGATGTGTAACTGTAGGTAACAGTCCCTTGCTAGGCTGCACATCTATATACAATTCTGCAATGGGAGTGTATTGTATGTGTACCCCAGAGCTAGTGAGCAGTATTTGTCATATATGCATTGCTGTGTGATGTGTAACTGTAGGTAACAGCCCCTTGCTAGGCTGCACATCTATATACAATTCTGGAATGGGAGTGTACTGTATGTGTACCCCAGAGCTTGTGAGCAGTATTTGTCATATATGCATTGCTGTGTGATGTGTAACTGTAGGTAACAGCCCCTTGCTAGGCTGCACATCTATATACAATTCTGCAATGGGAGTGTACTGTATGTGTACCCCAGAGCTAGTGAGCAGTATTTGTCATATATGCATTGCTGTGTGATGTGTAACTGTAGGTAACAGTCCCTTGCTAGGCTGCACATCTATATACAGTTCTGCAATGGGAGTGTACTGTATGTGTACCCCAGAGCTAGTGAGCAGTATTTGTCATATATGCATTGCTGTGTGATGTGTAACTGTAGGTAACAGCCCCTTGCTAGGCTGCACATCTATATACAATTCTGCAATGGGAGTGTACTGTATGTGTACCCCAGAGCTAGTGAGCAGTATTTGTCATATATGCATTGCTGTGTGATGTTTAACTGTAGGTAACAGTCCCTTGCTAGGCTGCACATCTATATACAATTCTGCAATGGGAGTGTACTGTATGTGTACCCCAGAGCTAGTGAGCAGTATTTGTCATATATGCATTGCTGTGTGATGTGTAACTGTTGGTAACAGTCCCTTGCTAGGCTGCACATCTATATACAGTTCTGCAATGGGAGTGTACTGTATGTGTACCCCAGAGCTTGTGAGCAGTATTTGTCATATATGCATTGCTGTGTGATGTGTAACTGTAGGTAACAGCCCCTTGCTAGGCTGCACATCTATATACAATTCTGCAATGGGAGTGTACTGTATGTGTACCCCAGAGCTTGTGAGCAGTATTTGTCATATATGCATTACTGTGTGATGTGTAACTGTAGGTAACAGCCCCTTGCTAGGCTGCACATCTATATACAATTCTGCAATGGGAGTGTACTGTATGTGTACCCCAGGGCTAGTGAGCAGTATTTGTCATATATGCATTGCTGTGTGATGTGTAACTGTAGGTAACAGCCCCTTGCTAGGCTGCACATCTATATACAATTCTGCAATGGGAGTGTACTGTATGTGTACCCCAGAGCTAGTGAGCAGTATTTGTCATATATGCATTACTGTGTGATGTGTAACTGTAGGTAACAGCCCCTTGCTAGGCTGCACATCTATATACAATTCTGCAATGGGAGTGTATTGTATGTGTACCCCAGAGCTAGTGAGCAGTATTTGTCATATATGCATTGCTGTGTGATGTTTAACTGTAGGTAACAGTCCCTTGCTAGGCTGCACATCTATATACAGTACTGCAATGGGAGTGTATTGTATGTGTACCCCAGAGCTAGTGAGCAGTATTTGTCATATATGCATTGCTGTGTGATGTGTAACTGTAGGTAACAGTCCCTTGCTAGGCTGCACATCTATATACAGTACTGCAATGGGAGTGTACTGTACGTGTACCCCAGAGCTAGTGAGCAGTATTTGTCATATATGCATTGCTGTGTGATGTGTAACTGTAGGTAACAGTCCCTTGCTAGGCTGCACATCTATATACAGTACTGCAATGGGAGTGTACTGTACGTGTACCCCAGAGCTAGTGAGCAGTATTTGTCATATATGCATTGCTGTGTGATGTGTAACTGTAGGTAACAGTCCCTTGCTAGGCTGCACATCTATATACAGTACTGCAATGGGAGTGTACTGTATGTGTACCCCAGAGCTAGTGAGCAGGGCATCATGGAAATATGGAAGCATATTATCTTTTAAAAGCATTCTGTGTTATTGTTAATAAAGATAAACTGTGTCTATGCTGTGTTTTTTTCTAAGTTAGTAATTTCATGGTTTCTAGGAGGAATTAGCTAAAAACAGGCTTCCTGAATCATTTTTATTAAAGGGACATGAAAACCATCATTTTACTTTCATGGTTCAGATAGAGCACACAGTTTTAAACAACTTCTTAATTTACTTTTATTATCTAATTTGCTTAGTTCTCTTGGTATCCTTTGCTGAAAAAGATAGATAGGTAAGCTTAGGATCTGGGAGCTAGCTACTTATTGATGGCTGCACATATATATCTATTGTCATTGGCTTAACAATGTGTTCAGCTAGCTCCTGGTAGTATATTGCTGCTCCTTCAATAAAGGATACCAAGAAAATGAAGCAACATTGATAATAAAAGTACATTGGAAAGATGTTAAAACTGTATGCTCTATCTGAAGCTTAAAAGAAAAAAATGGGTTTCATGTCCCTTTAAGTTATTAAACATGTACATGCATTGTGGAGCTTTTAATTGCATTTGCATTCTTGCAGTATTATTAAAGGGACATGAAACACAAAATTTGTCTTTCATGATTCAGACAGAACATACAATTTTAAACAACTTTACAATTTACTTCTATTTTCTAATTTACTTTATTCCTTTGAAATGATTTGTTGAAAAGCATATCTAGATAGGCTCAGGAGCTTGGAGCTAGCTGCTGATAGGTGGATGAACTTGTATGCCCATTTTAATTGGCTTACAAATGTGTTCAGCTTTCTCCCAGGAGTGCATTGCTGCTTCTTCAATAAAAGATACCAAGCAAATAAAGCAAAATTGATTAGAGAAGTAAATTGGAAAGTTGTTTAAAAATGTATAATCTATCTGAATCATGAAAGAAAATGTTTGGGTTTCATGTCCCTTTAATCTGTAACTTTAAGAGACATGAAACCCAATGTTTTTTTTTTCAGGATTCAGATAGAGCAAACAGTTTTAAAAAATTATTCCAGTGGACGTTTTTTTATCAAATTTGCTTCATTTTCTTGGTATCTTTTCTTGAAGGGGCAGCATTTCTCTACTGGGAGCTAGATAAACACATTAGGTGAGACAATGACAAGAAGCATATATACAGCCACCAATCAGCTGCTATCTCCCAGTAGTGCATTGCTGCTCCTGAACAAGCACGTAAGCATACAAGCCCAGCTGCTTTATAGATCACCTTCATGAGAGCTGAATTGCAACAGTGCAACTCTTGGTAGGCCCCTTACCCATTTGTCTCTTAAAAATGATTATTATAGCTATGTTTATAGGGCTGCAGAATATGATAATAATAATAATAAAGGATACCAAGAAAACAAAGCAAATTTGACAATATAAGTAAATTGCAAAGCTGTTTAAAATTGTAAACTCTATCTGAATTGTGAGAAAAAAAATGGGTTTCATGTCCCTTTCAGTGTATTAAGATTAAACTAAAGGACTCTTGTTTATATATATATATATATATATATATATATATATATATATATATATATATATATAAATATATAGTAATTTAAATATATAGTAATTTAAATAGGAAAGCAACATGGCTTTAGGTGTACATGAGGGCTGCACACACTCCATGCAGCATGGAAAATAATAGGTAATGTGTGATCGCTCTAACTGTAGCTTATTTAGTTTAGAATAAATTTTAGATGTTTTCTTATTTAGTTGTTTATCTGGTGTGTACACACCTACAATTCTACCAGCCTACATGGTCACCATATTTTTAAAGAGGCAATGAATGTGCTAAAAAAAAACATTTAAAAAAAAATCAGTGGTTTAAAGTCATTGCAGAAAAAACTGCTCAAAAGCTTTCCTTTAACCCCTGGAAAAAATCCCCATGGCTGGCACATTCCTCCAGCCCACATTTTTTAAGGAATGTAAACACTTTGAGAATACAACATTTTAAATAAAGCCTAGTAAACCACCTTTGCAATAAACTTTCATTATTTTGCACCATTTTCTGCAATTACACTTTGAAAACAAAGTTTTGTTTTCTAATTCCAAGAATTGGAAGTGATCATGCACTATCTAATCCCAGTTGGCTTCAGTAAAGGTTATTCCTGGTGGGTCCTGCTGGCTATGGGTCCTGTGGTGGATCCTGCTGGCTATGGGTCCTGTGGTGGGTCCTGCTGGCTGTGGCGTGCTGTGGGTCCTGTGGCTGTGAGCTGATTTGTTGGTGTAATGGGCCACTTGACTGGATTTGCCCCCCAGGCCTAAGGCAAAATGCAAGTCTGTCAAAAGATCTGAAATAAGGGGGCAGTCTGCATATTCTTAGATTCAAGGTAATCACAGAGGTAAAAATTGTTTTAATATAAACTTGTTCCTTATGCAAAACTCGGGAATGGGTAATGAAGGGATTAGCTATCTTTTTAAACAATACAAATTCTGGAGTAGACTGTCCCTTTAAATGGAGAAAATTGCATTTAAAGCAAGAACCTTCCAAAGTTATGGCTACCAGGGCTAGCTCCATGATTGGACCAGGTGGGACTATGGGACCTAGGTGGCACTTAAGTACATAGGAAGAGCATATTCTCGGTAAGAATGTTTTTCCTCTTTTGGTGACACTTCAATCTGCTAACCTTTAATCCTTAAAGAGACATAAAACCCTATTTTAGACAGAGCATATCATTTAAAAAAAAAAAGTTTTCATCATCTTATATGTATGTAAAACACATTGAATGTTGTCCATTTTCCAATCCATCCCAGAGAGGCTGGCAGCACAAACTGCTATTGACTTTTTCTCATGCATTAGCAATGACACCCACAGCGTCCCGTCTATGTATTCTTTAAAAGTGCATTATCAGTGTTGCCTATTTCTAATGGATGTTCCTATGCTAAATAAAAATGTTTCTTTTTATTCTTAGGCTGGTGAAGGCAGGTTCCTACCATGACTTCCAATACAGTAGAGAGAGCTTTCACTTTCAACCAATGAGATTTTACTTTACCTTTTCCAACTAGAAAATATTTGAAACTTGTTTTTGCTATTTTAAAAAACATTATATAAATATTTTGAATTATATGTCCCTTTAAATATCCAAAGATAGCGAGGACAATTTGTTTTAATGTTCTCTGTGATTTTAAGGAATGTTTTAGGGCACATTTACTGAAATCCAAACATTGATTGCAAAGTACTCTGTGTATTCTTTTGCCTATAATGATGATCTACTTTCTACTGGAAACTGAAAGCTTTAGCCAGCATTATGCTGGAGCCAAAATCCAAACTTACAATCAAGCAGCTAAAATATTGGCAGATTTTCAAACTGTTTATTTTTTTTTTACTCTGCGCACTTTAGTGTTGAAATATATTTAGTGCAATAAGGTTTAATAAAACTGTAACATGAGAACTAATCCTTATTGTGTTTGTTATACAAATGTTATAAGAGTATCATTTTTACAGTTTCCCAAAATTGGAACAAGATTGAAACTGGGATTGAAACTGAAATGTTGTAAGCATTGACTGATTAAAACCTGATGAAACTTGAACTAAACACAGACAAACTGAAACTAGTTGGTAACCTGAAAGGTTTGTTAGTTTAGCTGCTTCCAAGCAACACAGCAGACTAAAATCTGACCACTAAGGTGTCCATTTACTAAGCTCCGTATGGAGCTGGAAGGGCCCTGTTTCTGGCGAGCCTTCAGACTCGACAGAAACACCAGTTATGAAGCAGCGGTCTAAAGACCGCTGCTCCATAACATGCCGCCTGCTCTGAGGAGGCGGAAAGAGATCGCGTGAAATCAACCCGATCGAATACGATCAGGTTGATTAATACCCCCTGCTAGCGGCCGATTGGCCACGAGTCTGCAGGGGCGGCGTTGCACCAGCAGTTCTCAAGAGATGTCTGTCGGACATGATCCGCTGATCGGATCATGTC
>NC_069506.1:16300366-16352866 GCF_027579735.1 Bombina bombina
ATGGAAGCACGCTCTTATCAGCGCATTGCACCTAACTCGTAATATTTGTGTGTGCTGGTATTACTCAGAGGAGCACAAATATGACTTTAGCGAAAGTGATATTTTGTGCTCCACTTGTAATCTAGCCCATAATGTGTTAGCTAAAATGTTGATTCTAATCTAATTTTATTCTAAGGCTTTATTTCTACTATATGTGTAAGTAACATAAACCCAGCTTCAGTGATCGGACTTCCATATCAAAAATGTGTTTCTGCCCAAGTGACTAAACGTATCAAAGGGAGGGCTCAGTTTTGTGAGATTGTGAGAGAGATTTAATATAACATAAAACTTCTTAGACCTTTTGAAAACAGTAGATTTTTGTTTGTTTTTTGAGATTTGATGGTAGAATGTTTTATCTTTTTAAATTGTTTAAATTATATATTTTACAAAAAGGTGTATAACATAGAAGACATAAGTAACAATATTACTTATACAGGTTGTTGTTAATAGGTGTGAAGTATATTTAAATATGTCATAAATGTAATATTGCCTAAATGTTTCCTAGATCTAAAGCCAACAAAAAAGGTTGGAAACCGCTGCTCTACACAATTTATTTGCATCTTCTTTACTGTATTATTTAGCATTTATTAATATTAAACCACAATTATGCCACGTCTATCTATTAGTCTCATTTACCTAAATCATTTATGATGTATTTTTTCCCTCCTGCAGTGTCCTTGCGGTTCAATATCTTTGTCTAAACATAAAATATGCATACTCCCCAGACCTTCTGAAGTACCAGTAATCAGCATATTAAAGAGAAATCTTTATTTATTTGTCCATAGTGGTGTGATAATTACTGCAGACAATTCATGAGTGCAGAAATCAGAGAGATAAAAAAGGAAGCAAATGACACATGAGAGTATAATAAATCAAATTTTATTGTCGCTTTAAGGGATGGAGAGCAAGAAAACCCAATTAAATATTTTCCGTGCTATTATACTCTATATAGATCTGTCCCATATATTTATATCTCTATATATATATAATTCTGTCACATGCTATATACAAATAGTTAAAAGGGGATGTGTTTCCACTATCCACCAGCCTTGGCTTCAACTCATTCAGTAAAAGAGAGATTTGTAGAGGAGATATGGAAATTAAATCTGGGGACCCCTAAACCTGCAGACTAAAGAATGTTGCTTGGAGACCACCCAAATGCACAGAGCTTATGTCGCTGTACTAGACATTTAGAAAAGGGTTTTGGACTGAATTCTTGAGGGATGTTCTAATCTAAATCTATTAAGGTTTCACATCTGGAATTAACCAAATGGAGGTTGTATGTAACTGTTGAAGTTCTTGTGGACTTTCATAAGAAGCTGGGATAGATATCAAGTTGCAGGCAGCTTGTACATAGAGAAGAAATGTGTTTTACTTTACTAGATGGTTTCCACAAAATATATTGTTTGCTGTGTTACTTTGAAAGTATTTTGGGGCCTTCACAGAACATGTCCTACATCAATGGTTTGGTGCATGCATTCTGCCTATACTCGCTGCCTCTGGTGTGCGCATTCTCACTCTCCTGTCTTTCTGTTCCTCTGCATCTCTCTGTGGTGCTGTTCATGTTTTCCTTCTGAATCTCTGTCTCTGTATTTTGGAAGGTAGTTAGGATATGTGTCTCTCTGAGTCAACCCTTTGGAAACAAAGATGGAAGCTCTGTGTGCATGTAGGAGATGGGTTCACGCAGGGAGAAGTCGCACATGCATGTAACACATTATTTGGGACGTTGTGTGGAGGGGACAGGTTCCTTCCATCCCTTCCCTTAATACTTCATTGGCATCCAGAGACAGAATCCAGCAGCAAAAGTCAAGGATCAGAGAAAGATGAGCTATACACTTCCTGATGGAGCTACAAGAGAGAGAAGGAGACATTTATTACTGAGAGAGAAAGAAACAGAGTGAAGACAGAAGATATGAAGGGTTGACAAAAGCAGGTGAGATGAGATGGTTTGTCACTTACTCTGAGTTTGCAGAGGCTGCCTTCCATCTGAATGAGACCCACTGTGTCAAAGACAATGACAGGAGAAGTTATAGGGGTTCACATGCTGTCATTTAAAGATTTAATTATTCATAGTAAAAAATAAGTAATAACAAATTGTTTTTTTTCCACTTCCCCCAGAGGCGCTAGGTTTAATCCTGCAGAGTTAAGAACCTTGACTGTGCAACATGCTACATACTGATTGCTTCAGTGCAGGATATTATTTATATTTATCCATAAATGTATACAGCCAATGAGAGAAAATAAACACACAAGACTTGGCAAGAAGTAGGTCCATGGATTGCAAAACCAAGTAAAGTTTCTTTAAAAAAATGGAAATTATTTTAAAACATTTTTGTACACAGATGTTTTCCATTTCAATGCTAATTGCTCCAATATGTATTAACATATACATTTTTTTTTTAAAGAGACATGGAACCCAAATTCAGATATTGCATACAAAAAAGGTTTTCAGTTTATTTCTACTATCAGACTTTTTTCACTTTGTATCCTTTGTTGAAGAGCAGGAGGGTAGTTTTAAAAAGTGTGCACATGTCTGGAGCAGTATATGGCAGCATATTTGCAAGAATATTTTTATCAATAATACAAATCTGCATGGCACTAGATGACACCAGTGTTTTCTGCCATGTAAGGCTTCATACAAGTGCACGCTGCCTACCTAGGTATGCTCTTCAGCAAAGAATGTCATAAGAATGAATCAAATCGATACTAGAAGTAATACAACATTAGAGATGTGCATTTGTTTTGTCACAAATGCCAATTCGTTAACCAACATAAATGTTCCATAAATATTTAGTATTTGTTTAATTTATAATGAAACAAATACTGAATCAACTAAGTTTTTGGAATATTCATTTACGAATAATATGGCCACACCAAATTTGTCACTCGTGCACAACTCTGAAAAAAATGGTATGCTCTGTCTGACTCACAAAAGCAAAAAAATGTGTTTAATGTCCCTTTTAATATTCTTTTAATGTCTTTTTAAATTGACATGGAAGTCAAAATGAATGTTTCATGATTTAGGTCCAGTATACAATTATTTTATGATCTCTATATGAATAATATTAATGCAAACAGAGCTGCTATAAAGCGCTCCGGGCACGTGCACTCTCCTGAGCCTACCTCAGTATGCTAAGTTTAAAAAAAGAATACTAAGAGAAGGGGTAAATTTGATAATAGAAGTAACCTGCTATGTTGCACATATGAAGACCAAGTATACTTTAAACTAATTTTGCTAAACCTGCATTCAAACAAAAAATAACTCTTCAGCTATAACCAATATAGATACACAAAGAATTCACACAGAGTCACAGCCCTCTGGGGGTTATATCAGTAACAATGTAATGTTTCCTGAAGTGAACGTTCATAAGGAATATCAGAGGCGTCAGAGGGCATTCAGCTGGCGCAGCAGGTGCTGTCTCTAAGCTACTGAGAATGGTTATTCGCTGAATCTATTGTTACAGAAAGGACTAACTGTAAACTGCTATAGAAAGGTCTAAACACACTGTAGTTGTATAAGGCGATAATGAGAGAAACTAACAACTCACTTTGCGTTCCTTTGTTTGCATTTAAATTTGTTACCTAAAAGAGAAATGAAAAAGCGTTCAGATATCATTTTTATACAACAAAAGGCTCGGCTCTTGGTAACGGATCAGTTGCTTTATTGCTTTCAGATGAGGAGAAACTGACATGAAGCACAAACGTAAATGTTCATTAAAAGATAAACATGTATACGGACAATAGAAAAGAGAAAGGGGCATATTTATCAAGTTTCCGGCGAGCCTTCAGGCTTGTCAGAAACAGAAGTTATGGAGCAGCGGTCTATAGACCACTGCTTTATAACTTGTCTGCCTGCTCTGAGGTGGTGGACAGAAATCAACCAGATCAAATACGATCTGGTTGATTGACACCCCCTTCTAGCGGCCGATAGGGGGGCGGCATTGCACCAGCAGTTTACAAGAACTGTTGGTGCAATGATAAATGCTGACAGCGGCAGACATGATACACTACCTCTTATCATGTCCGCTCACACATTGATAAAAATGCCCCAGAGAAATAGGTGAGCTACACAGGAGATTAAGATAGACAGACAAATATACAGGCAGATAGATAGATAGACAGACAGACAGACAGACAGACAGACAGATAGATAGATAGATAGATAGATAGATAGATAGATAGATAGATAGATAATAGATGGACAGACAAACAGATAGATGATAGATAGATAGATAGATAGATAGATAGATAGATAGATAGATAGATAGATAGATAAAAAAGAATCCCAAAACATTTCAACACAATTACTGCTTTCTTCATAAACTTGATTTCACTGTTAAACATATTTATTTTTTCTGCACGCTCAGACTTTATAACCAACTCTGCCCTTGATAAGCAGAAACCACATTATACAGCAATCACTGTTTTTAAAAAATATTTTGAAAACATGAGAAGGTTGTTTTGAAGCTAAACAATTTAATGCAGGAACATTGTACATTAAAATGCTCCATGAATTTCTATGCTCATTTGCAAGTCATTGAATTTATACTTTGCTTTTACTGAGATCAATATTAAATATCTTAAATTCAGCTAATTCTCTCCCTACAAAAACTAGACTAAATGTAACTGTTTAGCAGCTAAACAGGATTCTGAATTTCCAACACACTGAAACCATTGTACTTAGGTAAATTTATTGTTAATTAACTAGTTCACATACGTATTATTATTAACCTGTTCAAAACACTGTAGTGTAGGGGTCCCTCCTCATCCTCCCATCTCCCTGATTCCCCCAACAGCTCTCTTACCCTCCCACTGCCCACCGCCATATTTGTTACTGGCAGCCAGTCTGCCAGTAACAAATAACTTTGTATGTGTTTATTTTTTTCCCTGTAGTGTAGCAGCCCCCTTTAAAGATCCCTTTTCAATGTAGAGTAGGGTCCCCCCTCTAGCAAGTTTTGTGCCATAGTGTAGGGCCCCTCCCTCACTCTAGACTCACATTTTTTCTGTAGTGTAGAGAACCCGCCCCTACTCCCCCCTCCACGGGGCTGATCCACCCACCTCCTTACTTCTCTCCCACCGCTCCCACTCGGCACCAGTAATGATCATTACAGATAGTGACACATACAGTGATCTGCCTTCATATGATAAGGTAACACAATCAATGCTCCTTTACCATATGAAGGCAGATGGCTTCTGCCCCCAGCTGCAGACTCCACTGTCTAAGCTAACAGGACCACAGCGTGTGCCTCTGTGTATGACGTAGGTACTTCATAATCACAGTATACTGGGTAAAGTATTGTGTGACATTGTACCTATGTCCAAATGGCACAAGGGGTTAAATAACAGTAAGATATTGGTTTATTTGTTATTAAGCACCAATTTTGTTTTTATTTTTATTATAAAGAACCATTATGTTCATGCTTTCATTTGTCAGAGCATGTCATTTTAAGACTAATTACCTACAACGGGGTAAAATACATCATTGAAGTACCAATCGGGACCTGCAAAGCACTACTGGTCCCAAGCAGAACCTCCCACTGAGCCAACTGGGTCAGCATCAGTTTCCATTGGGGACCAGCAATAATCAACAAGTTACATTTTTCACCGTTCTCAAGCCTTTCTTCCCTGATACCCCCATCGATATAACACTGGTAAAGTTATTACTTACTCAGAGCGATGACAATGCCCAAAACGAACATGACTATAGCTAGGATAAGTCCAGTCATTCTAACGGTGTCATAATCTGAATCAAAGAAGAAAGTTTTATCAGACACACGTTTTATTACAGACATTTCTATCTCAACTTTTGCTGTTTTGTTTTTGCCCAACAAATAATCTAACACATTATACAACTTAATATGCACAACTGAAATGTTAGTTTAACCTTGTTCTTCATCAATTATCACAAAAAGGAGCAGTATCTGTCTTGTAACTATTCAACTCTCTATAGTAAAGGAAAGTCACAAAAACACATCAAAACATTACAGAATAAATTCTTAAAATAGGCTCTCTTGACAAAAAATACACTCTAAAAATACAAAGAAAAAAATTATAAAAAAATACAAATGAAATAAAAAGATAATGACACAAGATAATTCACAATAGAGTTTTTCTGAAATCTCCATCTTTGGTGTAAGAGAAACCCCCAGAATACTAGCACTCAGCTCCTCTGCATTTGCGAGGTCTCTGACGCACTGTTCGCTCTATCCACTATGACTTTTCCATTGCAAAACATACTTGCAAACATTTAACTCTTACGGCTAGAATACGAGTGGCGTTTGCTCGAATGCAATTGAATTTAATGAGTACCGGGATATTGTGACTTTAGAGCTCTGGCTAATTGTTACGCTCAACTAAAATGTTGTACAAAACACATACAAAAATGCACATAAAAGTAACGTTACACTCATAACACTGTCTAATAAAAATAATTTAAAAAAATTGCAATAAAAAGTTATGGGGGCACAAAAATATGAGGTCTCAGGTGTTAGAAAAAAAGGAACGCTATATATATATATATATATATATATACACATTTGTATTTAAGTATTTATATATGTATGTATGTATTTACAGAGAGACATATAAACACATATAAGCACATAAATACATATGTACGCATATATAGACATATATAAGTCAGCTATGAGTACGGCAAGGATGCTGAAACACTGCACGACGCTCCCCGAGCTTGTTTTCTCTCTCTATATATCTATATAAGTGCATTGGAGCCCTTTGCAGTCAAGTAGCTGAAAACATATAAAATATTTCTGCAATATTCCTATTAAATCAAGTGTTTAAATGTGTATTTACTGTAAATATTTCACATTCCATACACTATACCTATAGTTTTATATATATATGTGTGTGTATGTAAAAAAGAATAAATAGAACATATTTTTCTATATGAAGAAGATTGGTATGTGTATTATTAATATTTCATGTTGGGTTAGCGCACTTGAGATCGGGTTTGTGCGACGAGTAATAGTTTTTCATTTTCACGCTCCATTGAAGTCTATGGGGGAATACATTAACAAGGTTGCAATATTCCAAGTTCAGCTTTTTGAGCGCTTTGGGTTAGTGCTCGTGCGAAAACTTTTTACTTGTAATATGCACACTAACCAAAGCACACAAAAGCTGAAGTCTAGCACACATAAATTATAATTACTATTATTATTCTGTTTTACAAATGGATCACCTGTCATGCCTCACATATCATGTATTGGCTAACTCACAAGGCCCTCAGCAATGTCATGATTATCTATGGATCTAGGTCAATGTGGTTAATAAGTATTTTGTTCATAGAGTATCAATAACAAATTATTGGATACATTACATGTTGTTGCACATAGAATTCTGCTTCATTTAGTAGTTATTTAGGTATCCAGTTACCATTGATTCTTGGGAGAAATATCAGGCTCAGATAACAACTATGGGAAGAGATCTGTATATCTGTTTCATAAAATAATATCTTTTGGGACATGTTTGTAAGCTTGATTGTGTGAAAACATGAAATACTTTTTACATTTTCTGATATAATTATTAATCAAATGTTAACTGAACCTACAAATACACAACATGGTCATTTTTAATAATTAATTCAGTGCGCCATGATTATTTCTTTTTTTAACAGCACTTCTGAAAAATAAATATTTTCTATATAATCAATTTGCACCAGATATTTACCAATCCCTAATGGAAATACATTTTGGAAGAAAATGGATGTTATTTTCATTTAACTAACATTATATAAAATAAATAGCAGTTCTCAGCACATATAATATTATTAATTATGTTTCAATACAAAACAGCAGCAAAGATTTCTAAAAACATTTTGCAGTAAATATTATACAGTAATTTTATTAAAATAGTTTTTATGATGGCTCAAATTTTACATCTCCTTCTTAGTACATGTCAGACTCTACCTAAATGAATATAGTTATTAGTTAGTACATGTCAGACTCTACCTAAATGAATATAGTTATTAGTTAGTACATGTCAGACTCTACCTAAAGGAATATAGTTATTAGTTAGTACATGTCAGACTCTACCTAAATGAATATAGTTATTAGTTAGTACATGTCAGACTCTACCTAAATGAATATAGTTATTAGTTAGTACATGTCAGACTCTACCTAAATGAATATAGTTATTAGTTAGTACATGTCAGACTCTACCTAAATGAATATAGTTATTAGTTAGTACATGTCAGACTCTACCTAAATGAATATAGTTATTAGTTAGTACATGTCAGACTCTACCTAAATGAATATAGTTATTAGTTAGTACATGTCAGACTCTACCTAAATGAATATAGTTATTAGTACATGTCAGACTCTACCTAAATGAATATAGTTATTAGTTAGTACATGTCAGACTCTACCTAAATGAATATAGTTATTAGTTAGTACATGTCAGACTCTACCTAAAGGAATATAGTTATTAGTTAGTACATGTCAGACTCTACCTAAATGAATATAGTTATTAGTTAGTACATGTCAGACTCTACCTAAATGAATATAGTTATTAGTTAGTACATGTCAGACTCTACCTAAATGAATATAGTTATTAGTTAGTACATGTCAGACTCTACCTAAATGAATATAGTTATTAGTTAGTACATGTCAGACTCTACCTAAAGGAATATAGTTATTAGTTAGTACATGTCAGACTCTAACTAAATGAATATAGTTATTAGTTAGTACATGTCAGACTCTACCTAAAGGAATATAGTTATTAGTTAGTACATGTCAGACTCTAACTAAATGAATATAGTTATTAGTTAGTACATGTCAGACTCTACCTAAATGAATATAGTTATTAGTTAGTACATGTCAGACTCTACCTAAATGAATATAGTTATTAGTTAGTACATGTCAGACTCTACCTAAATGAATATAGTTATTAGTTAGTACATGTCAGACTCTACCTAAATGAATATAGTTATTAGTTAGTACATGTCAGACTCTACCTAAATGAATATAGTTATTAGTTAGTACATGTCAGACTCTACCTAAAGGAATATAGTTATTAGTTAGTACATGTCAGACTCTAACTAAATGAATATAGTTATTAGTTAGTACATGTCAGACTCTACCTAAATGAATATAGTTATTAGTTAGTACATGTCAGACTCTACCTAAATGAATATAGTTATTAGTACATGTCAGACTCTACCTAAATGAATATAGTTATTAGTTAGTACATGTCAGACTCTACCTAAATGAATATAGTTATTAGTTAGTACATGTCAGACTCTACCTAAATGAATATAGTTATTAGTTAGTACATGTCAGACTCTACCTAAAGGAATATAGTTATTAGTTAGTACATGTCAGACTCTAACTAAATGAATATAGTTATTAGTTAGTACATGTCAGACTCTACCTAAATGAATATAGTTATTAGTTAGTACATGTCAGACTCTACCTAAATGAATATAGTTATTAGTTAGTACATGTCAGACTCTACCTAAATGAATATAGTTATTAGTTAGTACATGTCAGACTCTACCTAAATGAATATAGTTATTAGTACATGTCAGACTCTACCTAAATGAATATAGTTATTAGTTAGTACATGTCAGACTCTACCTAAATGAATATAGTTATTAGTTAGTACATGTCAGACTCTACCTAAATGAATATAGTTATTAGTTAGTACATGTCAGACTCTACCTAAAGTAATATAGTTATTAGTTAGTACATGTCAGACTCTACCTAAATGAATATAGTTATTAGTTAGTACATGTCAGACTCTACCTAAATGAATATAGTTATTAGTTAGTACATGTCAGACTCTACCTAAAGGAATATAGTTATTAGTTAGTACATGTCAGACTCTACCTAAATGAATATAGTTATTAGTTAGTACATGTCAGACTCTACCTAAAGGAATATAGTTATTAGTTAGTACATGTCAGACTCTACCTAAATAAATATAGTTATTAGTTAGTACATGTCAGACTCTACCTAAAGGAATATAGTTATTAGTTAGTACATGTCAGACTCTACCTAAATGAATATAGTTATTAGTTAGTACATGTCAGACTCTACCTAAAGGAATATAGTTATTAGTTAGTACATGTCAGACTCTAACTAAATGAATATAGTTATTAGTTAGTACATGTCAGACTCTACCTAAATGAATATAGTTATTAGTTAGTACATGTCAGACTCTACCTAAATGAATATAGTTATTAGTTAGTACATGTCAGACTCTACCTAAATGAATATAGTTATTAGTTAGTACATGTCAGACTCTACCTAAATGAATATAGTTATTAGTTAGTACATGTCAGACTCTACCTAAATGAATATAGTTATTAGTTAGTACATGTCAGACTCTACCTAAATGAATATAGTTATTAGTTAGTACATGTCAGACTCTACCTAAATGAATATAGTTATTAGTTAGTACATGTCAGACTCTACCTAAATGAATATAGTTATTAGTTAGCACATGTCAGACTCTACCTAAATAAATATAGTTATTAGTTAGTACATGTCAGACTCTACCTAAATGAATATAGTTATTAGTTAGTACATGTCAGACTCTACCTAAATGAATATAGTTAGCACATGTAACTATTTAATAACAATATAGGGATGGATTACACAACACTGGTAAAACTAAGTTATCTACCGGATTTTTGGTTTGTTAAAATGATGGTAAAGTTTACAATTCATATCTATCTGGAATGAAAATAGTGTTTTAGATGGACTTTAGTTCATCCATTAATTAATATAGTGATGAAATTCTAATACCCTTTGCTCTAGCTGCTCACTTCAAAAGTAATTTGTTTTGTGAGCCAACATATTTCTCCAATCAGTGCTCTAGCCATATGGCACTCACACAATTTTTTTGTGTGTTAGAGAACCAATTGGAGAACAATTCAAACCGTTAGCTCACAAAACAAAAATGTTCTTTTGAAGTGGGCGGCCAGAGAGCGGGGTATTTAAATTTTATCGCTATATTATACTAACTTAAATATAGTTTCCATTCCAGATATAGTTATATGACTTGTTTTTTACTTACGTATTACACAACACTTAAAGGTAAATCCCTTGCGCTTACTACGTTCGTATGGTCATAGGTAGTAGTAGCAGCTAGATACATAATATAAAGTTGTAGGGATTTGAAGTTTCAAGGAGCTTCAGTAGCAGAACTACCATTGGTGCAGCAGGCGCAGTTGCACCAGGGCCCAAGGGCTAGGGGGCCCATAGTAACCAGTCTTTACACAGGTGTGTGTATAATGTGTGCAATGCTAATAAAGGGGAGCCTTATATTAGTGCAGAATGCAGGTCTATCTTTCTATCTATCTATATTTCTGTCTGCCTCTCTGTCTATCTATCTATCTATCTATCTATCTATCTATCTATCTATATGTCTATTTGCCTCTCTGTCTGTCTATCTATCTATCTATATTTCTGTCTACCTCTCTGTCTGTCTATCTATCTATCTATCTATCTATCTATATTTCTGTCTGCCTCTCTGTCTGTCTATCTATCTATCTCTGTCTGTCTGTCTATCTATCTATCTCAGTGTCTATCTATCTATCATCTATCTATCTTTCTATCTATCTATCAATCATCTATCTATTTATGTATCTTTCTGTCTGCCTCTCTATCTATCTCTGTCTGTCTGTCTATCTATCTATCTGTCTATCTATATACAGTATCTGTCTGTATGTCTGTCTATCTATTTGTCTGTCTGTCTATCTATATATCTATATATCTGTCTGTCTATCTATCTATCATCTATCTATCTATATATGACTGCCTGTCTGTCTATCTATCTATCTATCTATCTATCATCTATCTAACTATCTATCTATCTGCCTGTCTGCCTGGCTATATATCTATGTATCTGTCTGTCTGCATATCTATCTAACTATCTATCTATCTATCTATTTGTCTGTCTATCATCTTTCTAACTATCCATCTGTCTATCTATCTATCTATCTATCTAGTTAACTATCTATCTCTCTATCTATCATCTATCTAGTTAACTATGTATCTCTCTATCTATCTATTTATCTATCTATCATCTATCTATCCTCACAATCATTATACAAAGCACTATATATTTTTACTATTGAGTACTACTGAGTAACCTTTGGGGGGCACACAAATAAATGTGCACCAGGGCTCTCTTGAGTAGATCCACTATTGTTCAGTGACATATTTTGCTTTACGTAGCAACAACTGTAGCAGCTAAAAATTCATTTTGGTGCCATTTCTACTACCTGTGTTAGGGTCAGGGTCAGGTAGTTACAGGAGCAATAACTGTAGCAGTTTTAAATAAGGTTGATTTTCCCTTCCCTTGTTTTTTTGTAAGTTACAAGAAATATTAAATATATTTATATTTATAAAAAGAATAGTTTTATTTGCAATGCCATATTATTGTATACTGTAAATAAACAAAAATGTCCTAAATCTTAAAATAATTAACAAATACTTTATGCACTTATCACACAAATATTTATTTAAAAAAAGTAAATATCAAAGATTAATATTCATATATTGTATTATTTTAAAACCATAAGTATATTTATAGTCTATATCTATTAAATAAAATTTGGTTTTGATAATATTTAATGGTGACAGATATACCAAAGGAAAGATTAACAAACATAAATTATAATATTTATTTAAAAAAAAAATACACAATGCTTATCTTATAGAGTTTACAAACACAAACATTCCACTAGTGTGAAATTACAAGTTTTGAATCCACCTGTAACAAGGAGAGATGTAGCGACAACTTATAAATCTGTAGCAAGTCATGTATGATATGTTAGCTAAAATGCATTGGGAAATCCAATTAAAAGTATAGAACTCTTCTTACCATTTGTAGCAAGTGTTGTATAATATTTTAGCTACAATGCATTGGGAAATCCAATTAAAAGTATAGAACTCTTCTTACCATTTGTAGCAAGTGTTGTATAATATGTTAGCTACAATGCATTGGGAAATCCAATTAAAAGTATAGAGCTCTTCTAACCATTTGTAGCAAGTCATGTATAATATTTTAGCTACAATGCATTGGGAAATCCAATTAAAAGTATAGAGCTCTTCTTACCATTTGTAGCAAGTGTTGTATAATATGTTAGCTACAATGCATTGGGGAATCCAATTAAAAGTATAGAACTCTTCTTACCATTTGTAGCAAGTGTTGTATAATATTTTAGCTACAATGCATTGGGAAATCCAATTAAAAGTATAGAGCTCTTCTAACCATTTGTAGCAAGTGTTGTATAATATGTTAGCTACAATGCATTGGGGAATCCAATTAAAAGTATAGAGCTCTTCTAACCATTTGTAGCAAGTCATGTATAATATTTTAGCTACAATGCATGGGGAAATCCAATTAAAAGTATAGAGCTCTTCTTACCATTTGTAGCAAGTGTTGTATAATATGTTAGCTACAATTAATTGGGAAATCCAATTAAAAGTATAGAGCTCTTCTTACCATTTGTAGCAAGTGTTGTATAATATTTTAGCTACAATGCATTGGGAAATCCAATTAAAAGTATAGAGCTCTTCTTACCATTTGTAGCAAGTGTTGTATAATATGTTAGCTACAATGCATTGGGGAATCCAATTAAAAGTATAGAGCTCTTCTAACCATTTGTAGCAAGTGTTGTATAATATTTTAGCTACAATGCATTGGGAAATCCAATTAAAAGTATAAGCAGCGACAACCTCTTGCTACTCTACAAAAGCTCCTTTTACCATTTGTAGCGAGTGACGTGTGATAGCTGATGATTCGCTACTTGTGCTATACAAAACCCTCGCTAGAGGTAGCTAACATCATGTAATCCAGCCCATAGTTGTGATTGCAGGTTCTTAATATGTTTTGAAAGATTACTTAGATAATATTAGCTAATTAATGTTTTTAACTTGCAATTAACCGCTATAAAAACCTGCCTCAGAATAGGATTTGGAAGCACCTTATTGAAATAAAAAATAGTAACATAAAATGTTCTGCTGTATAATTAATGTATAATTCATATAGGTATTAAACTTTAATGAACCAACCACCGTGCTAATCCAAGATAATGAGGTCTCCATTCATCTAAAACATTTGCTATTAAATAATCATTATATTGATCTAGTTCTAAAAAATCCATTTTACATCTGGCATCAGTGCATTGGCAGAAATAGACTCTAGATTTAGATGAGCTGAATGTTTCTAGAAAACTGATAAAGGGTCACATTGGGGATATAGAAAGGAGAAAAACATACTTACCGTAAACAAAGGGGTTTTTGTCCCCATATATGCTGGCTAAAGAAAAAACATTGCATTTGGTGAGACATAGAACAATTATACATATTCACTTGAGTTATTACAGCTAATATTTGTATAGGATGAGTATAAGAATACATGCAAACTGTAATAACTAGAATGAATTGACATAAGGTTTGACCTAAAACAGGAATATAGTCCATGCTGCAATATTATTCTATTTTCATATCTATGTGAGCTGCTATCTTGCATTTCTGACAGAAGGTTGGAATCTTTATAGATAATTATGATGAACATTTAAATAAATACATTTATGCTTATACTACCTGGTTTTGTAAAACAAATATTGAAAATACATGTTCCTATCTTGAAAGGGAACAGACAACTTATAAGCCTAAAATGCATCATTATTAGACGTGCACAGGTTAAAAAATGTGTTTCATCGGAAAGATTCGTTCAGTTGAATACTGGATTATGATTTGTTACTGTTATTTCATATGTACACAATTAATATTAACAAAAATCTTACATTAGAGGATTCAAACAATTCAAATAACCTATTTTTCAATGTTAAAAGAACATACAGATCCCTGACCGGCTGTCTCTAACATCAGTCATTAATAATACTATTGCAGGATTGTAAAGAGGTTGATGTAAAAATGAATTTTAAGACCCCCTGTACATCATTACAAACACAGGAGCTTATTAACCAAACAATATAGCTCCCCCCCCCCCATTCCTGCACTTTATTTTAGCGCCAAATTGCAAGTCATCCATTTGGCCGTTCATTTATCAAACGATTTGACAAATCAGCAAAATTCAGGCAAATTTGTTTTTGTCTGAAGCCTGAATGCATATCTCTAATAATTATTCCCCAACCGGCTCAGCACTGGGATTTTTTAAGCATTTAAAAGGACGTGCCAAAAATAGAATTTCAAGATTCACATATAAAAAAAAATAAATAAATAAAATAATAATATGAGTACTATTATAAAATGTATTTTGTTCTGTTGGCTGAAGAGCATACCTAGGTAGACTCAGAAGCGTTCACTTCTCTTGAGCATAACATGCAGTAACGTGTTAAACAATGTTATACACTTTTAAGTACCACACAGCAGCGGTATTTTCTCCCACCTATAATTTTCTTGCAAAAGTAAATCTGATAATAGAATTAAATTGGAAGGTTTTTTCCTCTCTGAATCATGTAATTTTGTCTTTTATATTCCTTTAATACACAGCTACCTCCAATACATTCCTATTAATCTGCTGGTGACCAGTGCAGCGCTGGTCCCTATAGTAAGGGTATAATTGAAAATGTTGTGCTTTTTGAGTGGGGTGTGAAGCTTTGAGTGGGCTGTAACCTCAACACATTTGAAAGGAACAATGCTGGCAGTGGACATCAGTACTTTTAAAGGGACATTAAACATGTGTTTTTTTTTCTACAAGGTGGCTTGATGATTTATTGTAGCAAATAGATTATAGTAATCCTTGCAAAAGCATTCCACCCAGTAACTGATCTGTGGGTTCATAATCACTTTCTAGGCTGTTCACTCATCCACTTGATATTTCTTTTTTTTTTAAATGAATTACTATTGTCTATTTACTGCAATGTCTATTAGAATATTATTATCATCATCAGTTATTTATAAAGTGTCCCTAAATTACAAACACCTAGATTAAGAGTTTTGCGCTATAGAGGGTGCGAAACGAACGCAACAAAGTTGCGTTATTTCACCCCCCCATAGTGCTGCCATTACAAGTTTCTGAAACGCCTCCTTGTGCGTGCGATATGGTGGCGATAAGCTCCATACCTCACAAAATCCAAGGGCTGAGAATGCGTGCTTGTGCACGCTTTCCCCATAGACATCAATGGGGAGAGAGTGTTAGAAAAAAACTAACACCTGAAGTGCGGAATGGCGATCGCCTTAACGCAACCACATTGATGTCTATGGGGGAAAAAAAGTTACGTTTAAACCTAACACCCTAACATAAACCCCAAGTCTAAACACCACTAATCTGCTGCCCCCGACATCGCCAACACCGAAATAAAGTTATTAACCCCTAATCTGCCATTCCCGACATCGCCACCACTAATAAAAGCTATTAACCCCTATTCCGCCGCTCCCCGACATCGCCGCCACTAATAAAAGTTATTAACCCCTAAACCTCTGGCCTCCCACATCACCGCCACTTAATAAACATATTAACCATAAACCCAGCCCCCCACATTGCAAAAAACTAAATTAAACTATTAACCCCTACACCTATCACCCCCTAATTTAAAATTAAAATTACAATATCCCTTGTTTTAAAATAAATAAAAGCTTAACTGTGAAATTAAAAAAACCTAAGTTTAAACCCAACAATTAACCTAACATAACTATTATACTAAACTATTATGCTAAAATTAAAATACTACCAATTAAAAAAACTAAATTACATATTTAAAAAAACCTAACACTACTAAAAAAAATTAAGTCTAAAATTACAAAAAATAAAAAATACTAAATTTTGAAAAATAACAAACACAATGATCAAAAATAAAAACAATTACACCTAATCTAATAACCCTATAAAAATAAAAAAGCCCCCCAAAATAAAAACATCCCTAGCCTACAATAAACTACCAATAGCCCTTAAAAGGGCCTTTTTGTTGGACATTGCCCTAAAGAAATCAGCTCTTTTACCTTGAAAAAAATACAAAGACCCCCCCAACAGTAAAACCCACCACACAACCAACCCCCAAAATAAAAAACCTAACTCTAACAAAAACCTAAGCTACCCATTGCCCTGAAAAAGGCATTTGTATGGGTATTGCCCTTAAAAGGGCATTCCGCTTTTTTACATTGCACTGAAAAGGGCATTCAGCTCTTTTAAAAAAGCCCAAACCCTAATCTAAAAAAAAAACCACCCCAAAAAAAGTAAAAAAAAACCCTAACACTAACCCCCAAAGATCCACTCACAGTTTCTGAAGTCCAGACATTCACCTTCATCCAGGCGGCGAGAAGTCTTCATCCAGGCGGCGAGAAGTCTTCATCCAGGCGGCATCTTCTATCTTCATCCAGGCGGCATCTTCTATCATCATCCCAGCGACATCTTCTATCTTCATCCCGGCCGGCGCGGAGCAGATATTGAACAGATTATTGAAGACATCCAACGCAGAGCATCCTCTTCATACGGTCACTGCCATACACTGGATCTTCAATGCAAGGGTGCCTTTTCAAAATGGCATCCCTTGCATTCCTATTGGCTGATTTGATTTCTGAAATTCAAATCAGCCAATAGGATGAGTGCTACTGAAATCCTATTGGCTGTTCAAATCAGCCAACCGGATGAGAGCTACTAAAATTCTATTTAGGGGTTAATAAGTTTTAAATAGTGTTTGTGATGCGGAAGGGCCTCGGTTTAAGGGTTAATAGGTAGTTTATGGGTGTTAGTGTACTTTGTAACACTTTAGTTATGAGTTTTGTGAAACATTTTTGTTACACAAAATCCATAACTACTGCTCTCAGATGGTCGGTATAGGCTGTAACACAAGAATTTTAGCCTCACCGCACAACCTGTAATACCGGCGCTATGGAAATCCCATGCAAAAACATAATTTTTTTGAGTGTGGGATTGACGTTGCGTTACAGGCTACAATGCTTGTGGTATAGCTATACCGACAAGACTCGTAATGGCTGCTTTACTGTTTATACACTGAAATAGCCATTTTTTCAGCATTAAAACCGTAACGCAAAACTCGCAATCTAGCCGACAGTGTTTAGGGGTTTTTAAAAATATATTCATATGAATATTAATGACATTTTTTAGGTGTAAAAATGCATATGGTATATGACAGGCTATTTGAATGTTAAGGACTATATTGTGTGTGTGTCTGTGTGTATATATATATATATATGCACATATATTCTTATATAGACAAATATAGATATAGATGGATAGATAGATATACACACATGTGTATATATATATATATATGCATACAGAAGAGAGAAGCACTCTAACAGGAACGAACAACAGCTCATCAGCTAGTTCTCTGGCGATTTACCACCTGGAGCAGCCTCTTTTAGACCAGTGTGCCTTTCACATTGGAAAACTATCCTGAAGCATATCAGTCTGATCCCGCCAGTTAAGGTCAGTCCAGCCCCGAAATACCAGGCAATTCTCCTTTGAACAAGGAACATGACAACCCCAGATGATTGTTTCGGCCTATTGAGCCTCATCGGTGAGGTGCAGCCACATTCCTCTAAGCAAGCACTGGCCAAGGAGTCCATATCTGGTTGCCCCTAACACCCATAGGGAGACTTCCCCAGGGTCATAATTAATTTGCATACAGAAGAGAGAAGCGCTCTAACAGGAACGAACAACAGCTCATCAGCTAGTTCTCTGGCGATTTACCACCTGGAGCAGCGTCTTTTAGACCAGTGTGCCTTTCACATTGGAAAACTATCCTGAAGCATATCAGTCTGATCCCGCCAGTTAAGGTCATTCCAGCCCCGAAATACCAGGCAATTCTCCTTTGAACAAGGAATATGACAACCCCAGACGATCGTTTCGGCCTATTGGGCCTCATCGGTGAGGTGCAGCCACATTCCTTTAAGCAAGCACTGGCCAAGGAGTCCATATCTAGTTGCCCCTAACACCCATAGGGAGACTTCCCCAGGGTCATAATTAATTTGCATACAGAAGAGAGAAGCGCTCTAACAGGAACGAACAACAGCTCATCAGCTAGTTCTCTGGCGATTTACCACCTGGAGCAGCCTCTTTTAGACCAGTGTGCCTTTCACATTGGAAAACTATCCTGAAGCATATCAGTCCAGCCCCGAAATACCAGGCAATTCTCCTTTGAACAAGGAACATGACAACCCCAGACGATCGTTTCGGCCTATTGGGCCTCATCGGTGAGGTGCAGCCACATTCCTCTAAGCAAGCACTGGCCAAGGAGTCCATATCTGGTTGCCCCTAACACCCATAGGGAGACTTCCTCAGGGTCATAATTAATTTGCATACAGAAGAGAGAAGCGCTCTAACAGGAACGAACAACAGCTCATCAGCTAGTTCTCTGGCGATTTACCACCTGGAGCAGCCTCTTTTAGACCAGTGTGCCTTTCACATTGGAAAACTATCCTGAAGCATATCAGTCTGATCCCGCCAGTTAAGGTCAGTCCAGCCCCGAAATACCAGGCAATTCTCCTTTGAACAAGGAACATGACAACCCCAGACAATCGTTTCGGCCTATTGGGCCTCATCGGTGAGGTGCAGCCACATTCCTCTAAGCAAGCACTGGCCAAGAAGTCCATATCTGGTTGCCCCTAACACCCATAGGGAGACTTCCCCAGGGTCATAATTAATTTGCATACAGAAGAGAGAAGCGCTCTAACAGGAACAAACAACAGCTCATCAGCTAGTTCTCTGGTGATTTACCACCTGGAGCAGCCTCTTTTAGACCAGTGTGCCTTTCACATTGGAAAACTATCCTGAAGCATATCAGTCTGATCCCGCCAGTTAAGGTCAGTCCAGCCCCGAAATACCAGGCAATTCTCCTTTGAACAAGGAACATGACAACCCCAGACGATCGTTTCGGCCTATTGAGCCTCATCGGTGAGGTGCAGCCACATTCCTCTAAGCAAGCACTGGCCAAGGAGTCCATATCTGGTTGCCCCTAACACCCATAGGGAGACTTCCCCTGGGTCATAATTAATTTTGCATACAGAAGAGAGAAGCGCTCTAACAGGAACGAACAACAGCTCATCAGCTAGTTCTCTGGCGATTTACCACCTGGAGCAGCCTCTTTTAGACCAGTGTGCCTTTCACATTGGAAAACTATCCTGAAGCATATCAGTCTGATCCCGCCAGTTAAGGTCAGTCCAGCCCCGAAATACCAGGCAAAGAGGCTGCTCCAGGTGGTAAATCGCCAGAGAACTAGCTGATGAGCTGTTGTTCGTTCCTGTTAGAGCACTTCTCTCTTCTGTATGCAAATTAATTATGACCCAGGGGAAGTCTCCCTATGGGTGTTAGGGGCAACCAGATATGGACTCCTTGGCCAGTGCTTGCTTAGAGGAATGTGGCTGCACCTCACCGATGAGGCCCAATAGGCCGAAATGATCGTCTGGGGTTGTCATGTTCCTTGTTCAAAGGAGAATTGCCTGGTATTTCGGGGCTGGACTGACCTTAACTGGTGGGATCAGACTGATATGCTTCAGGATAGTTTTCCAATGTGAAAGGCACACTGGTCTAAAAGAGGCTGCTCCAGGTGGTAAATCGCCAGAGAACTAGCTGATGAGCTGTTGTTCGTTCCTGTTAGAGCGCTTCTCTCTTCTGTATGCAAAATTAATTATGACCCAGGGGAAGTCTCCCTATGGGTGTTAGGGGCAACCAGATATGGACTCCTTGGCCAGTGCTTGCTTAGAGGAATGTGGCTGCACCTCACCGATGAGGCTCAATAGGCCGAAACGATCGTCTGGGGTTGTCATGTTCCTTGTTCAAAGGAGAATTGCCTGGTATTTCGGGGCTGGACTGACCTTAACTGGCGGGATCAGACTGATATGCTTCAGGATAGTTTTCCAATGTGAAAGGCACACTGGTCTAAAAGAGGCTGCTCCAGGTGGTAAATCGCCAGAGAACTAGCTGATGAGCTGTTGTTCGTTCCTGTTAGAGCGCTTCTCTCTTCTGTATGCAAATTAATTATGACCCAGGGGAAGTCTCCCTATGGGTGTTAGGGGCAACCAGATATGGAATCCTTGGCCAGTGCTTGCTTAGAGGAATGTGGCTGCACCTCACCGATGAGGCCCAATAGGCCGAAACGATCGTCTGGGGTTGTCATGTTCCTTGTTCAAAGGAGAATTGCCTGGTATTTCGGGGCTGGACTGACCTTAACTGGCAGGATCAGACTGATATGCTTCAGGATAGTTTTCCAATGTGAAAGGCACACTGGTCTAAAAGAGGCTGCTCCAGGTGGTAAATCGCCAGAGAACTAGCTGATGAGCTGTTGTTCGTTCCTGTTAGAGCGCTTCTCTCTTCTCTATGCAAATTAATTATGACCCTGGGGAAGTCTCCCTATGGGTGTTAGGGGCAACCAGATATGGACTCCTTGGCCAGTGCTTGCTTAGAGGAATGTGGCTGCACCTCACCGATGAGGCCCAATAGGCCGAAACGATCGTCTGGGGTTGTCATGTTCCTTGTTCAAAGGAGAATTGCCTGGTATTTCGGGGCTGGACTGACCTTAACTGGCGGGATCAGACTGATATGCTTCAGGATAGTTTTCCAATATGAAAGGCACACTGGTCTAAAAGAGGCTGCTCCAGGTGGTAAATCGCCAGAGAACTAGCTGATGAGCTGTTGTTCGTTCCTGTTAGAGCGCTTCTCTCTTCTGTATGCATATATATATATATATATATATATATATATATATATATAGTATATATATAGTATATACATATATATATAGATAGATAATGATAGATAATGATAGATAGATAGATAGATAGATTAATAGATATACACACACATGTATATATATATATATATATATATATATATAAAAACAGGGAAAAAAGTCAAGCGCAAATGCAGGAAGGGGAGAACCACCAAAAATATCTGAAAATACTGTTAATCAATATATATATATATATATATATATATATATATATATATATATATATATATATATATATATTATTAATCAATATATATAGAGTCTGTAATATGATATAATATGAATCTATATATATATATATATATATATATATATATATATAATAGTTAAAGATATATATGGTAGGTGGAAATATATCAGCGAATGGGTAAACTGCACTGATAAATAAATTAATAGATAAATCGATTAAAACATACACCGCAATCAATAAATAAATACATAGATAAACAGCAATGAAGTCACAACAAATGTTAAAATATAAAAGAACATAAGGATTCCACTCCTAAAGGTAAATGTTCACAGTGCACAATTTGGCAAATCAATGTAATGACCGGAAAAACAGAAGAAACAACAAATAGGTTCAGATACCCGTGTCCTCCCACTAGTAGTTAGCCTACTTACAGGAAAAACCCTCAATCATATGAGGTGAGCTGATAGCCTTGGGAGAGGAGACATCATTCGCCTTATATGATTGCTATCACTCACAGGGGGTGTGATCCACACCAATCGACCAGGATCCGGCATCGCTACTGTATTTCTTGAGAGGGTGGAGTCAAAACCAATCTACTAGATTCCAGCGTTGCTTCTAGGTTCCTTGCTGGAGCGGATAGTGCAGGGAAATACAAAGCCACCAAAGGCCGTACAAAGTGTTATACTGTTTTATTCAAAACCAAACATACAAATAAAAAGGGATCCTTACAAGATTCAACCTCAATCTTATGAGGTAAGACAGGTGCTTGCAGAGATAAAAAATGTCCAAGAGTCGCAAGGTGAAACCAGGATACCCACCGCAACCTTACGCGTTTCGAAGTGTTGAGGATTTCTTCATCAGAGGTTTGTTCTTTTATATTTTAACATTTGTGCCTTCATTGCTGTTTATCTATTTATTTATTTATTGATTGCTGTGTGTTTTAATCAATTTATCTATTCATTTATTTATCAGTGCAGTTTACCCATTCACTTTCCATATCTTTTTTTCTTTTTATCTCCATGAATATATATATATATCTAGATAGATAGATAGATAGATGGATGATAGATAGATAGATGATAGATACATAGATAGATAGATATACACACATATATAGACATATATATACACACACACATATATATATATATATACATAAATTCAAAATGTAAGTGCATACTCACAAACCACAATCTCACAGGACCAGGCTGGGTGCAACACCATAGTACAACATCCAAAAATATTTGCACTCTCTGGATTTGAAAATGACTTCAAACTTTAATGTGATGATTCAGGGCCTTCACCCTTTCCGCAGACAGATATATATACAGTATATATATATATATATATATATATATATATATATATATATATATTTAAAAATATAAAGAATATTTCATTCTATATGAAGAACATTGGAATGTGAAATGTTCATAACTACCTTCTAGCAGTGTAGGTCTTATGCGGTATTGGGTAAGAGAGCTTCATTGAAGTCTATGGGAAGAAGCTAGAGCGAATTGGGTTTCGTTCTTGCGCTAAATTTTTACTTTCAACTTGTAATATGCACGCTAACATGGCCGCGTTAAAAGTTTACTTTTATCAGTGTAAGGTTACGAGTGATAAAATTATTAAGTGCAACACTTGCAATCTGACCCATAATAGGTAGAAGATTTGCCCATGAGTTACTGTTTGCTGCAGCTACCGTTCACATGATTGACAGTATAGATGGACTTGATAAAAAAAACTTATGTTAACATATGTTTTAGACTTTTCATGCTGAATACTAAATTCTGCTAAATACACAGTGATATATTTATAAAAATTAAATATTAAAAATGTTGTTCTTGAGCATTACAAAGAAAAACCTTTATAACTAAGATGTGCAGACACACTTTAGACACGCTGATTTGTTTCAGAGGCACCCTACTAATACTTCTGTATACAAATAGCATCATTTGAAATGCTATATAATTACTGTAGGATATTGCTGATTTAATCATTGATAGATTCAAAATGACCAGGTTTAGAGATAAAAATTAGGACTAGGATTAAGGGTTAGTACTAGGATTAGGGTTAGTACTAGGATTAGGGTTAGGACAAGGATAAGGGTTAGGTCAAGGATAAGGGTTAGGACAAGGATAAGGGTTAGGACTAGGATTAAGGGATAGGACTAGGATTTGGGTTAGGACTAGGATTAAGGGTTAGTAATAGGATAAGTGTTAGGACTAGGATTAGGGTTAGGACAAGGATAAGGGTTAGGACTAGGATTAAGGGATAGGACTAGGATAAGGGTTAGGACTAGGATTAAAGGTTAGGAATAGGATAAGGGTTAGGACTAGGATTAGGGTTAGGACAAGGATAAGGGTTAGGACTAGGATTAAGGGATAGGACTAGGATAAGGGTTAGGACTAGGATTAAGGGTTAGGAATAGGATAAGTGTTAGGACTAGGATTAAGGGATAGGACTAGGATAAGGGTTAGGACTAGGATTAAGGGTTAGGACTAGGATTAAGGGTTAGGACTAGGATAAGGTTAGGACTAGGATAAGGGTTAGGACTAGGATTAAGGATTAGGCTTGTGGATTAGGGCTGTTATTGGCACAAGAGTAAGGAGTTATAATTAGGGCAGGGTTTGCAGCCAGTGATGGTTTTGTATTTCAATCTTCTCTGGCAGCCAATAGGTTAAAAAGAGGTTTAAACACTTTCAGGAGCTAATGGGTGAACTCTGATAATATTTACACCGGCATTCTTAATCTACAATCATTTCATTTTGTCATCCCAGTGGGTACATTACACCAGTTAATAGTTTCAGTAGAAGAACTTACTGGCATACTCATGATCTATCCAATTTCCCAGTAGACATGATTAGCATAATATGGGCTCAACAAGTATATTTTACATTCCCATCCAAATTTGCTCAATCTAAGTCATTGTATTTCCTCTACAATGTTAACCATTTAGCGCCCATCTTTTCCACAATGTTACAAGAGGTATTAGATTCTGTTAGCTGGGATCATACCTTTGCCTATTTTATATAAGTGTGTGTGAGCCTTTTTCAGCTTCTCGTGTCTTACCAGCACCACCAGCTTCACCAGATTCAACGCTTTTCGGATTTACTTAAGAATGAAGAGATGAGTGAGCTTTAGTGAATCAACCACCTAGAATACGACAGAACTACTAGAGCTAGAAATGCTATGTAGATGCCTCAGTGAATTTTACACCACTGTGTTGAAGGTAACTTAAGCAGACAAGGGGTTAATGTATAACTGATGCTTCACATAAAATGACTTAGATCTGTAGAATCAATCTCTTTGGTGGTCGGTACAACACTGCTCCTATTATCATGCAGAACAAGCCATAGTCAGAAGAACACTGATACTAGAATTGGAACTAGCTCTAGTTATAAGTTTAGTTGTTTATTAAAGGGACGTTGAAGTCATTTTATTATATTTTCTTCAGAAATGAATCAACACATTTAAAAAAAACTGCTTACAAAACAATAGCATACCATCCATGTCTGCAACTAATATTTAATATAAGGAGTATGATTGGATTTGTAATGTTTTGCATTATCTAGTCTTAGCCCACCACAAAGGGGTTAAATGCA
Source organism: Bombina bombina (assembly GCF_027579735.1). Classification (NCBI taxonomy): domain Eukaryota; kingdom Metazoa; phylum Chordata; class Amphibia; order Anura; family Bombinatoridae; genus Bombina; species Bombina bombina. The sequence continues at coordinate 16,325,889 of NC_069506.1, forward strand.
TGGGTAAAGTCACACTCTGGAGCAGCAAGCATTGCACCCCTGGAGTGGGACAAAGCTGATTTGCCAATCAGGATTGCATAACCACCAATCAGCAGAAGCAGTGATTTTATCTATTACTAATAGTATTTATTTGTAAATCCCATGGTTCTGGGTACATAAGTAACTGTACATAACAGTTAATAAAACTATTTCAGGATACAAATATCTCCCTTAAAAAACTTGCTGCAACTTTAATGCTAAAAAATTGTGAAATGCATTATATATATATATATTAGAGATGTTCATTTGTTTTGTTATGAATGCAAATTCGTAATGAAAAATTAATATTCTTTTCATTTAACAAAACAAATATTCCAATGAAATTGAAAGAAAATGAAAGAATACTGATCTCTGACAAGAAGGAATGGGTTAGCCTGGCTCTCCAGCGCTCTAGAGGTAAATAAGGCTACAGGTGAACTTTTCGCTTGTAACAAAGGAATATTTACAATGGTTATTGAAAAGAATCACCCCCTTAAAAATAATCACATTTTGTTGCTTTGCAGCCTGAAATAAAGACAGACACAGTTTTTGTTTATCCAGTTGTAATTCCTCAGTGCAACTTATAACATCCAAGTGAAAGATATAACACCAACATATCAGACAAAAAATAAAGACAATTCAAAAACAGAATCACTGAGTTGGAAAAAGCATCACACCCTTATGTCAGTATTTTGTTGAACCAACTTTTGCTTTAATTACAACGTTTAGTCTGTTGGGATATATCTCTACTAACCTTGCACATCTAGACTGTGCAATATTTGCCCACTCTTCTTTGCAGAACTGCTCCAGTTCTGTTACATTTGATGGTGACCGTTTTGGACTGCAGTCTTCAAGTCACGCCACAGATATTCAATGGGATTTATTTAAGTCTGGGCTCTGACTACACCATGCAAGGACCTTCATCTTTTTCTCCTTCAACCACTATGTGGTAATTTTTGCTGTGTGCTTTGGGTCTTTGTCATTTTGGAAGGTAAACATTCTTCCCACTGACAACTTCCTGTCAGAGGGCAGCAGATTTTCCTCAATAATATGACGGCATTTTGCCCCATCCATTATTCCTTCTATCCTAAAAAGTGCTCCAGTGCCTGCAGCAGAGAAACACCCCCATAACAGGATATTACCACCTCCATACTTTACTGTAGGTATGGTGTTATTTGGATGGTGAGCTGTATTGGATTTCCTCTAGACATATTGTTTGGTGTTGTGGCCAAATAATTAAATTTTAGTCTCATCTGACTATAACACCTTTTTCCATGTGGCATCAGAATCTCCTAGGTAAAGCTCACTCATGACTGCATCTGGCCTGTCTTAAAAAGTGTATTTTTTCTTCCAACCCTCCCATACAAGCCACATTTGTGCAGAATTTGTGATATTGTTGTCACATGCACACAATGACCACTCTTTGTCATAAATTCCTGCAACTGCTTCAGAGTTGCTGTGGGTCTCTTGGTAGCCTCTCTGACCAGTTTCCTCCTGGCTCTTTCATCCAGTTTGGAGTAATGTCCTGATCCAGAGAGGGTCTGTGTTGTACCAAATACCTTCCACTTCTTAATAATAGACTTCACTGTGCTTCTAGGCATTGATAAAGTCTTTGATATTTTATTGTATCCTTCTCCTGGCTTGTGCCTGTCCACAACTTTATCCCGGAGATCTTTTGACAGTGCCTTGCCACCCATAGTTGATAGTTTGCTTCAGTTGCACTACCAGGGACTGAGATGCTCCAGGAAAGCTTTTTTTTCATGCTGAGCTAATCAATATGCCCACAGCTGATCACAGTTGAAGGCCAAATGGCTTTGTGTGTGCCGCTGAGAAGGGGATTAGCTACACCTGATTGAGTTTACAAGTAATTTTAGGAGGGGTGATCCTTTTTATAACTCAGTGATTCTGTTTTTGAATTGTCTTTTTTTGTCTGACATGTTGGTGTTATATCTTTCACTTGGATGTTATAAGTTGCACTGAGTAATTACAACTGGATAAACAAAAACTGTGTGGGGTAATTCTTTTCAAAACCCACTGTACATTCATTTAAAGGGACAGTAAATGCTAAAAATAATGTTACATAATTGTGCACATAATGCAGAATTATGCAACATTATATTAGCAACAACTTGTAAAATCGAAAGTTATACATATCTTGTAGCTCCCACTACCAGAGTGGGAGCACGCTACATTAGGTCAATAGCATGACCGGGCAAGCTGTGGATTAGTGACAGCGCACCCGCTAACTGCTTTTGAAAAGAAGACATGGAGGCCCATTTATCAAGCTCCGGATGGAGTTTGTGGGCCGTGTCTCTGGCGAGTCTTCAGAGGTCTTGCGGACCTGATCCACACTGTCGGATGAGGTCCGCAAGACCGTTGTTAAATAGGCCTCATGATCAGAAGAGCCTGGAGAGGAGAGGAGGTAAGTATAACTTTAGGGGATAAAATCTCTCAAAATCGATTGATTTTACAAGGTGTCGCTATGATAATTTACTGTCCCTTTAATGAAAATTAATGTAAATATTCCACAACCGCTGCTTCATAACTGCTGTTTCTGGCAAGCCTGAAGGCTCACGCGGAAACAAGGGGAACAGGGGCCATTCGACCCTTGCTAAATCTACCCCATGGTCTGAAAAAGCACAAGTTTTACAGTGGCTCTTTGGATTGCTCTTGAGCACAACACTAACCTCACCACTTGTAATACGAGTGCAACAAGCGTGCGGACAGCCCACCCTGTGCTATCCATTACAAACAGTGGGTGCGCTAAACAGTTTCGCCCTTGTCACAATGCTTTGGTTAAAATTTGTATTCAATCACTTGTGATACAGATTGACCATTGTTTGCTAGACCAAGAGCAACACAACGCAAAGCAAAATCTATTTTGCATTTGAAAGTCCACTTTAAAGTGACGGTCAACACTAAAATTGTTATTGTTTAAAAATAGACAACACCTTTACTACCCATTTCCCAGCTTTGCACAACCAACATTGTTATATTAATATCCTTTATAACATTTAAACCTCTAAATGTCTGCCTGTTTCTGAGACTCTACAGAAATCCTTTTTCCACATGCTTTATTATTTGCTTTTCACAACAAGAGACTGCTAGTTCATGTGGGCCATATAGATAACATTGTGCTCACGCCCAAGGAGTTATTTAAGAGTTAGCACAACACAGCACTAAATGTAAGTCAATAGATAATAAATAAAATGTCATGTGATCAGGGTGCTGGAAGAAGGTTCCTAGATACAAGGTAATCACAGAGGTAAAAAGTATATTAATATAACAGTGTTGGTTATGTAAAACCGGGGAATAGGTATTACATTATCTTTCTTTTTAAACAATAAAAATTATATTATAGACTGTCCCTTTAAGGGTAGCATTGATTACAGTGAATTTGTGAGTTATTGAGTTGCTTATAATATCTCATTTTTTATTCTCTGCTTCATTATGAATTTAATTAACACAAACATTATTCCCCTTTTTCATCTCACAAGAGCGATGCAGCCTTATGAGTCCCATCTCTTTCATACAATGAATTTCATTTTTTGATAGCTTCAACAAAGACGTTAAATGTAATGTGTGGCCCTTTTAAGTAAAACAGGTTGCTCTTTTGGGTCTGAGCCATAGCTAATTATATTTCTTTGAAGCTGCAGCTGTGCATTAACCACTAAAAGTCTAAGCTAAAACTAATTATTTTTTCTTTGAAGCACCAGCAGCTGTGCACTAACCCCTTAGAATGAAAGCTCTGGCGATTTATCTCTTGTTATGATGCAGCTCGAAAGCAAATTGTCAGAGCGGCCGCAGCATATTGCACTCTCATAAGCACTGGCTCTTTGGTAAGGGTTGTTGCCAGGGTCAACATTTCTCAATAACCAGGGGACTAATAAGTCACAGTAGGGGGCACTCACCTCAGTCATTAAAACAAGTGTTTATATATATGCATAAGGATATCTAGGTATGCCCTTAAAGGGATACTCAAGTCAAAATAAACTTTTATGAATCAGATAGAGCAGCAGTTTTAAGACACTTTCCAATTTACTTCCATTATCACATTTTGCACAGTCTTTTATATGCACATTTTCTGGGTAACAGAATCCTACTAATCATGTGCACAAGCTCACAAGGTATACATATAGTGATTGGCTGATGGCTGTCACATAATACAGGGGGCTGAAAAATGAGAGAAAAATAAATTTTTCAGAAAAAAATCTACTGCTTATTTGAAATTCAGAGTAGGTGTTAAGTCATTAGGTCCGATTTATTATCCTGTGGACTGACATGATCCGCTGTAGCAGATCATGTCCACCGCACATTGATAAATGCAGACAGCATACGCTGTCGGCATTTATCATTGCACAAGCAGTTCTGGTGAACTGCATGTGCAATGCAATGCCACCCGCAACTGTCAGCAACAGTATCATGTTGGAAGAAGCTGGATTATTGCTGACTGTTGCCTGATTCAGTGTACGGAGGCCGTCCCTTTCTGGGTGATTTCGTAGGCAGGCGGGTCCGGAGGTGAGCTGTTTCTGGAAGCTCTGACATCTCAAACTTCTTCATATGCACTTTGCCACATGTGAGTGCGATATTTACTTGGTTGCTGCTTTACTCACTGCTTGTGAATATTATACTAGGAGGCACCTTTGTTATATTGTATTCTTCAAAATGTCTTGTTTAGCATTATAGCTCCCTAGTGGCTAATTCTAAAGAGATTGCTAGATACAGCACCAATAGATTAGTTAATACTGACCATGCTATTATTTCTTCTCTTGCCTCTCTTTTTAGTGCCATTATCTAATTACAACCCTTTAAAGGTGCTGGTTGGTGAAGCTTTGCATTTTCATACTGGGTCCCACCATTGGGCCCTGTAATAGAAGCAATTCACACTCACGGATCAGTGATGCTATTATTGATTTTGTTACAGATGTTTATATATATGAATAATGTTACGTGAATTATATAGAGCAATGGAGCCATTGCATAAATGTAAACCTCCTGCTCTGTATTATGCTCACTAACCCAAAGTGCACAATAAAGTTCTGAAAAAGTTGTCAACAGCACTGATCTGTGAATGTGCTTCTGTCACAAGGAGCAAGAATACCTACACTCCAAAAAGTGCCACTTTACCAACTGGCACCAGTAAAGGATTCAAATAGGAGAACAGCTTAAAAGAGAGCTGCAGACGAGAACAATATCATGGCGAGAAGTAACCCTTCTCTTTTAGTTGTATTCATCAGTTTAATGTCCCTTTAAAATGCACCCCTTTAAAACTTTGTATTATGTTTGCTCTACACTTGGCTGCCCAGTATAGCAATTACTTGGGGATGTGTGCAGAGATAAGCTTATGGGTGGGAACAGTAAGTTCTTATGGAGGATATAAGTTAGGCATCCAATGAACCTGTTCCTCACAGTGCAACTGGTTACATTTAACCCTGGCAGGTCTATTTGTCCACAAAACATAAATATGGAAACCAAAATCAGTTGATACCATGGTATAAATTTAGATGTAAAATAAACCAAGAGTAAAAATGTGTTATTGATTGTGTCTATTGATTTTTGTTATTGTTTAATAATATAGATAATTCCTTTACTAGCCATTCCCCAGCTTTGCACAAACAACATTGTATATATTCCTTGAGAAAGATGTAGAAAAGATAGTGAAACGTACGTCGGAGGGTTGGGACTTGTCACAGAGAAGGGGGAGGTAATATACCGGCACAAGGAGGAGCAGAGAATGGACCTGTATACGTTAAGGACAATGGTGGTCTATGTTTGTTCCCTAAATCGCTTTCACCTGTCCTAAACCCATAGTGACTATTATAGCCTTGCTATTTTGTTTTTAATTTGTCTTACAAAGTGTATACATTGTATCGGTGTACACTTTTTTATTAAATTGTTTAGAAATTGATCATGTGGTACCATTGGGTTAATAACAATGCAAGTAAATCACAGAGCTGGATTTAAGCGTATGTGAGTATCACATTGCTATTACTGGAGACATAAATCAGCTTTGTGTTGTATCCCTTTTCTTTTGAGGATAACATTTTGAAGAGTGCTTTGGAACTTTCTTGCTTTTGTAATCCTCTTTGGATTTGTCTCCATTTTGAAGATTGCTGCCTTTGATATAAGTATCTTGAATTAAGTTATTTAATTATTTCACACTAAGATAACTAGTGGCTGAAACCCCATCTAGATCATTGAAGTTTATTAAATGTATTAGAAGAAATCTGTGAAATTCTTTAAATTGGTTTTCAAATTTAAAATAACCTGAACATCAAAACAAAATGGTTCCTATTATGATTTTGCAGTTTCACTGCTATTATCAAATGTATTTTCTTTGGTGAATTTTAGCCCCTCTCCATAAGAACATACTGAGGTAGGCTGAAGAGTGTGCACGTGTGTTGAACGTTATATCTATAGCATTTTTACAAACATTGCTGTCATAGAATGCTAAAGACACATGCACACTGCTGAACTTACATCAATATGTTCTCATGGAATATATACAATCCAATAAAGGAGACAGAGAGAAAAAATAAATCTGTAAATTAGAAAATAAATTAGATAGTTGGAAAGTTTTTATTTATTTATTCATTTATTTGTTTTTAATTGCATGCTCTGTCTGATCATGAAAGTTTCATTTAGATTTTCATGTGCATTTAAAGGGACAGTCTACTCCAGAATTTGTGTTGATTAAAAAGATAGGTAATCCCTTTATTACCCATTCTGCAGTTTTGTATAAGCCACACTGTTATATTAATATACTTTTTACCTCTGTGATTACCTTGTATCTAAGCCTCTGCAGACTGCTCCTTATCTCAGTTATATTAATATACTTTTTACCTCTGTGATTACCTTGTATCTAAGCCTCTGCATACTGCCCCCTTATCTCAGCTCTTTTAACAGACTTGCATTTTAGCCAATCAGTGCCCTCTCATAAATAAATCCATGGAAGTGAGCACAATGTTATCTATATGGCACACATGAACTAGCACTGTCTAGCTGTAAAACAAATAATACCAAGAGAACAAAGCAAATTTGATGTTATAAGTAAATTGGAAAGCTGTGTAAAATGACATTCCCTATCTGAATCATGAAAATTTTATTTTGACTTGACTGTCCCTTTAAGGCCATTATGATCTAATAGGAAATCCATTTATTATGTGGTTTTCAGATGGCATCACACTGTGTAAACAGCATAGTCATGGAATTGCAAGTGTGCTTTTTATGTTATGTAATCTGTTGTAAACTCATGGGAAAAACAACAAATGATAAATAAACTAAATGAATATCTAAATAAGGGCTATATCCAGGGAAGTATTTTAGCCTTAGCCTAGAGTAACCTGGTTTAGATGTGCTATACATTTGTGAGATGTAAGTATGTGACATTAAGACTTCTAACTTCTATGTTATAAAAATATTTTATTTACTAATTTTATATTTAAAATATATAAATCAATTTTTCCTGATTATCTAATGGTTTAAAATTAACCTTCAATTTATCCCTGACCCCTGGGTGCAGAAGAATGAGGCTAAAATAGCTAAGATTAGTCAGGGGCAGATGAATTTCAAGCGCCAAGGGCAGCATGAAAAACAAGCAGACCACTAGAATATGAAGGGCAGGTAATGCCACTCATCAGTACTTCTCTCCAAGCTAGAACATATTTTCTAAATAAATTTGCCTAATCAAGGGACTGGAGTGAAATGATTGTTGCTCTGAAGTCATCTGGAATATGTGAGGGGGATGGGACATTTTGATGAATGTATTCATTTGACAAAGTCAATGTATCCTTGTTCACTGATGTCTGTATAGAAAGGACAGGGAAACACTGATGATACAGTATGCTGCAAATTAAATAATAATTTAAAAAAATGGCAAATTACTCATGCTATTTCTTAAGAGACATTTATGTAGATGAATTAGAAGATATTTGTTAACCATTTGTCATACAACTGCCACTGTTGAATGGTTCCTAAATTACATTAGCACAGCATAATATTTTTCTTTCAGATAAACTATAAAATAATATATTTTGTAATAGATTGTTTTTTTTAAACCGTATTTGATACTTACACGTTATTAAATTACATGAATATAACTAACTTGCCATGAAATAAATCTCTTTTACTTTTTTTTTTCAGCGTTTCTGAAATTGGCTAATATAACAATTTAATAAATGTTACATTTACATATTATTTTGCTACAAAAAGTTGTATAACTTGTGTTCAGGTTTTTTTCTGTTTCCTTTCTCTCCTGTTTGTTGACCACATGCCTGAACCTGAACCTGACCCTACAACTGTCTTGTGATATTATATACTACAGACTGCTCTCCGGTTTGCTTAATACTTTCCTGAACCTGACCCTGCAACTGTCTTGTGATATGATATGCTACAGACTGCTCTCCTGTTTGCTTAATACATTCCTGAATCTGACCCTGCAACTGTCTTGTGATATAATTTGCTACAGACTGATATCCTGTTTGCTTAATACATTCCTGAACCTGACCCTGCAACTGTCTTGTGATATAATATGCTACAGACTGCTCTCCTGTTTGCTTAATACAATCCTGAACTTGACCCTGCAACTGTCTTGTGATATAATATGTTACAGACTGATCTACTGTTTGCTTAATACTTGCTTGAACCCGAACCTGCAACTGTTGTGATAATAATATGCAACAGACTGATCTCCTGTTTGCTTAATACTTGCCTGGAACTGACCCTGCAACTGTCTTGTGATATAATATGCTACAGACTGATCTCCTGCTTGCTGACCACTTCTCTAAACCTGACCTTGCAACTGCTTGTATGGTTGCTGACCATCTGCACTAACTTACACTGTCTAACCCTGTGCCACACTTCTGATACATGACACCTCATTATTTATTTCCCTTTTTCCTATTTGAACTATTGGAGGGTTTTCTCTGGGTATATCCAGGAACTCTGGTCTTTTGTATTGTCCTCCATAATACTTAAGTCTACTTCTGTGCTGACAAAATCTATGTTGCAGACACTTTGGTACATAAACAATAATTGTAATATAATTAGTTCTAGGCATATAAAGACCACTTTGTTATGTAAAAAGTGTTAAATTACCTAACACAAAAATCAGGCGATTCCTATTTTATTATCTACACTAAACACAGAGAAGGCCAGACCTCTATACAACACCCAGGGCAATAAATCAGATGAGCTTTATTATATGTGACACATTGGCTTGGAGAAACAAATGCTGTGTGTGAAGGAATAAAATATGCATATTTATAAAGTCTCCCAAATACCAAGATAGGTTAAAGAATGTCTACAAATATAGGTACTTAAAGAACTAGCTTTCATATTAGCCTATCATTTTATTTATGAGTATATTAATTTACATTCATAGCATAAATCTTTGCTGTAGGACATTGAGATGCCCTAAAATATTTAGAAATATACAGTTAAATACCTTCCCCATGTATGCATTGAAATTGTATCCAAATTAGCATGTTGCATTTTTATGACACAGCTAACTGTAAAAATGATCGTTAAATTTTGTGCATGAAGCAAAAAAACAAAACTTCGTAAATTTTAGATTAAACATAATATTCTTATATCATTTTCTTTTGCATGTTTGTAAACAACAAGTCTCCCTGAGTGTAATAGTTACTGTATAATATCTCTTTCTATTATGGTGCCAGCCAAGGGACAGTCATACTTGCTGGATGAACTATCCCAGGTAAACTGAGGTTGAGTCACACAAACACCTCTTAAAGAGTCATATGACTCTCTACCCTTCTTACATTTTGTTGCCAGTGAACCTTATGGCTTGCAGAGCTGTATGAGGACAATTTATAAGCAAGCAGCAGCTCTCCCTTAGTGCTTGCTTGTTTATTGTTTGTTATCTTCCTGTTTGCACCTGCAGCCCTGTTACCTGTCTATTGCACCTGATAATATAGTACCTGCGCTTTTCCTGGATGCCTGCAGCAAGGAGGGAGGTCATAATAGCGCGGTCCTAGAGCTGGCGGTGAGACCCCTGCTATTATGTTTTTAATGACCAGTGAAGTACAGGGTATGTTGTGGTTGTTAAGGGGTTAATATAAAGCAATAGTGGTCAGCAGCACCCTGGTAGCTGGTCATATGAGCTAACTTTCCAGTGCCGCTACTGTAAAAGGGGGATTCGCTAAATAACAGTGGTACAAGCATGTTCTAGTCACTATAATAGAGCGGCTATGAAACATCTGGTGTCGCTAGAATTTGTTTACAGCGGATCCTTGTTAGTGACTTGAATTTGATCAAATTCAGTAATGCAGTTGACAATAGCCAATATCTTGCAGCTCATCTCTCCAGGTATTAAAGAGCGTAAAGGGATATGAAACCAAAACGTGTTTTTTTTTTCGTGATTTAGGTAGAACATACAATTTTAACCCCTTAATGACCACAGCACTATTCCATTTTCTGTCCGTTTGGGACCAAGGCTATTTTTACATTTTTGAGGTGTTTGTGTTTAGCTGTAATTTTCCTCTTACTCATTTACTGTACCCACACATATTATATACCGTTTTTCTCGCCATTAAATGGACTTTCTAAAGATACCATTATTTTCATCATATCTTATAATTTACTATAAAAAAAATTATAAAATATGAGGAAAAAATGGAAAAAAACACACTTTTTCTAACTTTGACCCCCAAAATCTGTTACACATCTACAACCACAAAAAAACACCCATGCTAAATAGTTTCTAAATTTTGTCCTGAGTTTAGAAATACCCAATGTTTACATGTTCTTTGCTTTTTTTGTAAACTATAGGGCCATAAATACAAGTAGCACTTTGCTATTTCCAAACCATTTCTTTTCAAAATTAGCGCTAGTTACATTAGAACACTAATATCTTTCAGGAATCTTTGAATATCCATTGACATGTATATATTTTTTTTTAGTAGACAACCCAAAGTATTGATCTAGGTGCATTTTGGTATATTTCATGCCACCATTTCACCGCCAAATGCAATCAAATACAAAAAATCGTTCACTTTTCACAAATTTTTTCACAAACTTTTGGTTTCTAACTTAAATTATTTACAAACAGCTTGTGCAATTATGGCATAAATTGTTGTAAATTCTTATCTGGGATCCCCTTTGTTCAGAAATAGCAGACATATATGACTTTGGCGTTGCTTTTTGGTAATTAGAAGGCCGCTAAATGCCACTGCGCACCACACGTGTATTATGCCCAGCAGTGAAGGGGTTAATTAGGGAGCATGTAGGGAGCTTTTTGGGATAGTTTTAGCTTTAGTGTAGTGTAGTAGACAACCCCAAGTATTGATCTAGGCCAATTTTGGTATATTTTATGCCACCATTTCACCGCCAAATGCGATCAAATTAAAAAAAAAGTTAAATTTTTCTCAATTTTAGGTTTCTCACTGAAATTATTTACAAACAGCTTGTGCAATTATGGCACAAATGGTTGTAAATGCTTCTCTGGGATCCCCTTTGTTCAGAAATAGCAGACATATATGGCTTTGGCATTGCTTTTTGGTAATTAGAAGGCCTCTAAATGCCGCTGCGCATCACACGTGTATTATGGCTAGCAGTGAAGGGGTTAATTATGTAGCTTGTAGGGAGCTTGCAGGGTTAATTTTATCTTTAGTGTAGAGCTCAGCCTCCCACCTGAAACATCAGACCCCCTGATCCCTCCCAAACAGCTCTCTTCCCTCCCCCACCCCACAATTGTCCCCGCCATCTTAAGTACTGGCAGAAACTCTGCCAGTACTAAAATAAAAGGTATTTGGCCATTTTTTTTTTTAAAAAAAAAAAAAGCATATTTACATATGCTGATGTGTATGATCCCCCCCTTATACCCCAACCTCACTGATCCCCCACCTAACAGCTCTCTAACCCTTCCCCTCTGCCTTAATGGGCGCCATCTTGGGTACTGGCAGCTGTCTGCCAGTACCCAGTTTTGCAAAAAAAGTGCCATTTTATTAAAAAAAAAGCAATTTTCTGTAGTGTAGCTTTCCCCCCCACCAAGACCAACCCCCCACCCCTTCCAGATCCCTGAGATTATATTTTTTAAAGTTTAAACTTCATTTTTTTTTAATACTTTTTACTAAGTTTTTCTGTAGTGTAGCGGTTCCCACCCGCTCCCGCCCCGTGCACGCCCCCGCCCTCCAACCCCCGTGCACGCGCGCGCTCCCGTGCGCGCCCCCGTGGGTCCCGCCCCCGATCACGCCCCCCTCCACTCCATACACAACATCGATGGCCGCCCACCCGCCTCCCACGTAAGCTCCCACCCACCAACGATACCGGCCATCGATGTCCGGTGCAGAGAGGGCCACAGAGTGGCTCTCTCTGCATCGGATGGCCAAGGGGGGTTATTGCAGGATGCCTCCATATCGAGGCATCACTGCAATAACCGGAAAGCAGCTGGAAGCGAGCAGGATCGCTTCCAGCTGCTTTCCAGACCAAGGACGTACGCCACACGTCCTCGGTCATTAAGTGTATTTTTTTAGAGGACGTGTGGCGTACGTCCTTGGTCGTTAAGGGGTTAAACAACTTTCTAGTTTACTTCTATTATCAAATGTGCTTCATTCTTTTGCTATCATTTGTTGAAGGAGCAGCAATGCACTACTGGTTTCTAACTGAACACATGGGTGAGCCAATCACAATCAATATATATATGCAGTCACCAATCAGCAGCTAGAACCTAGGTTCTTTGCTGCTCCTGAGCTTACCTAGATAAACCTTTCAGCAAAGGATAACAAGAGAAGGAAGCAAATTAAATAATAGAAGTAAATTGGAAAATTGTTTAAAATTGTATTCTCTATTTGAATCATGAAAGAAAAAAAATAGTGTTTCATGTCCCTTTAATACATTTCAGAAGGGACAAATTTTTCCAACAAATTTTGAATACTGTAATATGAGGTTTAAAGGAAGCAGTTTCCGCACTAATATACAAAAGCAACATAAATATATGGGGAGCTCCTTTTACAGGAGATGTAGCAGGGAGAAAACACTTCTCTATATTTCTATTCCTATCTCAGTTATGCATCACTTCTAGCACTTGTGCATTGGTGAACTTCAGTTTAAATAGAAACAATTTTACTTTATAGTTCCATGCGCAAAAAATGCTTTTAGTAAAAGTTATTTCAGTTGTATGAGCATACACACGTATGCTATGTGTGAAGGGATCAGCATATTAACACCACCATGCCTGCTCATCTGTATTGCATCACTGAAGATATAATTTGTGTCATACAAGCCACTGCTAACTATCTGAGAAGGTGAAGTATTTAAATGCTGGTGCATGGGGTACTCACAGCATATGTGTGTATGCCACTTAAAAACAGTAATATCTTTTACCAGAAGCATTTTTGCTAACGTACATTTTAGTTTTAACCTTTCTGTCCCTTTAATAAATTGTGTTGTATGAAGACGTCCTTTTTGTTTGTTTGGTGGTTTCTTTGTTTTGTAGTTTTTTTTGTTTTATTTTTGGTCTTATCTGAAAATATGATCTTCTTTTCTATTTACTCCAGTGAACTAGACCAGGAATAGGTTAAATCTTCTGGAAAGATCGTCAAAGAAGCAGACGCTGACGCAGCTTGAATTTGGCAGCCGCTCAGTTGGTACCTGTGCCCTTTGAGGTGGCTGTTTGCACTTGGGTAATGTGATGAATACCGCGCAGCAGGCAGCCGACGCACTGATTCTAAAGCCCCTTCACTAAGGCAACGGGCTTACATTTACATCACTTTCTGTGTTTTCTATGGAGTCTATCATTAAACTTTATAAAGTTCTGCAGCTAAATATATATTAAAATAACCTGCAAAGCTATTTTATTCTGCTTTATTAACTCCTTATTTTAACTTTATTATAGACATCTATGGCCATAGAAATTTGTAGAAATTCCTCCAGGTGGGGGAGCACGAAAAAATTACTGAAAATTATATTTACAATTTTATCCCCTGCCCCATTTTGAAATCTAAAGGAAGTATCTAATGAAATAAGTAATCAGCATTGTTAAGTCAACAATATAATATCTATTGGGTCATGTGACAACAATATGTTAAAGGGTCATAGTAGCTATATGATCATGATACAAAATATTATATCCAAAGGGTCATGTGACGAGCTCCATTACTTTCAACAGGAGACCTCTCGTCACTTGCAGGGACTGCCCCGTTTTTATGACAATTCCACTAGGGCAGCCCCTGAGAGGGTCGGTGAGAAAAAACATGTCTGAAATTGCAAGGTTTAACTCATCAGCCCCTCTGTATGGTTGAGAGGGGGGTTGCATTTCTATGATAAATTTGTTTTATTTTTCTAAACTTAGTATTTTAGTGGATTCAGTTTTCACATTTTTACATCAACGACAGGACTTCTGTAGAGCAACTTAATGTCAAATTTGTTAAATAAAGGAATCTGTTATCTTTCACATTAGTAGACCAACAAGTTAATTACTTTATTGTTGTTGTCAGTAACAACTATAAACTGTGTAAAATGAGATGAGAAATTACACTTTACCCAATGCTGTCCAGAGAGCTAATTTACCCTTAATTTGAAAGAGGAGAGTCTCTTCTTTAAGTGATATGACAGTCAAAATTAAAGTGTCTTTCTTTAGATGATAGAGCATACAATTAAAAAAAAAAAAAAATTTCTTCTATTATCAAATGTACTAAATCCTTTTTGGTACCCTTTGTTGAACTCTAGGGAAATTCGTTGAGAAACCAGGTTCAAACGCATGTGTTAGTTTAACCTGCAAGTGCTCAAACGCAGCATCCGCTGCTTAATACATTTAGCCCTTAGTCCTGTTCCATGAGAGCATACTAAGGTAGGCTCAGGGGCATGCAAAGTTTGTAACAATGTATAACACTTTTACAAACACTGTTGCAATATATGCGCATGCATGCTCTCAGTACGCCTTGAAGGACAGGAAATATGTTCAACAAACAATATCAAGACCAAGAAGGGAGGTATTTAAAGAGACATGAAAATCCAAATTTTTCTTTCACAATTCAAATAGGACATACAATTTTAAACAAATTTTAATTCTATTTCTATTATCTAATCTCCTTCATACTCTTGCTATCCTTTGTTGAAGCAGCAGCACTATTGGGAGCTAGCTGAACACATTGGGTGAGCTTATAACACAAGGCATTTATATGCAATCAGCAGCTCCTGACCCTTCCTAAGAATCCTTTTCAACAAAGGAACCCAAGAGAGCAAAACAAATGAGATAATAGTTATTTAAAATCACAAGCTCTGTCCGAATCATGATAGAAAAAAGTGTCTCTCATGTCCCTTAAATAATAAAAATAAAAAATAAATTAAGAAAATCTTGTAAACTCTGAATCATGAAGGTTACCTTTTGACAGCCATGTCCCTTTACAGGGAGTGCAGAATTATTAGGCAAATGAGTATTTTGACCACATCATCCTCTTTATGCATGTTGTCTTACTCCAAGCTGTATAGGCTCGAAAGCCTACTACCAATTAAGCATATTAGGTGATGTGCATCTCTGTAATGAGAAGGGGTGTGGTCTAATGACATCAACACCCTATATCAGGTGTGCATAATTATTAGGCAACTTCCTTTCCTTTGGCAAAATGGGTCAAAAGGACTTGACAGGCTCAGAAAAGTCAAAAATAGTGAGATATCTTGCAGAGGGATGTAGCACTCTTAAAATTGCAAAGCTTCTGAAGCGTGATCATCGAACAATCAAGAGTTTCATTCAAAATAGTCAACAGGGTCGCAAGAAGCGTGTGGAAAAACCAAGGCGCAAAATAACTGTGCAACATCACTGGAGTGCCCAAAAGCACAAGGTGTGCAATACTCAGAGACATGGCCAAGGTAAGAAAGGCTGAAAGACGACCACCACTGAACAAGACACACAAGCTGAAACGTCAAGACTGGGCCAAGAAATATCTCAAGACTGATTTTTCTAAGGTTTTATGGACTGATGAAATGAGAGTGAGTCTTGATGGGCCAGATGGATGGGCCCGTGGCTGGATTGGTAAAGGGCAGAGAGCTCCAGTCCGACTCAGACGCCAGCAAGGTGGAGGTGGAGTACTGGTTTGGGCTGGTATCATCAAAGATGAGCTTGTGGGGCCTTTTCGGGTTGAGGATGGAGTCAAGCTCAACTTCCAGTCCTACTGCCAGTTTCTGGAAGACACCTTCTTCAAGCAGTGGTACAGGAAGAAGTCTGCATCCTTCAAGAAAAACATGATTTTCATGCAGGACAATGCTCCATCACACGCGTCCAAGTACTCCACAGCATGGCTGGCAAGAAAGGGTATAAAAGAAGAAAATCTAATGACATGGCCTCCTTGTTCACCTGATCTGAACCCCATTGAGAACCTGTGGTCCATCATCAAATGTGAGATTTACAAGGAGGGAAAACAGTACACCTCTCTGAACAGTGTCTGGGAGGCTGTGGTTGCTGCTGCATGCAATGTTGATGGTGAACAGATCAAAACACTGACAGAATCCATGGATGGCAGGCTTTTGAGTGTCCTTGCAAAGAAAGGTGGCTATATTGGTCACTGATTTGTTTTTGTTTTGTTTTTGAATGTCAGAAATGTATATTTGTGAATGTTGAGATGTTATATTGGTTTCACTGGTAAAAATAAATAATTGAACTGGGTATATATTTGTTTTTTGTTAAGTTGCCTAATAATTATGCACAGTAATAGTCACCTGCACACACAGATATCCCCCTAAAATAGCTATAACTAAAAACAAACTAAAAACTACTCCCAAAACTATTCAGCTTTGATATTAATGAGTTTTTTGGGTTCATTGAGAACATGGTTGTTGTTCAATAATAAAATTAATCCTCAAAAATACAACTTGCCTAATAATTCTGCACTCCCTGTAAATAAATCTCCCACCTCTAGAGTTTAGTTCAGATTATCAAAGGTCTTGTTATTGAAACTGATAGGAAATGAGATATTTGCAGCTGGACTGTAGGGGATGCATTAGAAACCAGCTATTCCTAAACAAAATCTCTTGAATTTTAAAATGAGGGTTAATTAAAGCAAGACTGAGATTATTTTATTTTAGGTTAAAGGGATCATTTTAGATCAAGCAGTTAGGTCAGTTTAGTGAATGTTTTCCTATTGAGTAAGTGAAAATACTTTATTAACCCACAACCAAATCCGTCACTGCTGAGAAGTGTGTAGTTTAGGCAGCATTAGAGGGAGCCTTGCGCTCATTAGGCGCAGGAAGTACAACTTCTGATTGGCTGTACCATTTCACTTGTGTCATGAAATAAAAAAGGCCTGGGTGAATAGAGGATACGATGACAGAGTGTACACCGGGGGTTAATGAAGCATTATCTCTGCACAATGCTATAGGAAACTCGTCACTAAACAGAAGATAACTCTAGAATAGCATTCAATAGTTCAACATGTAATTCCGTATGGTCTACAGCAGGTGGCACCACTCAAAACTAATGTGCTAGTACCTCTGGGTATCCACTATCATTAGATGTGATTATGGTGCTTCATTATTTTTCTTGACTAATTAATCCATACTGTATATTATTAATTAAGCTTTAATGCTTCTTTAATATACATTTAAAGTTTAAATAAATGTATCATGGGCACATGATTTTTTTCAGTAGATTATTACAAATTGGGTACTCTCGTTTGAAAAAGCTGGTTATCTATAGTCCACAGATTCTAACTTAGATGAAATAACCAGATTTATGACCACAAAACACTCAAAAAACACCTGTGCCAACATAAATGAGTATATTCTAAAAATGCAACCAATATATTAGTCCTTTGTAGCTTATAATGTAGCCCAGTGCGCTGCTAGCAATAGAGTGGATATAGAGTGGGCTAGATTACAAGTGTCGTGCTAGTGTTAGAGTGAGTCGCAATATGGTAACAACGCTCACTTGCATATTACAAGGGGAAGTAAACAGATTCGCTCAAGCTCAAACAAATTTAATGTACATTGGGTTTGTGGAAGTGGAGACCTAGCATAAAGTGTAAGAGTTAAGAGATACACTCATATATACAATATGTAATAAAAAATATTCATTTAAACATTAATAAAAAAAAACTATATAAGGGTGAAAAGGTATATATTTTATGACAAGGTGTTTGACTGGAAAGGGCTAGGTATATATATTTACATATATGTGTGTGTGTATGAACATGTTAATTTATGTATTTATATTTGTACATAAATATATATAAACACTATGGAGCCCTTTCCACTCAAAAACATTAAAACTTGTAAAATAATTTTTAATAAATTTTAACTTTTTAAAATATGCTTTACTGTATATTTAATGTAAATATTTAACATTTTAAAGTTCTTAACATAGTGAAAATGTTAATTGTATTTATTTACATATATATATATATATATATATATATATATATATATATATATAAAATAATATTTTCTTCACTGAGAATGTAAAATATGCATAACTATCTTTGGGTTTAGCTATAGGTTTTACGCGGTTTTGGGTTAGCACGCAAGCAATATGTTAGGAGTTTTTTAAAATAATGCGCTCCATTGAAGTCTATGGGGAGGAGACAGCATTGTCATGATATTTGTAGTCTTGGAGATAACCTGCATTGGGTCTCGGTCTCGCAAAAACATTTTGCTTTCAACTTGTAATGCACGTGCTAACCCATCAGCGTTAAAAGTTTACTTCCAGCGGTGTTAGCACGCATGAGCGAAAGTGGTAGTGTGCCACTTGTAATCTGTCCCAATGTAACTTATTTGTATGTTTCAGAAAAATAGTATTGTCTATATTACCCCAAAGTACACATACGCCATGTAATCTCACAGTGGTTTTAACAATTGTAATGTTGTGATTCATATAATATATGCCTCTGAGTAAGTCATTTATTTTCATAATTGAAGTAAATCAGAAAGTGTTTTAAAACTGCTGGTCTATCTGAATCATGAAAGTTTTATTTTAAGTTTAGCGTCCCTTTAAATTCTTTGGACACTATTTTTGTTTGTAGACCTGTGTTCCATTAACTGTTTTCTTTAAAAAAAATATATATCCTCCAAAACCACAAGTGTGGTCACTATTGCAAACTATATTAAACACAGGGTCACACTAAAGACATTACACTACCAACAGTATATACACAGAACGTCAAAGGAAGATATTAACTGAAACACTAAAGAAATGCTCAGGTATTATTTATTGCTAAGGGCTTTTATACTGATCTTGAGATAACTGCCTGGTGTGTCTTTCAGTTTGCTTTTAGCTTCCTAATGCCTAGAAGTGTTTTTAAGTCCCTTTAATGTTCATATCACAGGCTCTCATCACCTTTATTACATCTGACATGCTCACTGATTGCCAGATGTTTATGGTTTTTATTCTATTTTCTTCCAGCTGAATGATCTGCATTATGATTTGACCAACAGAAGAAGATAAGTTCTAGTGTCCCTAAAAAAGGAAAACCATCACACACATGTGTCATTCTGTTAACAGTAGCTACTGGGGCAAGTGTCTCTGCTCTCTAGAATTATATGACTATGGGTGAGTAGATACAAAATACAGACCAGGTGGATTTTGAAACCAAATGTTATTTTTTCAGAATTAAATGTGAATACATGGAGTTTGACCAACTTCAGCTGAATGTACTGTATGTTAGACTATATATATATATACTAAGTTTTTTTCCATAAGATGTATAAAGCATTGGACTAAAGGGGAAGAAATGAATTAGCAGAATTTATATTAAGAGCCTTCAGAAAGGGAATCTTCAGTGAAGCATCTTTAGCTTCCGATGGATGCAAAATGTATTGACTTGAGCTGAAATCTGTAACAAGACATTGAGTCAGCACATTCACACCTCAGTACTCCTGACAACTGCCAGAGGAAACTCTTCAGTTTATATGGAGATGGACAGTACCGAAAGGAAGGTTCTTACACAGGCAGCCTCACATTCTATTCAGTTAGTGATATATAATTTGTCCCACAGAGATAAGTAGCCCATATATCTGCTTCCATCTTCACTATAGGTTTTGTAAAATAATAAATAGTTCTTTAGAAATGTATAGTTATTGTTTCTCATAAAGCCACAAGAGATAGACACATACATTTACATAGACATACACAATGACACACACGTGTGCCGTGCACACACACACACACAATCACATATACACATGTGCACACACACACACACATACACATGTGCACACACATACATACACACATACACAGACATATACAAATCCCACACACACACATACACAATCACAAACATGCACAAACATACACACACATACATAGCATTCACAAATACACAGACACATTCAAATCCCATACCCACACATACACAATCACAAATAAACATGTGCACACACACATACACATACACAATCACAAGTACACATGTGCACATACACACAGACATCACAAACACACACATAAATACACACATACACAAATACACAGACGCATACAAATCCCATACACACACATACACATGCACCCATATACAGACACACATACACATACTTAGATACACATGCACACACATACAGACACACACACAGAGTCCCACGTGTCATATAATTCAACTGGATTATTAGTGTTATGAGGCAATGTGTGGCCCTTAGAGGATTCACTAATGGCCACAACTTTTCAGCCAAACACAACATCATTTTACAGTGATAATAGTTTAACCCCTTGCCAGCTGGAGAGTTCTACAATATATTCCATGACTATGCACAGAAGCCTTTGTTGGTTTTGTAAGGGGTAAATTGTAATCTGCACTTGTCTTCCAATATTGTAATTTATAAATACTTTACCTTAATAACTGCACATCAAATAGGGGAAGGATACCTCAATGTCCTTGATATGATACTAGCAGTATTTCAGAGATATCAAAAGGTTGTAAATGTAAATTTTATTTTCACTCAGAGCCAAATAATTATATGAAATTCTACCACATACACAAACCATAAACCTTTTTATTTCCTTATCACTAATTCTGCGCCCATCTGTTAGCCTTACCCTTACTCTAATGAATTACCCATAATTCCTAAACTTAATCAAACCCCATCCCTAACCCTATTTATAACAACTACCCAAAGTGACACTTTGACACTCAGAATGACCTTGCAATGTTACCAAACTCATATAATTAAATATAATCATATAATTAAAATGTTTAGCATGTTTTATTGACTTGTGTCAAATTAAAGTCAGATGTGTTTCTCTTTCTCTCACAATAACCTCAGGGCAAGTGACCCCTCTCTGTCACAGAAAATATTGGGGTCACACATTTAGTATTAGCACCTAAATATATATCACATATGAAATTTGTGCTTTGATTTATTTACCCAGTTAATATAAATTGTTCTTTTTTCATTTTTTAACCTTTGTTATATTTCATTTTATGCCAATTATACTTTTTGCAACTCTATGGTTATACTTTAATATTTAGAAAAGCTTGAGTTGTATTTTGTCCATTTAATTTTATTTTTTTAATAAAAAATGATGCTTTTGGGAACATTGTTGTTTGCTTCTCTGTGACTCATAGCTCTTACATATGAATATATACAGTATATATATATTGTGTGTATATATTAATGTTTTATAAGTCGGTCTCCCACTAACATAAAAGATATTTACACTTATTACATCTCATTATAAAATTATGTTTGATATTTGTTGCAAATTTCCCACTTACATTTATTCAAAGGGATACGAAAGCCATTTTTTGTGTGTGAATCAGACAGAACATACAATTGTAAAAAAGTTTCCAATTTACTCCGATTATCAAATTAGCTTCATTCCCATTGTATTCTATTTTCCTGAAGAAATACCTACTAGGTAGGTGTCTAGAGCATTATATGGCAGGAAACTGCACTGCCATCTAGTGCTCTTGCTAATGAAAACATTCTTGAAAAATTGCTGCTATATAGTGTTCCAGACATGTGCACGCCCCTGAGCTTACAGCCTTCCTTTCAACAAAAGATACCAAGAGAACGAGGAATATTTTATTATAGAAATAAACTAGAAAGTTATTTAAAAATGCTGCTCTATCTGAATTATGAAAGAAACATTTTGGGTTTCATGTCCCTTTAAGTCCAGATACATTTGATGCACCTACCATTTCTCAGGCACCATACCCAATAGATATCATTCACATATAGCTTACTACCTCATACACAGGGGTCAAGTCAGGCAGGAAGGCATGGGAATGGAGTTCCTGCACTATTTTTGCAGGAGGAACTAAGTTCCCTCTGGACAGAGAACAGAAACACTTCAGTAAACACTGTTGCTGCTGGTAGGAGGAGGTGGAGCACAGTCTGGTTAGAGGGATAGTGAGATCCTCTAGTAATGGGCAGTAACACATCCTACAATACACTCAATATAAGACTGTCAGTGGTCCTGCTGTGTAATCACCCATGTTATGAATATTATCTTTATTATCTTTTATTACATATGGTGCTTACATTTCTGTGTGGCTTGCTCTGGGGTTATTTAGCTCCCCTCAGCAGAAATAGAACTATTGCACCTTAAGTGGGTGAGACTCTGTGACAGAGGAGGATTCTCAGGCCCAAAGGCAACCATTCAACCCTTCATTGGATTTAATTTGCTTTCATTAACCAAAGTGTATAGATTATATACATATAAATACAGTGTGTGTGTAAGTGTGAGCGTATACATACCTGTATATAAAACTTGACACTTGCTCATACATATATATCTCTTATTATCACCCAAACCCTTACTAAGTGCAATAGACTGGTCCTACACCTACAGAGATATTAGAAACCCCATTAGCCACTAAAATACTTTCCCAAATATAATCCTCAATGGCATACACTGTTAGGCTAGCTCCTTCAATTGGGTCCTCAGGAAAAGATATAAAGAAGAGGATGCCAATGTTACAAGCTAATATTGTCCCAACTTCTTGCATTATGGCTTCCATAGCCATTTTTTCAGCAACCTTGTGAAGGTCATTTGGGTCTTCTTGTAGCAGACACATTGAGAAGATCTAGAAGGACCCTAGAACAATTGCATGAGTGACCCAATCCTCTAGATAATGAGGCAATGATTAATGGACCCTATTACTTAGGCCTGGTCAGGGATTGTACAAAGACGTCAGTTAGATATAAATGCAACAAAGACTTCATCAACCTTTAGCAGGGTGAAGAGACTTTTGGCCACAATTAGAGAATTCAACTTTGTCTACTTGCTCTACTGGGGTGGGAGGTCCAAGCCCCTGTGCACATCTGAATAAACAAAACAGTCTCAATGTCAGTGATATTGTGGTGGGTTTTGTGCTGATTACAAGGAGATGGTAATTATAAGATAACTAAATGTCATAGAGTCTCAGGGATAGGCCTTAGGGTATATAATGTACAAAGTAAAGTGAATATTATCTCTATATTTAAATATATATATATATATATATATATATATATATATATATATAATGCCAAATAATGCATGACTGTGTTTAATTGTGAATTTAGATTGGTTATCTTTATTGGCTCTATGGTCATAACAACTACAACTGGCCTGACAAAGTTGCAGGCCTATCTAGTCCACAGTGAATACTTTGATGGGGTTAGATGAGATTTAACATATTTTTGGATCAAGAAAGACTACATATCAAAAGAAAGTATCTTTTCATGATTCCATAGACCATAAAGTTTATAATGGTACATAAAGACAGTAAGTCCACCATGTCTGTTCAGGTTTTTATATAATTATGTCTTTGGTGCCTAAGTCTTATAGTATATCTATGTGAATGCATAACTCTTTGGCTTCAAATAGAATTCTAGTGTGCTCCATAGTTTGATACATTGTGTCCACCCCTATGCTAAGGGATTGTGAATGTGCAGTTGAGGTCTGCAACATATCAGTTGCTAGGTGACTGACCAAGAAAAATTGAAAATCTATAGAGGAGGCTGAGAATATTTCTTCTGTGGAGCAGAAATTTACCATCAACCAGAAATCAAGCTATACCCCAAATGTTCAATACTTCTTAATAGATTAACTTGCTTACATATTTAGCTTGATCCTAAACAGTTTTGATGCTTTGAATATCAGTACATATCCATGTGCAGTCATTATTAGCACCAAATGTGAAATGAATATAGGTATAAAAATGTGTTAACTAAATGAATTGTGTTATGATGAAGCGTCACAAAAATCACCAATTAGAGTCAAATATTACTGCTAAACTAGAAAAATGCACATACTGGGGTAGAATTATTATGATTAATTTCCACCACCTCTGACTTTTACAGTGTCTTTATTTACTATGTGATTTCATGGAGCACCTTAATTAAAGCTCGTGTGATTCGCCATTCATTAGTGAATAGGATCTGCAGGGAGTGGGGAGAGCAGAGCGTCTGGAGAAAGGTTGGGGAATCTGCCATAGCACCGATACACACATCAATGCATATTTGTCACTAATACAGGAATTACATGGACAGTCCCCTTTTTAGGGTCCACTTCAAGCCCATCTGGTCTATACCCTTCCTGGCTCTATTTGCTCTGTGTTCGGTCTGCCTGTAAACAGTAAGGAATGCAAATGACTGTATAATGGATATACTTCTAAAATTATTATCTGTATCTATTTAGTATTTTTCTATATGGTACAGGGGACATCTTGCAATACACGTAATGCATTGTATGACAATTAGGGGAAGCAGATTGCTATACACTGTATCTATGAGGGATATACTCAGATTGCTATGCACTGTCTCTGTATACTCCGATTGCTATACACTGTCTTTATATACTTAGATTGCTATACACTGTCTTTATATACACAGATAGCTATATACTGTCTCTGTATACTCAGATTGCTATATACTGTGCCTGTATACTCAGATTGTTATGCACTTTCTCTATGAGAGATATAATCAGATTGCTATACACTGTCGCTATTAGATATATACTCAGATTGCTATACACTGTCGCTATTAGATATATACTCAGATTGCTATACACTGTCGCTGTGAGATATATACTCAGATTGTTATGCACTGTCTCTATGAGATATATACTCAGATTGCTATACACTGTATCTATGAGAGATATACTCAGATTGCTATGCACTGTCTCTGTATACTCAGATTGCTATATACTGTGCCTGTATACCCAGATTGCTATACACTGTCGCTATGAGATATATACTCAGATTGCTATGCACTGTCTCTGTATACTCTGATTGCTATATACTGTGCCTGTATACTCAGATTGTTATGCACTTTCTCTATGAGAGATATAATCAGATTGTTATGCACTGTCTCTATGAGATATATAATCAGATTGCTATACACTGTCTCTATGAGATATATAATCAGATTGCTATACACTGTCTCTATGAGATATATACTCAGATAGTTATATACTGTCTCTGTATACTCAGATTGCTATATACTGTGCCTGTATACTCAGATTGCTATACACTGTCGCTATGAGATATATACTCAGATTGCTATACACTGTCTCTATGAGATATATAATCAGATTGCTATACACTGTCTCTATGAGATATATAATCAGATTGCTATACACTGTCTCTATGAGATATATACTCAGATTGTTATGCACTGGTGACTGTCCCTAGTGATGAATGTGAGCTATGCCTCTCTTAATCCCTCTTCATAGCCCTGTACCCAAACCAACCCGTACTGCCTTCACTGTGTTTCATTCAGATTTTTTTTTAGACCAACCACAGACCAGTCCCAGATAATTCATCAATTTTCTACACATGCGCCCTCAATACAGCCTGTCCCATTACTGAGCTTTTCCTTTTAACCCCATCCCAGCTGGACAGCATAGGGTCACATTATCCTAATCCACACCCTAATCACTGATGATTTTCTTTTTTGCATTTTCTGTTGTTTATTCTTACTGAAAATCACCTGTATAAATATCATTCAAGAGAAAATGTAATTAAGCAGTTTGCAAGTTCTTTTATATAATGCAGCAAGGCTATAGGGCAACTTATTTTATTCCACGTCTTCCAGTTTTTATTAAAATATTCTCTGAGATTAACCTACAATGTGATCAATGTTATATGTGGATCAATGCAATAGGAAAAACACATATTTGTTGATTGGAATATCTGAAACAGGTCAGAAAACCTGCAAACAATCTCAAGAAATACAATATTTCCTCTAGGCATACAAATAAGCAAATACCAAGGAACCATTAGATAAATGAAGCCACACATATGTTTTCTGCACATTCATTTATAGACATTGTAATATTTTCTGGAGAAAAAAATAGGACACTCATTTTGCAACCTCTTTCTGGTTATTGCTTCATTAACCCTGTGTTGTTCTGCTCTGCAGCAGTGTGTGTGAGAGGGGGTGGTATCTAATCTGCTCTGCTGGGACACTGCATTGCACCTGCAATATAGATGGGGGGAGGATCTGAATGTTTGCTGCAGTGTTTTAAGAGATAGGTGGGATACTCCTTCCCTGCAGCAAGAGGATATGAAAAATAACAAACCAAATAAAATCTGACATATTTCCACCACCTATTAGATATATCAAACAACTCAGTGAAGCAGAAAAAGCTTGTCTTGCAGATAATATCCTGTATAATGCTATATCAATGCATTTAACCTCTTAACTGCCAAAGAGAGCTGCAGTACATTTCACAATCTTCTCTTATAACTAGTAGCTTTAAAGGATGCTAGCACTACTTGGCTTTATTTTGAAGCTATCCTATATATTTCCTTCTCTTAGAAAGCTCAGTCTTGAACAAAATATTCCAAGTAATAATTCAGTCTCCCCAAAGAGAAACGCTTAATTGTCTATCAAACCCTCCTGCTAGGTCCACATTTGCTTTTCATTTTCTTCCTTAATCAAGAAAATATCATTTTGTGTCTCAAATCATGTGGCTTCAAAATGAAGCCAAACTTACCATCTATACTCACATGCAGTAACACACTTATTGTCACCCACCTTTGTCGCTTCTTTCAGTTGGGGTAGCCATGCTGGAGACTGCAGAT
>NC_069506.1:16360366-16382866 GCF_027579735.1 Bombina bombina
ATGTATTAACCCCTAAACCCCTGGCCTCCCACATCACTAGCACTTACTAAACCCTATCTTATAATAAATGAAACTTACCTTTAGATTTAAATTAAAC
Organism: Bombina bombina; assembly: GCF_027579735.1. NCBI lineage: Eukaryota > Metazoa > Chordata > Amphibia > Anura > Bombinatoridae > Bombina > Bombina bombina. The sequence goes on from NC_069506.1 coordinate 16,360,464, forward strand.
TATATTAAACTATTTATTAACCTACCCTAACTATTATACTGAAATTACATTAAACTATATTAAACTAATAATTAATCTATCCTAACTGTTATACTAAATTACATTAAACTACATTAAACTAATAATTAATCTACCCTAATTGTTATACTAAATTACATTAAACCATAAATTAAATTAACTATATTATATATTTAAACACATAACCCTACTCAAATAATTTAAATCTACTATTAAAAATTAAAAAGTTACAAAAAACTAACAACTAAGTTACAAAAAACTAACAACTAAGTTACATAAAATAAAAAATAAATTATCAAAGATTTAAACTAATTACACCTAATCTAAGAGCCTTATGAAAATAAAAAATACCCCTAAAATAAAAAAAACCCTAAAGGTTGAAAAAATCCTATTGGCTGTTGCAATCAGCCAATAGGCTTGAGCTCGCATTCTATTGGCTATTCCAATCAGCCAATAGAATGCAAGCTCAATCCTTTTGGCTGATTGCAACAGCCAAAAGGATTTTTTCAACCTTAATTCCGATTGACTGATAGAATTCTATCAGCCAATCGGAATCTAAGGGACGCCATCTTGGATGACGTCATTTAGAGGAACCTTCATTCCGAAGAAGACGTCGTAAGAAGAGGATGGATGCTCTGCATCGGATGTCTTGAGAATGGAGCCACTCCGCGCCAGATGGATGAAGATAGAAGATGCCGTCTGGGTGAAGACTTCTGTGGGCTTGGATGAAGACTTCTGCCGGCTTCGATGAGGACTTCTGCTGCTTCATTGAGGATGGATGTCAGCTCTTCAGAAACTGTAAGTGGATTTTCAGGGGTTAGTGTTAGGCTTTTTTAAGGGTTTATTGGATGGGTTTTAATTTTAGATTAGGGTTTGGGCTTTTGAAAAAGAGCTAAATGCCCTTTTAAGGGCAATGCCCATACAAATGCCCTTTTCAGGACAATGGGGAGCTTCGTTTTTTTTAGTTAGGTTTTTATTTGGGGGGTTGGTTGTGTGGGTGGTAGGGTTTACTGTTGGGGGGTGTTAGTATTTTTTAATTACAGGTAAAAGAGCTGATTTCTTTGGGTCAATGCCCCGCAAAAGGCCCTTTTAAGGGCCATTGGTAGTTTATTGTAGGTTAGGGTTTTTTCTTATTTTAGGGGGTCTTTTTTATTTTCATAGGGCTCTTAGATTAGGTGTAATTAGTTTAAATCTTTGATAATTTATTTTTTATTTTGTGTAACTTTTTTGGTAACTTAGTTGTTAGTTTTTTGTAACTTAGTTGTTAGTTTTTTGTAACTTTGTAATTTTTAATTGTAGATTTAAATTATTTGAGTAGGGTTAGGTGTTTAAATATATAATATAGTTAATTTCATTTGTAGTTTAATGTAATTTAGTATAATAGTTAGGGTAGATTAATTAATAGTTTAATATAGTTTAATGTAATTTCATTATAATAGTTAGAGTAGGTTAATAAATAGTTTAATATAGTTTAATTTAAATCTAAAGGTAAGTTTTAATTTATTATAACATAGGGATGAGCTAATATTTAATATAAAGTTAGCGGGTTGTTAGGTTTAGGGGTTAAAAGGTTAATTTAGTTTATGGCGATGTGGGGGGTTGGCGGTAGAGGGGCTAATAGGTTTAGTAAGTGCTAGTGATGTGGGAGGCCAGGGGTTTAGGAGTTAATAACTTTATTTAGTTGAGGTGGGCTCCAGGAGTGGCGGGATAGGGGTTAATAACATAATGTAGGTGGCAGCGGTGTAGGGGGTGGCATATTAGGGTTTAATAACATAATGTAGGTGGCAGCGGGGTCCGGGAGCGGTGGGATAGGGGTTAATAAGTTTATTAGAGTTGCGGCGGTGTCAGGAAGCAGCGGGATAGGGGTTAATAACTTTATTTAGTTGTGGCGGGGCCCGCGAGCGGAGGGATAGGGGTTAAACATTTTAGTATAGTGGCAGTGTTTAGTGACAGGGTATAAATAAAGCTGTGAAAAAGACGAAGAGCAGCGAGATCGATGACTGTTAGTTAACAACAGTCCGATGCTCATTGCCCCGTACTTGGTGCGCAGCTTTTTGATTGCTTTTTTGTTAAATATGGAGAGCGTATTCAGGTCCGCGGAGGCGATGTTAGGCAATGTCAGGCGAGCGTATTGGTGCCGTCGAATGCAAGTAAGTTGACGGCTTGATAAGTAGGCCTCACAATGTGCACTTATTTTCCAGCTTGTAAATCTGTATCAAGCATAAAATCAATCTCCAACAAAAAAGTTATCAGAGCTGTTAGTTTACAGAATTATTGTAGCTGGAAGCGTTGGCTTCTAAATCTCCGATCCTGACTTTGACCAACTTAATTGTTTGAATAGTAAATAAAACAAGGTACACTTTCTATAGCTGTCTCTCCCAGTTCCTATCCGATTTTGTTATTTACTGATCTGTCAACTTTTGCAACATTTTTTTCTTTGTTGTTATTAGTGCATCACCATTTTCTACTTTTGTCAGCCCCCTGCGCTTTTGTATGCTTTACAACTATGTCATTAGTTATTTCTGTACAAAGATTTGGGTGCTCTAATGTCTTGTTCAATGCATTGCTGACTGTAGCTTTTTTTCAAACTCGACTTTTTGCTATTTTCTGGACTCTCGTTGGCCTGTTACTGACCTGGGCCTGGTTTGACCCCTAAGACTATATTGCTCTTGTGAAATGTCATCTCACGGCATTGTCTCGCTATTTTAAAGGTTTTTGCGAGGTTGAAAAATGAAAAAACTACTGTCGGAAGCCATTACGTTTATTGACAATTTCTGATGGCGCATTTTCCAGCTGCTTAAAAAAAATTGCACATACCATAGAAAATAATAGAAGCCAAAAAGGGCAAAATGACACCCGGCTTTCATTGAACGCGCAAACAGATAAAACACTGTTGGAAGAGGTCAATAAGGTCTCGATCATTACAGAATACTGAACTAGGTATAAAAAAGGAAAAATAAGCATTTTGAGGTTTAGTTTTCATTGAGATATAAATGTTTACAAACAATACATATAAATGTATTGTTAAATGTAATATTTATTGCTGACCCAGGTATAGGACTAGTCGGAGTTCCAGTTTGATGCTTGATGCCCTGTGTTTCTGGCGAGCCTTCAGTACCGCTACTCCATTGATTGACACCCCCTGCTAGCGGGTGGTATTGCACCAGCAGTTCACAAGAACTGCTGGTGCAATGATAAATGCGGAGAGCGTATGCTGTCGGCAGTTATTGATGTGCAGCGGACATGATCCGCAATATCGGATCATGTCCGCTTGCACGTTCTTAAATAGGCCCCAAAATATCAGTATGTATTTACATAGAAAAATATAATCAAGCACATATCTCCATATATATATCCATAATTCCAACTAGGCCTATTCCTAGGGCAGCACTAAATATTACATATATTAATATTAAATTCAATTTAAAAATTTAATAATTTTATTTCATATCTGTTATCTTTGTTTTGTGACCTACATTACTCCAGTGTCTTTCTCTCTAGAAGCTATCACAGGTAAGGGGCACAGGTATTAAACTTAACTTGTATAGTGTGTAGTGAACTTGTTAAGGTGCTATTTTCAAGAAAACCGGTGTCGGGTGGAAGTCTTAACACGTTAACTAACACAGACATGAAAAGACTGACTGTACGCACTGCGCAAAATATTTCAATGGAAACCTGGTACTAAACTACCTGGTACTAAACTACACTAACACAAAAATAACCTGTAATTCTACATACATTGTTTATTGTATAACCTGCATATGTGGCCTACAGTACATAGGCCGCACCTGTAGAAAAATTAGACAAAGATGGTTAGAACATCTTAGATGTATTCTAAGAGGATCTGAAAAATATAGCACTTCCAGACATCACTTATCGTTTCATGGCACAAACAAATGCTTTATGAACATTACTCCATTGGAAATTGTTACAAGTAACTCACAAAATAGAATGTCAAAACTTTGTCAAAGAGAGACCTTCTGGATATACAAATTTGCATCTTTGTATCCAGAGGGTCTTAATGAAGTAATAGACACAGCAGCTTTTTAAATATAGACATACTTATCAAATATTCACTCATTCACATTTTGTTTTAGATGCCCTAGAAAGCACATAGATAAGTACATACACTATACTAGGAGTTTATTCACTCACATATTAATTTTCAACATTCATATATAAAAAAAACATATATATATTTCACACTATATTATGAGTTTTTCACTCATATATTAATTTTTAATATTTTATAATATATCAGACTATTAATATGGTTTTTACAATTACACACACACCCTAGCACTTTAATTTTCATTCATTTGGAGATCGCATAATTCATCAGCTAAGTACACTGCCATAGAATGTAATATAATATCAGTTACATGAGTTTATACACTCCACATTGTGAGTTTTTTACTCACATATACATTTTTACACTTCACATATATAGTTAATTTTGTCACATACATATTATGTATATTAATTTTCATATATATATAGATATAATTTTATAGATTACACTAATATTCAGTACACCACCATGACTTATTAGGATATTAACCATACTAGTTTCCATACTCTATCTATATAGTTGTTTCACTCACACTCATTTTATTTATATTTAAATGTATTCACATAGACATATCATGTATTTATTTTTAGGGACTTATTAAACTAATATTCACATTTAGATTTAGATACATACTCGCACCTATTCCTCACCAAATAGATATCAGCTATATGGATATATACTTTTTACACATACTATGTTCCTATTATTTATTTCTTAGACATTAGGTACGGTCATAGCATTGTATTATTTGAGTGCCAGTACAGCCGTAGCAAGGATAAGAGCTATGACAGTGGTGAACATTTCAAGCAAATTTGTTGCGCTCAATGGAACCACTTACAGCTATTGGCAGGATTGGACAAACCCCTATACAGATTTGGTCATTGTGGGCTGGGAACTAGTGGAGCAGCATCATAACATAGAATATGTAAATCTATCACTAGGATTGTATATAAGACACCATATACTTGTTCGGTCCATGGAGAGTTGGGACTAATAAACTTTATGCATTGTTGATACACCATTGTAGGAGGTTGGGGTGTCTTGTACTGTGACAGTTGTAGTTGCAGCTGTTGAAAGGCAACTGAGCCGTAAGCAATGAGAGGGTTGAGAGCTGGGAGTGTCACGAACATTCAGCTATGCGGGTTGGATTAAAGTTCAATCACCCACAGCCATTGGTTGGAATTCACACACCTACCTTTAGGTCACACTCTGATTGGCTGATCACTCGTGAAACTTCCCCACACAGAAATATGCATTCTATTATACAAATCAATTGTAGAACATTACACACTGGGTTTACATTCATTTTTCCTATAGAATGTTAGGACAAATGCGCCTAATACATACACGTATATCCTATAAAAGTTGTCAATACACGTAGGTTGAAGGGTTAACATACTGGTTATTAAGCTGACACTGGAACATGCTCTAAATAATACGCAGCTACTGGTTGTCAGTCTCACACCTCACACAATTTGATTGGTCAGTATTTTAAAATAATGAGTTGGATTACCAAACATAACAAACTGCATCTTAAATATAGTATATAGGCTATTAAAAGGCTAGGTTGAATATGTATAATAATAGGGACCTCGGGCTACAAAGGTAACAATCATTATAAGGTACATTTGATTAAGTGTGTTACTGATATACAGATTGTTTTTTAATCTCATCACAGCTTTAATTCACTATGTATGTGCTTTTTGGGTGAAGAACCTTGTGTCACAGATTTATATGCAAACAATGATGTCATTTGTGCAATGTTATTGTGTGTTGATAGGATAAAACATGTTGTTATATTGATGCATTGTAGAATTAATTACTGCAACACCTCTTGGAAAGGGTGTTACCTGGGTGCAGCCTGCAACTTTACTGGCTAATGGCTACATAAATAGGAGACTTCAGTCACATATCAGTATTACCTGCCTGAGGAAACAGCGTGGTTAGCACTGAGAAACGCGTAGCGTGTTTTACTGATAGATTTTATCTGTTTGTTAAATTGTTTTTATATTTTTAATATAAAACTTTTTTTGTAAACTGAAGTCTCCATTCCTTCATTGATCACTATAAGAATTTGGAACAGCAAGTAATCCTGGTCATTATATGCGCTGGGCCACTATAATATACCCAGCATGCTACAATTGCACTATAGTGTGCTTTACACTTTGTGAGAATCCATCTGTTGGGAACAGTTAGTGGGTTGCATATTACTAACTCATCTGCACTAGGAGTCGCCTTCTGTATTTTTTCCACTTTCCAGATTACATACAGCAACATTTCTTAAGGAGGAGCTGCCCTGGCTTTGGTGCACAGTTAACTGGGACACTGTTGAGTTCCCAGACCGTTTACCTTGGCATTATCTTTGCCTTTGAAATGTGTGAGTATTATTCTATCTTGATCACATTTGTCCTATTGCATATTGGCTACACTAGGAGGTGCCCTTTCTTTTCTTATCATTACTTTTAGCTGTCGGCAACTTCTATCATTTTTGGTTCCTTTTTTAATGACAATGAAAACGAGCCCAAAGTTGTTTTTTTATTGGACAAATAACGTTTTAAAGGCGCGTTATCCTTGAAGGTGAAACTTGTAATGCATCAAGCAGCTCTATTGATTATAAGGTAGCAGACTCTGCATTGTGATTGGTAGTTACAAATATTAATGAATTTCACCATTTTTAAGACGCAAAGCTGTGGCAAGTTTTTTTTTTCTTTTTAAGTGAGATGTTAGTTAGAAATGTGCATTTGTTTCACCATGAACAGACATTTGTGATAAACATTGGTTTTCATTTTTGTTTCACGAAATGAAAATCCAAATGAATGCACCAAAACATTGTCAGTATTTATTTGTTTCCTTTAATTTTTTTAAATGTCACCTGTAGCTGCAATACTTACCTCAACGCGCTCTGGAGAGTGCGCCAGCCCGATCCTCTTCCTGCCAGAGCTCGACCATGCTAACAGAAGGCTTAGCACACTCAACTTCCAGGACGCACACTAAAAAAACTGAAAGCGTTAAGGGCTCGATGATATATTGTTTTATTAGCTTTAACTTAATCTTTTATTTCTGATGATATAAGTATATTTTTACAATTTTAAATGTTATTTTTTATCCATGATAGAACATTTTGGGCGTATTGTCCATTTAAACAATCTTCATGGTAACTATATGCAAATTCCTGTACAGTTTTACAGTACATTGTTCTACATCTGCAGAAAAGTGAGTGAATGAAGCACAAATTGCTATTGAACTGCCTATATTTATTCCGGGATTCATCCTTTTTCTTAAAGTATTTTTCTCTTGAACTTTATAAAATCCCTCTGCCTCTCCAGGCTATACATATTAAGGTCAACAACATTTTCCTTATACATTTTATTTTTAGACCTTGAAATTTTTTTGTATTGGTCCTTTGAAAGGTTTATAAGTTATTTATGCACTCCTTGAGATACGTTCTCCAGCAAAAATACAAACAGTCCCACTGGCATGTAATCAAAAACTCAGCTTGCAATATGCAGAATGCAGTTATATTTGCTAATACCGATGGGTAAATGGTTATACATTCTTGTTTATAAATGAGATATAATGAGGACTAGACTTGTGCAGCTTCGAAAAATTTGTTTCAGTTTGGTTCGGATCGATTCGGATCGATTCGAATTTCGGTTCAGATCTATTCGAATTCGGAAAAATTCGAATGAATTCGTTTCGGATTCATTCGGATTCAGAAAAAATTTGGTTCGGTTCGATTTGATTCGATTCGGTTCGAATCGATTAAGAAAATTCGGAATTTCGGTAAGTGTTAGGTGGGATGTGCTGTGTATTACACTAGTATTATGTACTGTATATTAGGTTTAACCCATAGCAGAGTGATAAAACCTAATATACTGTACAATACTAGTGTAATACACGGCCATCGGAATCTACCGAATACATCCGAATCGATTCGGATGTATTCGAATCGATTCGGATGTATTCGATTCGATTCGGATTTATTCGGTAGATTCGGCAGTATTTTAATTCGGAAATTCGAATCGATCCGAATCTCCGAATTTTCCGAATTTCCGAATCGATCCGAAACAAATCGCACATGTCTAATGAGGACGCGTATTTAATGTATGGTAGTAATTACTTTATATTATATAATGTGTCAGAGCATTTTTTTTTTTTAAATCCAGTTTTATTTCTTAAATAGTATATAGTTTACAAAATGAGGAGACACCTTCTGAGGTCTTAAGGGATCTTGAGAAGAATTAAAGGGACACTAAACCCAATTTTTTTCTTTCATGGTTCAGATAGAGCATGACATTTTAAGCAACTTTCTAATTTACTCTTATTATCAATGTTTCTTTGTTCTCTTGCTATCTTTATTTTAAAATCAGGAATGTAAATCTTAGCAGCCAGCCCATTTTAGGTTTAACACCATGAATAGCGCTTGCTTATTGGAGGCTTATATTTACCCACCAATAAGCAAGCATAACCCAGTTTATTAACCAAAAATGAACCGTCTCCTATGCATCACATTCTTGCTTTGTAAATAAAGATAGCAAGAGACCTGCCTTATTATAAACCTTGTAAGTTTTTCAGTAAAGAAGCAGTGAATGCCTTTTATGTTGTGGTCAATATAGTAGCTAAATCTCATCTTTTTGTAGTTAGAGTATTCAGTATTTTTTTACCCAAGTGATTTTATTTTTGCTTAATCTGTATTTTCTATTCCCTAGTCAAAAAGTATGATGTTCCTGGAGTCATTCTGAAGTAATGTATTACTCCATAATAGTCATCACAAGCCATCTTGAAGTATGACCATAGGCCAAAATATTCAAATAAGATGAGTCTAGAGGCATTCACTGGCTATTCATGCTTGTGAGGTAATCAGTAAAGGTAATCTGCTAATCATTCTGAAGTCATCACCCTGAATGTTTTACTTTAGCTGATGACTTTATAAGCTTGATGATGTCTGATGATTTGCTAATTATTTCTCTCCAAGATTTTCTATAAATTAATCCTGTTTGTCTTGGGTTTTTATCTGTAGATTAAGTATAGTTTCTTTCTGTTTTTTTAAGGGGAGCTTGGGCTATTAACTCCCCTCAAATTACAGATTTATGTGCTTCTCACATGGAATGAGAGGAAGTATTAGGTGTAGACTTCAATTGAAAATATTCTGCAATAGATGTGGTAAGCTTATGTATCATTTGTGGGTCGATAAGGAGATACTATCCAATCTCCAGATAAAATCCTTTGTCGGTTTAGATGGCCAATAGAATGTGCAGCGAACCACAACATGGTCTGACCAGGTCACAGGGAGAATTGTAGCAGTTTAGAATAAATGTCATCCCATTACATCAGTGAAGAGGTAATCCTTCTCTAGGGGATGGGATATCCTCCATATATCTTGGCGTGACAATAATTTGAGGTAAGTTTTTATTGTATTAGTGCTAGTTTTAGATAAAGAGGATTTCCAGTAGAACAGTCCTTATTGGGGTCCAATGGTATATTCAAATCCCCAACTAATATAAGGATCCCTTTATTATGCTCTAGACTAACATCAGAAAGACATTTAAAAATGATCCCGATATTCAAAGCTTTGCCATTCAGGTAAGATATTCTAAGACGTCTCATCAAGACGGCGAGGCCCTTAAAAAAACTTAGAAACATAAATTTTATCTTGAGAACATTTTATGCTGCTGTGTAGTATTCGTTATGTGAACAGAAACTCATACATTAAAAGACAAGGTCTAAAAAAATCCCAAAGATTTTGTGTGATTTCTCTCCATGCCGACAAGGTTTTGCATATCAGGCTCTTAGTGTTAGGTGCATAAACTTTCACTATACTGACAGGACACCCATATAGTAACCCCGTCAAAAAAAGTATGTACCTTCTTTATCTCAAAATTAATTTAAGTTATTGGAAAGGAACCCCTTGCTTGAGCAAAAAACACACTCTTTGAATTTTGTGTTTGGGACGGGAGGCGTGATAACATGTTTCAAATTTGTATCTAAAGGTGCATGGCTCTTTTTCTTTCAGGAAATGTGTCTCTTGTTGTAGGACTACGTTACCCTGCTAATTCCTCAAATGTTATAAAGAATAATGAACTTTTCTGATGAATATTTAACCCTTTAGCATTACTAGAACATGTAATAAGCTAGACAGACTTGAATGTTCAGTGTTTTTTGCCATTTGCAATAAGTAGGTATAATGCACATGCAGTGGCAATGAGGCTAAATAAATAAAATGACAAACTATATGGTCCACAACATTAGGAACAAGAATGTTGCAATACCCAATTAAAAAAAGTATCATAAGACATAGAACAATAATCGTTTAGAACAATAGAATTGTTTAGAACAAATTAACTGTCCCCTTAACTAGCTCCTTAGCATCACCCAGCTATAGTCAGGCAATAGTATTAGGAGGTGAAGGAGCAAACTGGAGGGACCATAGGCAATAAATGTTAATATGAAATAATAGAAGTGCAGTTAACATATCTAAGTTATTGAACAAGAATAAAGGAACAAATAGTGGTCAAAACAAATATACCGACTAAAACTGAGTTAGAAATCTAAGATCACAAAAGTCGGGATGAATCATAGTTGATCCATTGCAGTTCTGTAGTGTCATAAAATATTATCAAGTGGCCTGGGGCAGTTGCCTGGGACACCATCTTACATGCATCTAATAGAATGTTGCTAGCATTTCTAGAGAGTTGGTCTTGTAAATTAAAGAAAATGTTCAATGTTTGAGCAGTGGAAGTTTGCTGCTTTTATCTGACTTATTGAGATTTTTCACGGTCATGGAGCAATATAAGCCTACACAGGATAAACTCTCTGAAAAAGTTATCTATCCTAGTATAATATGAACAAAAACTGTGTGCAACTACATCTGGCCTATGTTCCAGCTGTAAATAATAAAGATTTGCCTGCAGATTGTAAATTGAAGAGCAGCTAATTAATAGTAAATATTATATAGCACACAGAGAAAGTCCAGCACTCACTTACAAGCTTTCAGCTAAGATTAAAAGCCAAAATGGACGGGTTAGTTACCGCATCTGGCCAAATGGGACAAGCCCAGGTACCACGTCAAGGTCTCTTCCAAAACCTGGGTCCCTAAACAGCCACACAATTCAAGCTCTCAATCCAACAAATTGGGAACAAGTGAAGGGTGCACAGGCTTATGTAATCACCCTAGACATATACAAAACACAGAAGGGGACTGCACTCTCAGACTGGACTGGGTACACATCTCATGACCCTGCAACATGCACAGCCCTGGGTGCACAATAGCACTCTCAAGAAGCTGTACTGTCCCCAGAGTCACAGGCAGTTAATCCCAGACAGGTCTGGGTGAAAGGCTCATAGGGAAATTTAAAACAAATTAATACAGCACACAGAGAAAGTCAAGCACTCACTTACAAGTTCTCAGCTAAGATTAAAAGCAAAAATCAAAGAGTTAGTTACCGCATCTGGCCAAATGGGACAAGCCCAAGTACCACGTCAAGGTTTCTTCCATAACCTGGGTCCCTAAACAGCCACACAATGCAAGCTCTCAATCCAACAAACTGGGATCAAAGGGTGCACAGGCTTATGTAACCACCCTAGACATATACAAAAACACGGAAGGGGACTGCACTCTCAGACTGGACTCGGTACACATCCCATGACCCTGCAACTTGAGTCACAGGCAGTTATTCCCAGACAGGTCTGGGTGCAAGGCCCATAGGGAAAATTACAAAACAAACTAATACAGCACACAGAGAAAGTCCAGCACTCAATTACAAGCTCTCAGCTAAGATTAAAAGCAAAAATGGAAGAGTTAGTTACCGCATCTGGCCAAATGGGACCAGTCCTCTAGTTTTTTAATATCACTGTTCATTTTATCGACCCCTCCTGGAACATCAACTCTGTTACAAATTTTTGTATCATCAGCAAACAAGCAAACCTTCCCCTTAAAGGGACAGTTTACACCAGAATTGTTATTGTTTAAAAAGATAGATAATCCCTTTATTACCCATTCCCTAGTTTTGCACAACCAACACAGTTATATAAATACACTTTTTACCTCTGTGATTACCTCGCATCTAAGCCTCTGCAAACTGCCCCCTTATTTCAGTTCTTTTGACAGATATCCATTTTAGCCAATCAGAGCTGGCTCACCTGAACTCCACGTGCGTGAGCACAGTGTTATCTATGTGACACACATGAACTAACACCCTCTAGTGGTGAAAAACTGTCAAAATGCCCTGAGAGAAGAGGCGGCCTTCAAGGGCTTAGAAATTAGCATATGAACCTTCTAGGTTTAGCTTTCAACTAAGAATATCAAGAAAACAAAGCAAAATTGGTGATAAAAGTAAATTGGAAAATTGTTTAAAATTACATTCTCTATCTGAATCATAAACATTTACTTTGGACGAGACTGTCTCTTTAAGCCCACTTCCAACATCACTTATGAACATGTTAAACAAAACCGGCCCAAGAACGGACCCTTGGGAAACACCACTAGTAACTGATGCCTCATTTGAATGTACTCCATTAATTGAAACCCTCTGTCGTCTATCTTTAAGCCAGCATTCTACCCACTTAACAATCTTAGCATCTACTCCAAGGCAATACATTTTGTCAATAAGTATTTTTGTGTGGGACAGTGTCAAATGCTTTGCTAAAGTCTAGATATGCAACATCTACAGCTCCTCCCTGATCTATTAATTTAGTTACATAGTCAAAGAAATCAATGAGATTAGTCTGACATGATCTTCCCGCAGTGAAACCATGCCGTCATTTGTCTTCTAAGTTGTTTGTGTTTGCGCCCATCTTGTTTGAAGTTGAAAGTAAGGGGCCTATCTATCAAGTTCCGTATGGAGCTTGAAGCACCGTATTTCTGGCGAGCCTGTAGGCTCACCAGAAACACCAGTTATGAAGCAGCGGTCTAAAGACCGCTGCTCCATAACCTGTCCGCCTGCTCTGAGCCGATTGGCCGCGAATCTGCAGGGGGCGGCGTTGCACCAGCAGCTCACAAGAGCTGATTTGCAAAATGAAAAAGTGTCAAAAAATAAATTAAATATATATATATATATATGAATAAATATAACATATTCTTTATGTGAAGAACATTGGAATGTGAAATATTCATATTTTAATGTCGGGTTATCGCTCTTGAGTGAGAGTAGGGTATTAAGCTTTTTTTCCACTTTTTTTTGCTCCTTTGACTTTAAAGGGAGAATACATTATTGCGCGCATGATATTCAAAGTTTGGCTTTTTACACTCTTCAGGTTAGCGCGCAAATGAAAACTTTTTACTTTCAACTGGTAAAACGAGCGCAACCCGATACGTGCAAAAAGCTTACTTCTAGTGAAGTTATAGGGACAGTCTAGTCAACATTAAATTTTCATGACTCAGACAAGGTTTGCAATTTACTTTTATCATTAAATTTGCTTTGCTATCTTGGTATTCTTTGTGAAAAGTTAAACCTAGGTATGCTTGTATAAGCCGATGAACTGCCTCTTAACTCAGTGCATTTGACAGTTTTTGACAGTTAGAAAGTGCTAGTTCATGTGTGTCATATAGATAGCATTGTGTTCACTCCTGTGGAGTTATTTATGAGTCAGCACTGATTGGCTAAAATGCAAGTCTGTCAAAATAAAAGAGATAAGGGGGCAGTCTGCAGAAGCTCAAATACAAGGTAATCACAGAGGTAAAAAGTATATTAATATAACAGTGTTGGTTATGGAAAACTGGGGAATGGGTAATAAAGGGATTATCTATCTTTTTAAACAATAACAATACTGGAGCAGACTGTCCCTTTAAATACTGCTCCACTTGCAATGCAGGACAAATATATATTTTCTAAAGTCAAATACCTTAGGAAAATATAAAATTCTAAAGAGGTCATCATCCATGGAAAAACGTGTCTATGAATTGCCTTTCAATAGTCAGCATTCTCCTATTTTAATTTTTAATTTTTTTAAGAAAATGTCCTCCTTGTTTCAGATTGTCAGCAGATTAATGAACAGGTAATGGCCGTATGATTGGCACCTGGACCCTTATAAGTTACACACGCTGCAGGGAGGAACATTTATTGTGCCTCTGGACATTACATGAATAGTGCTGATGAACAATAACACAATACAGGTTCCTCCCTGCACACCCTGTAGCATGTGTAACTCATAAGTGTCAAGGAAAACATGGCCACGGTGGCAACCTTAAGTGGCAGGTAGAAAGATGAGTGTGCCCATAGATACCAACAAAGGTATATTTTCCTTAAACCCCATGGCTATCACAGCACACACATTTGCAATATGTTATTGACTTGCCCAGGCATTTTGTATTCATGACAAAGATAAAGAAAATACCATCCCTTGGATATCAGAAGTAAACTATCAGATTCTATTTAAACCACTACATGTATATATTCCCTAAAGTGAAAGCCTTAAGGAACATTGTTACACAAAAACTATCCATCATAGCAGACATTTGTTCAAGAACTGACTTCAAATGGCAGAGTCCTTTCCTCCTTAAGATTATCAGCCCATTTTAGTGCCCATAGCGATACAAAAAGGGTGCAAAATAAAAATCTCCATAACTGACCACAGGTGAGTCAATACAAATGCTGGAGGGTCTGAGCAAACAAATCAGGGAAGTACCAAAAATATGGGCTATTAGGGGTATTTGCAAACTAAAACGGATCAGTTTTGTGACAGCTGACAGCAAATTTATAGCTATTAACTCCACTGAGAGTTACAGTTGCAACCACTATTATTGGGGATGCAGGAAACACAACAGGGCCCCTACAACCAGCACTGGAGAGCAGAATAAAATGATTGTCTATAGACTGTGCATTAGTATTGAAGGCTTAGGAAGACGCTGAGTAGCCTCAGTGAGTGTCTCTTCCAAACAAATTGCTAAATGCTGAGATTTAACTCATTTAAATAAATCACCTCCATCATACTGTATGGGATATTGATTTATCGCTGTTCATCCCGAGCAGTATATCAATTCAGGGAATTAATCAAAGGAATACACAACATATTAAAACAATGCACCCCCACTAGGGAAACAAATCCATCAATAAAAGAAAATATTGCAAATATGTCTTAAAGGGACATGAAACCCACATTTTTTCATTCATGATTTTGAAAGAGCATGCAATTTTAAACAACTTTCTAATGTACTTTTGTTATTTAATTTGCCTAATTCTCTTGATATCCTTTGCCAAAAAGCATATCTAGTAGTTGCTGATTGGTGGCTACACATAGATGCTTCATGTGATTGGCTCACCCATGTGCATTGCTATTTCTTCAACAAAGGATATCTAAAAAATGAAGCAAATTAGATAATAGAAGGAAATTGGGATGCTGTTTAAAATTATATTATTTTGCTGAATTATGAAAGAACATTTTCGGCTTTAATGTCCCTTTAAGGCAATAAAAAAACACACAGATACACACACTCACATACACACACACTCACATACACACACTCTCATACACACACACATACACACACAAATACACACACATACATACATACACTCACATACACACACACACACATACACACACAAATACACACACATACACACAAATACACACACTCACATACACACAAATACACACACATACATACACACACTTACACATACACACACATGCACATACACACACCAACACATACACACACACCCACACGCACACATACATATACACACACAAATACACACAGTCACATATACATACACACATACACACACATACACACACAAATACACACACATACACACACACACACATACACACACGCGCACATACACACACACACACATACACACACCCACACATACACACACACAAACACATACACATACACACATGCACACATACATACACGCACAGATAAACACGCACACATATACACACACGCACACATACATACACACGCACACATACACATGCACAGATACATACACACATATACACGCACACATACACACACACAAATACATACACAAACGCACATATACACACACACAAACGCACACATACACACACACACGCATACATACACTCACACACACATGCACACATAAACATACCCATACATACACACATGCACACATACATACACGCACACATACACAGGCACACACATACATACACACACACGCAAACATACACACATGCACACATACACACACACACACAAACATACCCACATGCACACATACACACACACGCACACACATACATATACACACACACGAGCACACATACACACACATACACACACATACATAAACACACATACACATACACACACATACATACACACACACACATACACATACTCACACACATACACACACATACACACACAGTCAAATACACACACATACACACATACATACACACATACGCACACACAAACACACACACTTTCATACACGCACACATACACATGCACAAATACACACACACACAAACGCACACATACACACACATATGCATACATACACTCACACACACATGCACACATAAAAATACACACACACACCCACACATACACACATACATACACGCACACATACACATGCACAGACATACATATACACACACACGCAAACATACACACATGCACACATACACACACAAACATACCCACAGGCACGCACACATACACACACGCACACACATACATATACACACACACAAGCACACATACACACATACATACACACACATACACACATACATACACACACTCACACACATACACACACAGTCAAATACACACACACATAAACACACATACACGCACACACACATACATACACACACTCACACACATACACACACACACACACAGTCAAATACACACACATACACACACACATACACAGACACACATGCACACGCACATACACACACACATGCACACACACAGTCAAATACACACACATACACACATACACACACACATGCACACACACGCACATACACACATACACACATGCGTCCACACACTCATATCTAAATTGCTTAACACAACAGTTATCTTTAAACTTACAGTATTATTTATTTAAACTCTTGGCTATCAAAAATGAACTGCAATAAATAGCTCCACAGCAGCTAAAGGGTAAAAATGGTTAGATTATAAATGTAGTTTGGGTGTTAATTTCAATTAACAATTTAAGAAAGAAAAGTAATTTTAGTGATTGAATGAATCTGTCTCCTCAAGATGCACTGGATGTTGCTAAACATTCCAATTACTCTAAAAATAATTTAATTAAATTGCAATGAGTTTCATAGGAACCTTGTCAGGTAAAACAAGCTAATGAACAACACAATGGAGAAATAAAAGGAATACTGATGTATTCATTAAATCACAAAATTACAAAGAAAGCATACTGTTTGCACCAGTTATCATGGGGGCTTTGAACAACACCACAATAGGAGCATAACAAAGGAGAATTATTTTTGTTTTGTACTAATGTATCACTTGGGGTGCCTACATGGGTTGTAGAGGTAATGTTATGCGCTTGCATGTGCTGCTGAGAACATTAAAAGGACAGTAAGGTCAAAATTAAACATATGGATTGGATAGAGCATAGCATTTTAAACAACTTTCCAATTGACTTCTATCATCAATTTTGTTTTGTACTCTAGGTATCCTTTGTTAAATAGTAATCCTAGGTGAGCTCAGGAGCATGAACATGTACCTTAGACATCTGGCAGCAGTGTTTGCAACAATGTTTATATAACTGCTATGACCCTCCACATCCTCTATGATCATTACTCATCTTCTCCTTCAATTCCTCTATTCTTCTCCATGCTCTCACATCATACTACCATCCTCCACATCCTCTATGATCATTACTCATCTTCTCATTCAAGTCCTCTATTATTCTCCATGCTTTCATATCATGCTACCATCCTCCACATTCACCATGATCATTACTCATCTTCTCATTCAATTCCTCTATTCTTCTCTATGCTCTCACACCATGCCACCATTCTCCACATCCACTATGATTATTACTTATCTTCTCCTTCAATATCCCCATTATTCTCCATGCTCTCACATCATGCTACTATCTTCCACATCCTCTATAATCATTACCCATCTTCTCATTCAATTGCTCCATTCTTCTCCATGCTCTCACACCATGCCACCATTCTCCACATCCTCTGTGATCATTACTCATCTTCTCATTAAATTCCTCCATTCTTTTTCATGCTCTCACACCATGCCACCATTATCCACATCCTCTGTGATCATTACTCATCTTTTCATAAAATTCATCCATTCGTATCCATGCTCTCACACCATGCTGCCATCCTCCATGTCCACTATGCTCATTACCCATCCTCTCATTAAATTCCTCCATTCTTCTTCATGCTCTTACACCGATGCAACCATCCTCCACATCCTCTATGATCATTACTCATCTTCTCCTTCAATTCCTCTATTCTTCTCCATGCTCTCCCATCATGCTACCATCCTCCACATCCTCTATGATCATTCTCATCTTCTCCTTCAATTCCTCTATTCTTCTCCATGCTCTCACATCATGCTACCATCCTCCACATCCTCTATGATCATTACTCATCTTCTCTTTCAATTCCTCTATTCTTCTCCATGCTCTCACAACATGCTACCATCCTCCACATTCACTATGATCATTACTCATCTTCGCATTCAATTCCTCTATTCTTCTCCATGCTCTCACATTATGCCACCATTCTTCACATCCACTTTGATCATTACTCATCTTCTCCTTCAATTCCTCCATTATGCAGGGGCAAGCAATGTAGGTTAGATAGCAATATTGTAAGATCATCTGTTCACATCTCTTAAGTGAACATTTATAAGTGAGGCACAACAAATTATACAAGACTGATACTCTATACTCACCACACTGCTGTTTACTAACTAACAAACTGCCTATTGACATCTGCTAAGGAATGCTGAGTTAACCGACTCTCTTCTGCTTTCAGGTATGTGAATTGATCCCTGCATTCAAATCTTGCCAATTTCCCTGTTTTTTTTGTGTCATAAGTACTACAAGTCTCTCTTTGGTATGTGAATTGATCCCTGCATTCAAATCCTGCCAATGTCCCTGTTTATTTTGTCTCATATGTACTACAAGTCTCTCTTTGGTATGTGAATTGATCCCTGCATTCAAATCCTGTCAATTTCCCTGTTCTTTTTGTGTCATATGTACTACAAGTCTCTCTTTGGTATGTGAATTGATCCCTGCAATCAAATCTTGCCAATGTCCCTGTTTATTTTGTGTCATATGTACTACAAGTCTGGCTTTGGTATGTGAATTGATCCCTGCATTCAAATCCTGCCAATTTCCCTGTTCTTTTTGTGTCATATGTACTACAAGTCTCTCTTTGGTATGTGAATTGATCCCTGCATTCAAATCCTGCCAATTTCACAGTTTTTTTGTGTCATATGTACTACAAGTCTCTCTTTGGTATGTGAATTTATCCCTGCATTCAAATCCTGCCAATTTCCCTGTTTTTTGTGTCATATGTACTACAAGTCTCTCTTTGGTATGTGAATTGATCCCTGCATTCAAATCCTGCCAATTTCCCTGTTTTTTGTGTCATATGTATTTCAAGCCTCTCTTTTTGCATTTGTCTGTATAATTAATTATGTATTTACCCTGCTGATATCATGCCTTTATCTATGTGATGTTCAAACCTTGCAAATACTTATTTTAATTCCTAAATTTATCATTTCACTAATGGTTTAACCATAGCCTCCCCCAAATTCTATTGTCTGTTATTTTTAACTTATCTCACCCTGAAATAAATTTTTCCAATTGGCCTTTGACTGTCTTTGATCAGGTCATTGCCTAATTTATTGCATTCAGCTGAATGCTGTGGCCTATAAATTTAACACTGTTATGGGGAAAGCAATGCAGGGGCAAACAATGTAGGTTAGATAGAAATATTGTAAGATCATCTGTTCACATCTCTTAAGTGAACATTTATAAGTGAGATACAACGAAATATACAAGAATTGAATAAGGAGTGGACAAGGGATAAGGCAAGTTCTGTTTTTATACTGAGTTTTATACACTGTCTATTTCGTAAAAAATGCACAATATCTTAATATCCCTTTTTGCCACCTTTTGTCTGTTCAACAAACTACTTTACTCAATTACTCCTTACCCCTCACCACCTGCATTGCTCATTAGCCCATCACTCTTAACATCACCTTACTTTTGTACTCATGAACTTCACACATTCCTAAAGACTCTCTCTCCCACTTGCAACTCATCACCAAAACAGTCTTACTACTGCAAATCCACATCTCATCTCATGTCACTCTCCCTCTTGCTCATACTAGCTGCTGACGACATCTCCCCTAATCCTGGTCCCCCACAACTTCCCTACCCTGCATACCCATGTGTGCCTTTCAATAGACTTCAAAAACAAAACACTGGTAACCTTAATCTTATTCCTCTTGCATCTAAAGCCACCTCCCCCTTCACTTGTGCACTATGGAACTCTCGCTCTGTTTGCAACAAACTCACTTCTATCCATGACCTCTTTATCTCCCACTCTCTCAATCTTCTGGCTCTCACAGAAACCTGGCTCTCTCCTTCAGACACTGCTTCCTCTGCTGCACTGTCACACGGGGGTCTCCACTTCAGCCACACTCCTAGGTCTGACAATAGACAAGGAGGTGGTGTTGGTATTTTACTTTTCCCTCATTGCACCTTTCAACAAATACAGCCCTTCTCTTCCCTCACGTTTTCTTCATTCGAAACACACATGATTTGCTTATTCTCTCCCCTCTCTATACGCGTTGCAGTAATATACCGCCCCCTGGCTCTGCAACTCTATTTCTAGATCACTTTGCCGCCTGGCTACCTTACTTCCTATCCTTGGATACCCCTGCGCTCATTCTCGGTGACTTCAACCTCCCTGTTAATAATCCCTCTGCCTCCTCTGCAAAACAATTTCTGCAACTCACTTCCTCTCTCGGCCTGTCACAATGGACTGACTCTTCCACTCACAAAGATGGTCACTCCCTTGATCTGATTTTCAGTTATCGATGCACTATCTCAAACTTCACAAACTCACCTTTTCCTCTTTCTGACCACCACCTCCTCACTTGTACCATCACCTCCATCCCTACAACTCTCCCTCCTTCTACCCCTCACACTAAACTTCACAGAAGAATCAAGTCATTAGATTAGCAACAGCTCGCTAGCTCTCTCGGATCTCTTCTCTCTTCCATCCCCTCCTTTTCCTGTACTGATGAATCCATCTGCCAATATAACTCCACCCTTACATCGGTCCTTGATAACCTGGCCCCACACTCATCCTCAGCCCTGGCATACTCCTCTGACACGGTACCTATGCAGATGTTCCCGTACTGCTGAGCGACACTGGAGAAAATCTCGGAGTTCTGCTGACTTTCTTCACTATAAGTTCATCTTGAACTCCTACTATTCTGCCCTTAATCTATGTAAGCAACATTACTTCTCTATTCTTATCTCTACTCTTTCTTCAAACCCAAAACGTCTCCACATTCAATACTCTTCTCCGCCCACCCCCACCTCCCACCACAACTTTTCTCTCAGCCAAAGATTTTGCCAGCTACTTCAACAACAAAATCGACTCCATCAGAAATGAAATCAGCTCTCAACATACTACCAGTCTCCCACCCCCTCAAAAGCTCACAATCATCCAAAACCCACACAGCCATAAATTTAGCTCCTTTGCTCCTGTTACAGAGGATGAAGTTTCTGCCCTTATACTATCCTCTCACCTCACTACCTGTCCCCTCTACCCCATCCCCTGACAACTACACCCCTCCCTCTCTTCTACCCTTACACCTATACTCACTCACATCTTCAACCTCTCCCTCAGCACTGGTATAGTTCCCACATCTCTTAAATATGCATTAGTCACACCTATCCTCAAAAAACCTTCTCTCAATCCAACCTCCCCATCCAACTGCCGCCCTATTTCCCTACTACCTCTTGCCTCAAATCTTCTTGAAAAGCTAGTATATGCTCGTCTATCCCATTTCCTTACATTAAACTCCCTCCTTGACCCATTGCAATCTGGATTTCGCCCCTTCACTCAACAGAGACAGCAATTGTTAAGGTTACCAACAACCTACTTACAGCAAAATCAAAAGGCCACTTCTCTCTACTTATCCTCCTTGATCTGTCTGCAGCCTTTGATACTGTCAACCACCCTCTTTTGCTCCATACCCTCCAATCCTTCGGCATCTGTGACACAGCTCTCTCTTGGTTCTCTTCCTATCTGTCTAACCGTACCTTTAGTGTAGCCTTCTCTGGGGTAT
>NC_069506.1:16385366-16387866 GCF_027579735.1 Bombina bombina
TTTGTCAGTTTTCAGTTTTCTTTATGCAAAATATAGAAAGAAAGAAAGAAAGATATAAAGAAAGAAAGAAAGATAGAAAGAAAGACAGACCATCTTCAGCATTTGGTGGATCCCAAAACCACATTACATGCAAATTGGTTCATATCAATTTTTTTTTGTTCTTCCTAATTTTATGTGTTCAAAACATTCGGCTAGATTACGAGTTTTTGTCGGTAATTGTGTGCGGGGCTAACGCTCAGTTTCAGCTCACCTACAAACAACGCTGGTATTACGGGTTTTTTTCAACCCGGCGTTAGCCTCTAAAAAGTGAGCGGAGAGCAACATTTAGCTCCACATCTCACCTCAATACCAGCGCTGCTTACGGTAGCGGTGAGCTGGCTAAACGTGCTCATGCACGATTTCCCCATAGGAATCAATGGGGCTGAGCCGGCTGAAAAAAACCCTAACACCTGCAAAAAAGCAGCGTTCAGCTCCTAACGCAGCCCCATTGATTCCTATGGGGAAAGAACATTTATGTCTACACCTAACACCCTAACATGAACCCCGAGTCTAAACACCCCTAATCCTACACTTATTAACCCCTAATCTGCCTCCCCCGACATCGCTGACACCTGCATTATATTATTAACCACTAATCTGCCGCTCTGCCACCTACATTATCCCTATGAACCCCTAATCTGCTGTCCCCAACATCGTCGACACCTACATTTTATTTATTAACCCCTAATCTGCTGCCCCCAATGTCGCCGCAACCTACCTACAATTATTATTCCCTAATCTTCCGCCCCCAACGTCGCCGCCACAATAATAAAGTTATTAACCCCTAAACCTAAGTCTAAACCTAAGTCTAACCCCCCTAATTTAAATATAATTTAAAATAATCAAAATAAAATTACTAAAATTAAATAAATTAATCCTATTTAAAACTAAATACTTACCTATAAAATAAACCCTAAAATAGCTACAATATAACTAATAATTACATTGTAGCCATCTTAGGGTTTAATTTTATTTTACAGGCAACTTTGTATTTATTCTAACTAGGTACAATAGTTATTAAATAGTTATTAACTATTTAATAACTACCTAGTTAAAATAAAGACAAATATACCTGTAAAATAAATCCTAACCTAAATTACAATTACACCTAACACTACACTATCATTAAATTAATTACCTAAACTAACTACAATTAAATACAATTAAATGAAATAAACTAAAGTACAAAAACAAACAAACACTAAATTACAGAAAATAAAAAAATAATTACTGATTGGATCAGCCAATAGGATATTTCCTACCTTAATTCCAATTGGATGATAGAATCCTATCAGCCAATCGGAATTCAAGGGACGCCATCTTGGATGACGTCATTTAAAGGAACCTTCATTCGTCGGGAGTCATCGGAAGAAGAGGATGCTCCGCGTCGGATGGCTTCAAGATGGACCCGCTCCGCTCCGGATGGATGAAGATAGAAGATGCCGCCTGGATGAAGATTTCTGCCTCTCTGGAGGTCCTCTTCTGCCCGAATCGGATGAAGACTTCTGCCCCTCTGGAGGACCACTTGTGCCGGCTGGGTGAAGACGGCTCAAGGTAGGGTGATCTTCAAGGGGTTAGTGTTAGGTTTTATCAAGGGGGAATTGGGTGGGTTTTAGAGTAGGGTTGGGTGTGTGGGTGGTGCGTTTTAATGTTGGGGGGTATTGTATTTTTTTTTACAGGTAAAAGAGCTGATTACTTTGGGGCAATGCCCCGCAAAAAGCCCTTTTAAGGGCTATTTGTAATTTAGTATAGGGTAGGGATTTTACTTATTTTGGGGGTCTTTTTTATTTTATTAGGGGGATTAGATTAGGTGTAATTAGTTTAAAATTCTT
The DNA here is from genome assembly GCF_027579735.1 of Bombina bombina. Lineage (NCBI taxonomy): Eukaryota > Metazoa > Chordata > Amphibia > Anura > Bombinatoridae > Bombina > Bombina bombina. The sequence continues at coordinate 16,387,238 of NC_069506.1, forward strand.
GTAATTATTTTTTTATTTTCTGTAATTTAGTGTTTGTTTTTACTTTAGTTTATTTAATCTAATTGTATTTAATTGTAGTTAGTTTAGTTAATTAATTTAATGATAGTGTAGTGTTAGGTGTAATTGTAATTTAGGTTAGGATTGATTTGACAGGTATATTTGTCTTTATTTTAACTATGTAGTTATTATATAGTTAATAACTATTTAATAACTATTGTACCTAGTTAAAATAAATACATAGTTGCCTGTAAAATAAATATAAACCCTAAGATAGATACAAATGTAACTATTAGTTATATTGTAGCTATCTTAGGGTTTATTTTACAGGTATTTAGTTTTAAATAGGAATAATTTATTTAATGATAGTAATTTTATTTTGTTTTATTTAAATTATATTTAAGTTAGGGGGGTTAGACTTAGGGTAAGACATAGGTTTAGGGGTTAATACATTTAATATAGTAGCGGCGACGTTGTGGGAGGCAGGTTAATAAATTAATAAATGTAGGTAGGAGTCGGTAATGTTAGGGAGGGCAGATTAGGGGTTAATAAAATTTAACTAGTGTTTGTGAGGCGGGAGTGCGGCGGTTTAGGGGGTAATATATTTATTATAGTGGCGGCGATGTCCGGTT
>NC_069506.1:16692866-16780366 GCF_027579735.1 Bombina bombina
AGCATTAGCGAAAAACTGTAGTAAGGAATTTGTAAAGATCTTAAAAAAAACTTATTTTTTTGTATGTTTTGCTGTGTTTGTTTTATAGTGAAAAGATGCACTGAGCTCCAGCTATGTCATGTGATTGTTTTAAAGGCATTTTCTAATGCAACGTTTGTGTGTTACTTATCCTAGCTTGCTATGTGTTTAACTTCTACAAAGGAGAAAGATTTCAAAACGGGAGCCCCAAGCCCTGCAGAACACAGCCAATCAGGAGCAGCAGATGAAACTAGTCGCCAATCATGACTTGTTCAGTAACTGCAATACTTGCAGCTCCTGGGTGGTATTTTGAGAGGTTAAACACATTTACTTTTGCTCAATTTGGAATTATAAATTGTTGGGTTAAATGGTAATCTAACCCAGAGTAGTATCTGTAATGCAAAAATGACATGTTCTAATGATTTCATGTTTGCTTTAAAAATGTCCCTTTAAGCAGTAATATTGCTCATTTCACCATATCCACCCCCAGATCCTTAACAAGGTACTGATATCTCACCGTAATAAAATTTGTCACTGGTTACAGAAGTTCCTTTAAAAGAAAATAAAACAAAAAAAATAAAGTCACATGCAGATAACACACAAAAATAATGAATACAAACCTCATGTGTAGACTACAGGATATTGAACATTTTCATTATTTGATTTATTTAATTTTATGATTAAAAAGTACAGAAATGCAACGTAGAATGAACGCAGCTCAGCAGCTTGTTTTTTGCTATTTTGACCACCAGGGGGCAGTCTCCGACTGCCTAGACACACCCCAAACTGAGTAGATCTGCGACAATATAGAGATCAGTCTGATTCTATTCACTAATAGGGAACTGTGGTGAAATACCTGGAGACTTCTGTTAATCATATACTTTATTACATATTCAGTTATTTCATTAAATAACCTGAGCCATAGACATAAACTTCTATTTAAAGTGATATGAATCACAAATGTTTTCTTTCATGATTCAGTTAGAGCAGCCATTTTAAGCAACTTTATAATGTACTCCAATTATTATTTTTTCTTCGTTCCCTTGCTATCTTTATTTAAGAATCAGGAATGTAAGCTTAGGAGCTGGTCTATTTTTGGTTTAGCACCTGGGAAGCATTTGCTGATTGGTGGCTACATTTAGCCAGGTGCTGAACCAAAAATGGGCCAGCTCCTAAGCTTACATTCCTGCTTTTCAAATAAAGATACCAAGGGAACGAAGAAAAATTGATAATAGGAGTAAATTAGAAAGTTTCTTAAAATTGCTGCTTTATCTGAATCATGAAAGTAAAATGTGTGTTTCATATCCCTTAAGCTACTTGCTGTGCGGGGTAATTACAGCTAAAACGGAAACAATTCACTTTTTGGTTGTTGTCTATGCATTTTTTTTAAATGAATTTGACTTTGTGCACACAACCACACATTTAAATAGACAGTAGACACATTGTAATTACAATATATTCCTGTTGGCAGGCAGGCAATACGGTTAGCCACTGCCATAATGTCAGTATAAAGTGCATTGCTCTGCAGTTGTTATCTGATAAAGCCAATTAGGTACAGATATGTAGCAGAGTTATCCTTTAGAAATCAACAGGGTGCAGAAAATCCTTAAATTTGTAGAGCTAAATCAAATTAAAAAGGGGCAAAATAAAGAATGAAAGTAAATTGCAAAAGTGTTTCATTGCACATAAATATTTTATATACAAATCTATGTGTTTACTGTGCTGTTAACCCCATCAGCAAGGCTAAGGCACAGCAGCTATTGAGCATGGCATGACAAAGAGCCAATTAGGCGTGGCATACACACGGAGTAGCCAATCAGTGTGTGTTTACTGCTCAGAATTGGGACTTTAGCTCTGTTACTAAACCCTTTGTAAGGTTAAATGCATAGACCTAGATACTAGACCAGCCTTAGGGATCCTAGCAGTTAGGTAGGTGGGAGGGCTTGGCACTTAAGGGGTTATTTGCATTTGAGGATTGTGGTTAGGTGGTTTATTTCTGTGGGAGACTTGGAGGTTATGGGGTTAATACAGATAGAGCCTTCTAGCAGGTGATGAACGTTAATTAGGGGGAGTGTCTAGGGGTCATGACTAGGGTTAAACATGACAGGTCACTAAATAGTAGCTGAGGTTGGTCTATTGTATATAAAAAAAAAAAAAAAAAAAAAAAAAAAGAAAGTACCACCTCTTGGTGTAGTGCATCAGTTTGAGCTTATTAAATGTCACCTAACCTATTGTTGCAGAGGATACTAAAATCACCTGTACTAGCAAATTAGATCTTTTTATTTTTTAACCTGCCCCTTTATATTTGCTAACACATTAATATAAACATTCCTTGGTGGAATGAGGGTGAATTCTGCCATCTTCAGTTTTTAGCGTCATCAAAATGTGAGTCCCACAGCCAATTCCTTTCTACCTATCAGCCATTTACTTTAATTTTGCACACACAAAAAAATATATAGAGTATCCAGCCTGACATCCATCACACAATCTCATTACATTGTCTAATAATTAAACATGCTCAGCCTCAGCATAAGAGAATGAGATATTTAGTGCAGAAATGTTTTCTGATTGTACTTACCTGCACACCCAGCCAGACTCAGGAGCACTAAAACGAACGTATTCTGGTAAAATAAAGCAGAACAAACCATTGTTTTTTTTGTGCAAATAGAGGACACTAAGTTGTTTTTATAGAATGTCTTGCACATAAGCTCTAGTAATGATGTTTTAGCTAGGATGGTCTGACGGACATTTCTATGGGAATATTTATACCTACACACAAGGAATATACCTTGAGTTATAGATTTGGACATGGTGTCAGAGTTTGGACCTCACATCACAGGATTCCTGCTGCATTACCTCTATACCACTGGTTTTCAAACCTGTCCCCAGACCTCCCTAAGAGGCCAGATTTTGAGGAAATCTGAACTGGAGCACAGGTGAAATAATCAGCTGATTAGTAAACAGTTGTTTTACCTGCTCTCATCCAAGGTAATCCTGAAAATCTGGTCTGTTGGGGAGGCCTTAGGACAGGTTTGAAAACCAGTGCACTATAGCGTCTCAGATTTCTAAATGATTTTCCAATGCTATCAGGCCTCTTGTGAGCTGCTGGTGCAATGTAAAATGCGGAGAGCGTATTGCTCTCCGCATTTAGCGAGGTCTTGCGGACCTGATCCGCAGTGTCGGATCAGGTCCGCAAGCCCTTTGATAAATGGGCGTGCAGGAGCGGTTTTACAGTGCAAACCCACTCCCCACTGAATCTACCCACCAAAAACCTGCAACTGCCCAAATGCTTTCCAGAGTCAGTATAAGGATTCATCTCCCTATGTGTTGGCGGCTGCTCACTGGTTACACACCACCTAATATGCTCCTGTATGATCATTCTGCGCAGCATAATGTCTGTAGCACATATGATAACATCATTACACTAGCTTTTACAGGTAATGTTGCTTGACATATAAATTGCCTCTACCCAGAACAAACTTCCACTAGACAGATAGTTCTAGGGGTAACAAGGACTCATGTGACACTTTAAAATGGACAAACAAAATTATTAGCATCACTCAAGGATCAGAATTGAGTGCAGTTAGAAGAAAAATTAGATAGCAACATCTCAATATTTGCAGATTGCATTTAATTGTGAAAGTGATAAGATCAGAGCAGGATATAATTGTTTTGTAAGTTAATATGAAAATTTGCAAAAATGGGCTGGTAAATGGCTACTGAGATTTACCACTGTTAAATGCAATCCAGTACATTTTCGCAGCATATAAGCATGCTGCCTGTTGCCTAAGCTGGACTAAACTTGTTGGAACAGAGGTGGAAAAGGGTTTAGCATTTCTTACAGTCCGCAAACTAAAAAGTAGTGTTCAATGCAGTCAGTTGCTCATAAGAAAATAGCATGTATAAAAGGTCACGTGCAAGACAAGAGAGCATAATTCCCCCCTCACCTTGATCATTGAGTATAGTTTTTGGACTAATTATTTAAAAAGACATTGCAGTATTAAAACTGGTTTAGAGAAGGGATACAAGATTTAAGCTATGAGGGAGATTAGCTAAATTGGCACGAGAGCTGATAATTCTTTATATGAATATATTCATGGTCCAAAAACTTGATAGCAGCACTGTATTTTTAGAGAAATTTCCAGATTTTATTGTAAAGGGGGTTTAAGAAGCAGCCAATCCGGATGCTTGTCCCTTGACTTGCAAGGAAGATTGTATGTGGCATGTGCAGCACAGTCAGTTTATTTCTCCGCTTAGTTTTTTTAAATTTACTATGAAATCTTTCAAGATTATGGCGACATCCCACAAGATCAAAGTAAAGCAAAACGTGAGCACAGAACTGATGATTGTGACTGGCTGTTTTATGATTTAATTTTGTGCAGGTGAAAGGGAGTAAATAAGATTTTATGATGAATAAATGTCCCTGTACAGCTAAGGAAAAGGAGCTTCAGGGCTCTATCATTTGAGGGGCCAACAAGGTTCCCAGCTAGGGAATGGATAGTGAATGGGTTGCAGACGGTTCGTCCAATGAACACATTTATTATTGCACAAGGAATTTGTGTAGCTCCACCCCCTTCTCTCGTGTGACCAATCACGCAAGAGCAGGACCTTCCAATGACAGCATTTATTATAAAAATAAAGTTGAAACAGGATCTGTAAATATTGAACTTGATGGATTTTTTGTCTTTCCATCTGATCTTCAATTTTATTGTGTTACCTACAAACACCAGACACCAACGGAGACCCATTTAGAGATGGGACAAGTGTGAGCACCTGGCAGAAACTGGTCAACTCCCTGCTTTGTGTGAGCTACTGGACATGTAGGGGCAGAAACAGGGTTTACCATTTTCCTTTGCATGTGTTACAGGCAGGAAGGAGTTAATAACTGCTTACCCGTGTGAAATATAAACTAGCAAATATGATATAGAAGTGACAGTGCCTAGGGCAGCACAAAACCTAAACACTCTACAGAACATTTTAATGAACTGAGAAAGCTGAGTTTTAGTTCAGATTATTATGGAATCTGTATAATTGTTTAGCTGCAATACTGGAACCTGACAAGTCTGTACCAAATGTCTCTTCACTTCAGTTTAATCTACTGCGCTCCATTAATGGCCGGATATTGTCTCCATCCAATAGTAACAATGAGACCAAAACTAATTATGGCAGCTCAGTGAAATTAGTATTTTGTTTTTATCGGTAAGCTGTGTACTTGCATATAGTTTATGACCTGGTGACAACCTCTCGCATAGGGATTGTATACTATGTGTAATAATTAAGATATTTTCAACATTATACAATTCCTACAATGTTATAAATTAGATGGAATAACAATAAATAAGTTTCTTAAAATTATTCCATCATTGCCCATAATCCCTTTATTACCCATTCCCCAGTTTTGCATAACCAACATGGTCTATATTAATATACTTTATACCTCTGTGATTACCTTGTATCTAAGCCTCTGCAGACTGCCCCTTATCTCAGTTATATTAATATACTTTTTACCTCTGTGATTACCTTGTATCTAAACCTCTGCAGACTGCCCCTTACCTCAGTTATATTAATATACTTTTTACCTCTGTGATTACCTTGTATCTAAGCCTCTGCAGACTGCCCCTTATTTCAGTTATATTAATATACTTTTTACCTCTGTGATTACCTTGTATCTAAGCCTCTGCAAACTGCCCCTTATCTCAGTTATATTAATATACTTTTTACCTCTGTGATTACCTTGTATCTAAGCCTCTGCATACTGCCCCCTTATTTCAGTTCTTTTCAAAGGCTTAAAAATCAGCCTATGAGCCAAGCTAAATTTAGCTTTCAACTAAGAACAGCAAGAGAACAAAGCTTATTTGATGATAAAAGTAAATTGGAAAGTTGTTTAATATTGCATGTTCTATCAGAATCAAGAAAATTTAATTTTGACTTTACTGTCCCTTTATGAGCAGATTAATAAGGGAGCCTTATTGAACAAACAAGAGAAGTCACTGGATATAAGGGAGGGTCTGGAGCCCTTTTATCCATAAAAGGTTCTTTAAATAAGATATTTGCAAAAAGACATGGGCTGGGATATCGGAATATGACACTAAATAGAGTAATGTCATAAAATTGCTGTTGAGGGTAACAGTTTATATCCAGTAGTATATTCCTTTCCGTCCAAATATACAGAAAAGTGCACAGGGTGATGTATATAAAATAAACTATTACATAAAACAACATCCATATCTACACCAGGGGCAGCAGTTAGGGGTGCTAGATATTTAGATATCCCTTGCCCTACGTATTATGTGATCTTAAATGTAATAGATGAATTTCCTTACCTGAGTAATCATGATGATTTCACAAAAAGACCTTCAGTTGTGTAAAACAATTTGTCACCATACAAACTGCCTGCTCCTTGTGTGCTGACTCTACACAGTCTGAGGATGTTATTGACCCAACAAGACCAGTAATATAAACCAAAAACACACACAGGTCAGAACCAGCCTGGGCCCAACAGAACTGACCAGAGATAGAGAAACAAAGCAGGGATGTGACAATAACAGAGTCAGTGACACAACTGGCTGATAAACATAACAAATACATACAAATATATATCTGTAAATTTACTTATGCTCCCTTTAAAAAAAACTGAAACCCAATGTTTTTCTTTCATGATTCAGTTTAAATAACTTCCCAATTTATTTGTTACCTGATTTGTTTCGTTCTCTTTGTATATTTTGTTGAAAAGCAACCTAGGCTCAGAAGCTGCTGATTGGTGGCTGCACATATATGCCTCTTGTCATTCTCTGTCAGCTTTCAGAAGCACATTACTGATCATTCAACAAAGGATACCAAGTGAATGAAGCAAATTAGAAAATAGAAGTAAATTGGAAAGTTGTATAAAATTAAATGTTCTGTCTGATTCAGAAAAGAAAAAAAAGTTGGGTTTCATGTCCCTTTAACCCCTTAACGACCGACGACGTATGCCATACGTCCTCAAAAAAAAAGCACTTAACGACTGAGGACATATGGCATACGTCGTCGGTTAAACAGAGCACTGGAAGCGATCAAAATCGCTTCCAGCCACTCTTACAGTATTGCAGGGATGCCTTGATGTCTAGGCATCCTGCAATACAGTTCCCGAGTGCCGGGACCGGATTGATCACTCCCCCACGAGTGATCACTTCCGGTTTCGCTCCACGTGGAGCCCAGCAGTGTTTCAGAGCATCGGAAGCGATCGGACACGCTTCCGATGCTTTGCTTGTGTGCTAAGTGCCTCGGTGGGTCGAGGCACTTAGTTAGTTATAAAATAAAAATAAAGAGAGAAAAAAAAAAAGCTCCAAATAGCCCCCCCCTTCACTAGGCATCCAAGATGGCGATGCCCAGTGCATCATGGGGCCTCTGGGGGTGTCCCTAGCCTGCCTCATCATAGGGGCAAGCTAGGGTCACCCAATCTGAGCCTCCCACCCAAAAAAAAAACACATAAATAAAATATCCCATTTGTCTGATCATGTCAATATTTGTAAATATTGACACTGATCAGTGTGGATCTCCCTCCCTCTCCTCACTTGCGATTTTGTTGGAGAGAGAGAGACCTGTTTTTTGCAGAGAGAGATTTAATTCTTTTATTTGTTAAAAAATATAGAACCAAAGGCCCATTTCAGAGCCATTAACCCCTAGCTTGCCAGTGATCACTATAAATCACTGGCATTAGCATAGCTGCACTTTTTTTGCTGTCTGTGCATTTTTTTAGGGGTTAATTTTTTTTGTTGTATTTTTTTTAAAAACCCAAAAGCTCTTTTCAGAGCCATTTAGCTAATTTAATTTCCAGAGTCATTAACCCCTAGCTTGCCAGTGATCGCTATAAATCACTGGCAGTAGCATAGCTGTACTTTTTTGCTGTCTGTGCATTTTTTTAGGGGTTAATTTTGTTGTAATTTTTTAAAAATCCAGAGGCTCTTTTCAGAAACATTTAGTTAATTTAATTTTCAGAGCCATTAACCCCTAGCTTGCCAGTGATCACTATAAATCACTGGCAGTAGCATAGCTGTACTTTTTTGCTAGTTAATTTAGTTAATTAATTTAGTTAATTAATTTAATTTAAAAAAAAAAATAGTACATTTTTTCTGTGACAGATACAAAAATGTCACAGAAAATATATAGTGCTGAGGAGGCGTATGCCATCCTTGCGTCAGAGTCAGATGCCTCTATGTCTGACTCAGACCCCAATTTTGACCCTGCCATATGCTCAGATACATCACTAGATGCAGTCTCAACTGATAGTGATGTATCTGTGGCTGCTAGACCCCCTACCAGCCCCCCTGCCAGAAGGAGGCGTGTTGCTGCCGAAGAGTGGGTAACACCTCATCTCCAGAGGCCAGATATCCCACCCTTCACAGCAAATGCTGGCATAAATATAGATGTGGCAGGTTTTAGCCCCCAGCAGTTTCTGGAAGTGTTTCTGGGCGATGATGTATTGGGAAACATTGTCGCCCAAACTAATTTATATGCCCATCAGTTCCGTGCTGCAAAGCCTGGAACATATTTGGCAAAGCAGCAATGGGCCCCCCATCAATGTGCCAGAATTCAAAAAATTCTGGGCATTGACCATGCTGATGGGCATCATAAAGAAACCCTCCATTCGCTCCTACTGGAGTACTAGCCCCATCTGCTCTACCCCCATTTTCTCCCAGATTATGGTTGAGGAAGAGGTATGAAATGATTCTGCATTTCATGCACTTCAGCGACAACAGCCTGTGCCCCCCTAGGGAGCATCCCCAATTTGACAGGCTGTATAAAATCCGCCCCCTGATAACCCACTTTTCTGCCAGGTTTGCAGAGGCTTATACACCTGGAAGGAATATATGCGTTGATGAATCCCTAATGAAGTATAAGGGAAGGCTGGGATTCAAGCAGTTTATTCCTTCCAAGCGCTCCAGATATGGGGTAAAGGTGTATAAGCTCTGTGACAGCGAGAATGGGTATACTCAGGCCTTCCGGGTGTATGAGGGAAAGGATAGCCACCTTGACCCTCCAGGTTGCCCAGAACATATGGGAACCACTGGCAAGATTGTCTGGGACCTGATATTACCCCTAATGAACAAAGGGTATCACTTGTACTTAGACAATTTTTATACAAGTGTCCTTTTGTTCAAGCTACTGTATTGCTTTGATACAGTAGCTTGCGGTACAATTAAAAAGAACCGCGCAGGTTTCCCAGGACAGCTTGTACGCACCCGGCTACGAAGGGGGGAGACCTCAGCTCTGTGCCAAGAGGAGCTGTTGGCACTTAAGTACAGAGACAAGAAGGATGTATACCTTCTTACCACCATCCACACAGAGAGGACGGTGGCGGTTTCTGTACGTGGCAGAGCTGAGATCATAAGGAAGCCAGTGTGCATCAAGTCTTATAACCGGCATATGGGTGGGGTTGATCTGGCTGATCAGCTGCTGCAGCCCTACCTAATTATGCGGAAGACAAGGGCCTGGTACAAAAAGGTTGCAATTTACCTAATGCAGATTGCAACCCACAACGCTTTTTTGTTGTTCAAAAAAGCAAACCCCAGAGTTAAAAAGACTTTTTTACAGTTTCAGCTCCAGATTATTACAGGGATTTTGTACCATGATGCACCTGCTCCCCGGGCGGTGATGGAAGAGAGCAGAGTTGGGGCTACCCATTTTATTTTTAAAATCCCCCCTACTGCCGCAAAGCAGAAACCACCAAAAAAAATGCAGAGTCTGTACCAAGAGGGGGAAGAGAAGGGACACCATATATCACTGTCCTGATTGCCCTGGACAGCCTGCACTCTGCATTGGGGACTGCTTCAAGCGGTACCATACAATGGTCAATTTTTTAAAAAATAAATACATTTGCTGTTATATATATATATATATTTTTCTTTTGGTTATGTTTACAGTTAGATGTTTTTTTTTACTTTTACTGTGCCAGATTTTTACATTTCACTACTCTATTTTTTTTCTAAAATTGGGCCTGGTTTTTTTTTTTTAACCAAAACCCCTGTCAAACCTATGCATGGGGGACATAGGTGTTCTCAGGGTGCCCTGCAGAAAACAACCTGAAGTATTCTTTTGTAATAACTTACAACAGTCTCTCCTAAATCATAGTCAAAAAGCAATGTGTCTGTAAAAATGAAAATTGAAAAATTACCACCATACACTTTCTCCAATTTTTTGGGCTAAAACGGTTGCTTCAAAGGCATCAAAGCACACCATATACAATACCTTGGGGTGTCAACATTTAAAAAATATACACTTTGAATGCAATAAATAAAAGTGGGGTATGCGATAGGCCTATCTTTAGTTTGGGGCCTATCAGAAGAAATACTCTCATTTTTAATAACTAAAATCATGTAACATAACCTTCCCAAAATCCTGGCAAACCTATGCATGGGGGGCATAGGTGTACTCAGGGTGCCTTGCAGAAAACAACCTGAAGTATTCTTTTGAAATAACTTACAACAGTCTCTCCTAAATCATAGTAAAAAAGCAATGCGTCTGTAACAATGAAAATTGAAAAATTACCACCATATACTTTCTCCAATTTTTTGGGCTAAAACGGTTGCATCAAAGTCATCAAACCACTCCATGTATAATACCTTGGGGTGTCAACTTTTTAAATATAATCACATTTATGGAAAACAAATAAATTGGGGTATGTTAAAAGACCCCCAAAAAAGACGATAGGCAAAGAAAATATGTTAAATGTGAAAAAAAAAATCAAACACATGTCAGACATTTGGCATTGCACCGCCCAAACAAGCCACCAAACCTATGCATAGGTGGTATCACTGAACTCAGGAGATGTTGGTGACCACATATTGGTGTCTTCTTTGGTAGTAACACATAACAGGAGCTGTGAATCCATGTCTAAAGTACAATGTATGTGAAAAATAACACAAAGAAATGAATGCCCAATAGTTTGACAAAGACTAGTGGTTGAATTAGTATATGGAAAGTGTTAAAATACCTGCATTTGAAATACCCTAGGATGTCTACTTTTCAAAAATATATGGTTTGATGGGGGTAAATTACATTGGCCGGCTTCAGAAATGTCTTAAATAGAACATGGGTGCATGGGATGTGAAAATGGGAAGTGTAAAAAATGGAATGCGCTTCCTAAAAATAAGGCCTTTTAGCCCCCAGGGAACCCAACACACCTATACATGGGTGGTATCACTGTACTCAGGAGATGTTGTTGAACACATATTGAGGTGTTTTTTGGCAGTAACACATAACAGGAACTGAGAATCCATGCCTAAAGTACAATGTGTGTGAAAAATAACACAAAAAAATGACTACCCAAAAGTTTGACAAAGACTGGTGGTTGAATTAGTGCATGGAAAGTGTTAAAATACCAGCATTTGAAATACCCTAGGGTGTCTACTTTTCAAAAATATATGGTTTGATGGGGGTAAATTCCATTGGCCAGCTTCAGAAATGTCCCAAATAGGACATGGGTGCATGATGACCGATGTGAAAATTCCAAGTTGAAAAACTGGAATGCGCTCTCTAAAAATAAGGGCTTTTAGCCCCCCGAGAACCCGACACACCTATACATGGGTGGTATCACTGTACCCAGGAGATGCTGCTGAAGACATATTAGGGTGTTATTTGGCAGTAACCCTTAATATCATCAGTAAATGTATTCTTAAATTGCTATTTTGTCAAAAAATCAAATTCCCCCCCCCCCCCCAAACTTTGGCATAGATTGGTGGTAAAATGGTTGCATGAAAAAAGTCAAAATACCCCAAGTTTAATACCTTAGGTTGTCTTCTTTTAAAAAATATATACATTTGAAGGGTTATTCAGGGATTCCTGACAGATATTGGTGTTACAATGTAACTGTCGCCAATTTTGAAAAAACATGGTTTTGAAATAGCAAAGTGCTACTTGTACTTATTGCCCTATAACTTGCAAAAAAAGCAAAGAACATGTAAACATTGGGTATTTATAAACTCAGGACAAAATTTAGAAACTGTTTAGCATTGGTATTTTATGGTGGTTGTAGATGTGTAAGAGATTTTGGGGCTCAAAGTTAGAAAGTGCATTTTTTTTCATTTTTTCCTCATATTTTATAATAAATTATAAGATATGATGAAAATAATCATATCTTTAGAAAGTCCATTTAATGGCGAGAAAAACAGTATATAATATGTGTGGGTACAGTAAATGAGTAAGAGCAAAATTACAGTTAAACACAAACATTGCAGAAATGCAAAAATAGCCTTGGTCCCAGATGGTCAACAAATTGAAAAGTGGTCTGGTCACTAAGGGGTTAATCATAGATCTACTGATATCAAAATATTCCATTCAGGGTTATAGGAAAACATGTTCCAGGGTACTGAGTGCCAACAACTCAGATAACTACAGTGAAAGTAACTATACGTACCAGTGTGTGTTGTTTAAAGGGACATTTGTTAGAGCTGGTCATTGTAGCGTAATTTCCTTTTCGAACAACTAAAAGCAATTACAATTAACTTGAAAAGTACATCTCATTGATGTTCCTGGGATTTTCCAATACAAACTCCAAAATGTATAGAAACAGAAGCGGCAGCTGCAGTTACTGAAGTCACATTAAAGGGACAGTATACACCAATTTTCATATAACCGCATGTAATGGACATGACTATAAAATATGCACAGATTCCGATCTAAAAATCCAGTATAAAACCTTTTAAAAAGTACTTAGAAGCTCCCAGTTTAGCTCTGTTGATGATGTTAGGCTAGGACACCCAGTGAAATGGGAATGAGAAAGCATAAGGCGCAGACCTCTGAAAAGCAGCACAATGTTATAAAAAAAATAAGCAAAACTATACATTGTTACAAAAACCCTCCCAGATGGGCTTTATAAGTAGATCTGCAAAATGTTTATGCAAAGAAAAATGTAATGTACAATGTCCCTATAAGCAGACATTTCTGTTGTGTTGCTATAGAACAATATAAATAAACAGCAAGTTTGCAGCTGGCAGCGTCTATAATCTATTTAAAATAAGAAAATGTCTTTGATGAGGTAGGAGGATGAGCTGTGCCCAGCACTTTAATGACCCTGTGTGGTTTGGCAACTTCATGTCTCACATTGTTTCAGACAGTTTATATTTCATAGCTCTAACTTTTTTTACACCAATATTCAGAACAATCTTTTTAACTTGTGGTTGTCCATAAGACCTGTCAATCTTTTTTAGGCAGATCCTGATTGGTCATCAGTACTTGAAGCAAATTTGCTGTGCTGCGTTTACTGTCATTCTATTCACATTTTCCCCTTAGTTTGATATTTATTTACCAACATTTCCTTGCAATGTGTATATTTTACTAATGGCATTTGTCTATAAACTTAACAGTCCAACTTCAGCAACATGATTTGTAGGGGTTTGTACCCTATATAGGTGTCATGGGGACTTCTGTATAGTCCGTTTTCTCTCTGTACACTATCACTTCATATTAGTGAAGTTTTTCTAGGTCCTCTGACACTGCTGGCCGTGAACAAACAACTACTGGAGCCAGAGGTAATGTCACTGTGCAGATGTCACATGCGCAGAAAACACAAAGTGACACTAAACACTTTTATAGAGAAAACATTATGGCCATAATGAAAATTCAAACTTAGGTGTTTACAAAACAAAAAGGTAATATTGCTTTTTATACACATAAGATACAGGCTAACAGACAAACATTACTGTACAATCTCCCTTTAATTCTGGCTCACAAAAAAACATCATCAAAAGGTTTCCATCCTACAACAGATCACAGCCTCTTGTGGACAAGCAACAATATCCCATTGCTGGTGCTAAAATGTATGTAAGTTGACTTGATACAAGTTAAAATAGTTTTGATAGATTATTTTCATAGCCAAGGCTCAAGTCTAACTAATCACAATATAAAAAAGGTCTATTTTGCCCCCCTTTCCTGAAATGCAACTTTAAAAAAAAAAAAAAAGTCAGACTTTTATAAAGTAATGGACACCACAATCTACTGGAGGACAATTAGGTATATATATATATATATATATATATATATATATATATATATATATATATATATATATATATATATATAAAAAAAAAACAATTAGAAAGACTAGGCAAACAAGGTGTATGAAACCGAATTATCTATCTGGGTTTTCACACCACCTCATTTGCACAAAAAAAAAAAACTAATTTTATTGCCTGAGTTATATATTTACCAAACTGTACTTAGCAAGAGAGAAGTAAATAAAATATGACATGCAGTTGCCATTTATATAAAACAGAGGACCTTCTAGAAACTGAACCTTTACATCTTCAATGTGTAAATAACTAATTGTAAAAAATAAAAACCTACATACTCTAAGGCTAATCTTTGTTTTTAATCATATCTAGCATTTGTTTACAGTTTAAAAACAGTTTAAAATGTGAGCAGCTCTTGAAGGCCTATGAAGTCCGTGCTTCAGCTTCTCTTAAGAGGAAATTCAGTCTGAACTTCAGATAAGTTTTTTTTTCTGGCAAATTTCAGTTTTTCTACTCCTCTTGTATCATGTGACAGCCATCAGCCAATCATAAATGCAAAACAAAAAGTATAAAATATAAAAAGACTGAACATTTTGTTAATGGAAGTAAAATGGAAATTAAAGTTTAATTTTCACTAGAGTGTCCCTTTAAGTATAGGTAGGGATACAACAGGCAAAATTAGCTATTTCAAATGGTTTACAAAAAGTTCCTTTACCTCTTTTATATAAGCATTTAATACACCCCTGCTGGTTAAAATGGATTATTGGGAATTAAAGTGATTTTTTTTATGGTACTACACTGTTCCTTTAAGTACATGCCCATACAAATGAACTGAGCATGCAGGTACAGCAGAATTGCTTAGGCTGTGTCTAAAACACAAACAGGTATTGCAATGCTAATTATGGCACAAGCAGCCATTTCAAACACAAAAATATCTCCCTTTCACCGCACCTAGGGAAGGGCGAATGTGTTTATATCCGAATTCGAATGTTAGAACGAATGTTATTCTAGAAATTCGATTTACATAATAGAATGTTGATAAGAACGAATATTCTTAAAAATTCGATTTTCGAATGTTACAGTTTTCGAATGTCACATTCAAATTCGAATGTCACATTCGAATATCACATTTGAATATTACATTTATAAAACACAATTGTAGACTAGAAACACTATTTCGAATGTCACATTCTAATCGAATATCACATTTAAAACACAGTATTAGACTAGAAATACTATTTCAAATTTGAATGTCACATTCGAATATTACATTGCTAAACATTCTATTATTCGAACAAATATTTTCGAATTTTATTAAAAAATTCGAAGACGAAAATTTGAAAATAGAATGTTAGAATGCTATATAAACATTCGAAATTCGATTCGAACGAACGAACCAAAATTCGTTTTAAATTTTGAATTTTTAGAAACATTCGCCCATCCCTAACCGCACCCCACCCACTGGGAGATTAATAAGGACACTAAAGTCAAATTAAACTTTCATGATTTAGACAGAGCTGCAGATTTACAAGTTTACAATTTGCTTCAGCACAGAACACAGTTTAATAAAATAGATGGACTATTCTGTAATGAAATGCAAAAATCTGAATCTTACACACAGCACGTTGTCGTTTTAAAAAAATAAGTTCACTCAGTACGAAAACACACGTTTTATTGTATTAATAACAAAACAAAAATGTTAAAAAGAAATAGTTTGCATAACAAAAAAAGGTAAGAAAAGCAAATTCTCAAGTCACAGAGTAGTTAGAAAACCATTGGCAGGAAGAATCCAGTTTAGCAGGCGCTTCCTGAAAGACAAAAAGACATTTCATTAAAAACATGACAATCACACAGAGTCATGGCATTAAAGAGTTAAAAATATTTACCTTTACATGAACAAAATTTGACTTTTTTTTTTTATTTATTATTAAAAGTTTTCTATGCTTTACAATAGGAATTATAAGAAATAGCCTCAAAACCAGCCTGTTGCCGGCATCACCAGCACAAGTAACAAGATAGATCTCTGGTGCCAAAGACCAATCAAAGGGCAGGAACTTTACCTGGACGTATCAGCTGCTGCTCTTGTGCTCGATTACGGCGCCTGAGAAAAAAATAAATATAAAAGTCACTTAAGGACACAAAACACTAAGAATTACTGAATAGAGGTCCAGTCACTAAGTTTGGGTCAGTGTTATTATCCCTGATCTTACTAAAAGGAACAGTATACTTGAACATGGATTTTGTTTACAAATCACTATTATCCATTCCCCAGTTTTGCACAACCAACACGGTTATATTAATATGCTTTTACCTCTGATTTCCTGTATTTGAGCACCTGCAGACTGCACCTTAACTTAGTGCTTGTTTCCCCCCCCCCACACCCCCTTTTACAATTTAGTATTTTAGCTAAATAGTGCTGCCGTTATTCTCTACAGGAGTGAGCACAAAGTTAGCTATATGTCACACATGGACTAGCACTGTCTGACTGTGCACAATAGTGTTTTTTGTTTTAGTATTGTGCATCTATTTACTGAGATAAGGGGCAGCCTGCAGGGGCATAGAAACAGAATATCGTAGAGTTTATAAAGTATATTAATATAACAATGCTGGTTTTTCAAAGCTAGGGAAATGGGTAGTAACTAGTAAGTGATTATCTTTTTAAACAAAAAAAAAAAAAAAACTATGCCCCTTAAAATGGACGTTTGCCCTAATTTTCTCTCTCCTTTATTTTGTTCCAATGATCCATTTTTACCTACTTTAGTAGTTTATTATATAGTTTGCAAATACCTCCTTTACATTTGTGTCAGCATTTGGAAACACATTAAGAGAAAAACTTTTACAGTATAATGTCCCTTTAACAAATGAGGCAGCTGCTCAGACCACTTAAAATCATAGAAACATTCCACAGGTCCATAAAAGGGGCATATTATTTTAATTTATATCACTGGTTTTCAAACCTGTCCTCGGGCCTCCCTAACAGGCCAGATATTTATGATATCTGAACTGGAGCATAGCCGAATAGTAAACATGGTTATTAACCTGTTCTCACCGAAGGTAATCATAAAAAACCTTGCCTGTTAGGGAGGCCTGAAGACCAGTGATCTATATGAAGCAGACACTCTTTTCTTTCTTATTGTGCTAATAATTACAACCTTTAAAAAGACAGAACACCCAACATTCTTCTTTTAGTATTCAGATATAGCATAATTTACTTATCTAATTTGCTTATACCTAGATTTAGAGTTTTGCGTTAGAAGGGGTGCGTTAGCTACGCGTGTTTTTTTCCCCCCGCACCTTTTAAACAACGCTGGTATTGAGAGTTCTCTGAAGGGCTGCGTTAGGCTCCAAAAAGGGAGCGTACAGGCATATTTACCGCCACCTCAACTCTCAATACCAGCGTGCTTACGGACGCGGCCAGTTTAAAAAACGTGCTCATGCACGATTCCCCCATAGGAAACAATGGGGCAGTTTGAGCTGAAAAAAAAAACCTAACCTGCAAAAAAGCAGCGTTCAGCTCTTAACGCAGCCCCATTGTTTCCTATGGGGAAACACTTCCTAACACCTAACACCCTAACATGAACCCCGAGTCTAAACACCCCTAACCTTACACTTATTAACCCCTAATCTGCCGCCCTCGCTATCGCTGACCCCTGCATTTTATTATTAACCCCTAATCTGCCGCTCCGTACACCGCCGCAACCTACATTATAGCTATGTACCCCTAATATGCTGCCCCTAACACCGCTGACCCCTATATTATATTTATTAACCCCTAATCTGCCCCCCCCAACGTCGCCGCTACGTTACCTACACTTATTAACCCCTAATCTGCCGACCGGACCTCGCCGCCACTATAATAAATGTATTAACCCCTAAACCGCCGCACTCCCGCCTCACAAACCCTATAATAAATAGTATTAACCCCTAATCTGCCCTCCCTAACTTCGCTGACACCTAACTTCAAGTATTAACCCCGAATCTGCTGACCGGACCTCGCCGCTACTATAATAAATGTATTAACCCCTAAAGATAAGTCTAACCCTAACCCCCCCTTAAGTTAAATATAATTTTTATCTAACAAAATAAATTAACTCTAATTAAATAAATTAATCCTATTTAAAGCTAAATACTTACCTGTAAAATAAACTCTAATATAGCTACAATATAACGAATAATTATATTGTAGCTATTTTAGGATTTATATTTATTTTACAGGCAACTTTGTATTTATTTTAACTAGTTACAATAGCTATTAAATAGTTAATAACTATTTAATAGCTACCTAGTTAAAATAATTACAAAATTACCTGTAAAATAAATCCTAACCTAAGTTACAATTAAACCTAACACTACACTATCAATAAATTAATTAAATAAACTACCTACAATTAAATCAACTAAACTACAAAAAAAAAAAAAGGATTACAAGAATTTTAAACTAATTACACCTACTCTAAGCCCCCTAAAAAAATAAAGCCCCCCAAAATAAAAAAAATGCCCTACCCTATTCTAAAATAAAACTTTTACAGCTCTTTTACCTTGCCAGCCCTTAAAAGGGCCTTTTCCGGGGCATGCCCCAAAGAATTCTGCTCTTTTGCCTGAAAAAAAAACCAAAAAAAAAAAACCAACACTATACCCCCCCACAGACCCCTAATCTAGCCCAAACCCCCCTTAAAAAACCTAACACTAAGCCCCTAAAGATCTCCCTACCTTATCTTCACCACGCCGGGTATCACCGATCCATCCAGAAGAGGCTCTGAAGTCTTCCTCCTATCCAGCAAGAAGAGGACATACGGACCGGTAGACATGTTCATCCAGGCGGTGTCTTCTATCTTCATCCTTCCGGTGCGGAGCGGGACCATCTTGAAGCAGCCGACACGGATCCATCCTCTTCTTCCGGCGACTCCCGACGAATGAAGGTTCCTTTAAGGGACGTCATCCAAGATGGCGTCCCTCGAATTCCGATTGGCTGATAGAATCCTAATTAAGGTAGGAGAAATCTGATTGAGCTTGCATTCTATTGGCTGTTCCGATCAGCCAATAGAATGCAAGCTCAATCTGATTGGCTGATTGGATCAGCCAATCGGATTGAACTTGAATCTGATTAGCTGATTCAATCAGCCAATCAGATTTTTCCTACCTTAATTCCGATTGGCTGATAGAATCCTATCAGCCAATCGGAATTCGAGGGACGCCATCTTGGATGACGTCCCTTAAAAGGAACCTTCATTCGTCGGGAGGAGGATAGATCCGCGTCGGCTGCTTCAAGATTGTCCCGCTCCACGCCGGAAGGATGAAGAGAGAAGCCGCCGCCTGGATGAACATGTCTACCGGTCCTGATGTCCTCTTCTTGCCGGATAGGAGGAAGACTTCGGAGCCTCTTCTGGACGGATCGGCGATACCCGGCGTGGTGAAGATAAGGTAGGGAGATCTTCAGAGGCTTAGTGTTAGGTTTTTTAAGGGGGGTTTGGGTTAGATTAGGGGGTATGTGGGTGGTGGGTTGTAATTTGGGGGGGGGGGTATTTTATGTTTGTTTTTTTTACAGGCAAAAGAGCAGAATTCTTTGGGGCATGCCCAGCAAAAGGCCCTTTTAAGGGCTGGTAAGGTAAAGGAGCTGTAAAAGTTTTATTTTAGAATAGGGTAGGGCATTTTTTTATTTTGGGGCTTTGTTATTTTTTAGGGGGCTTAGAGTAGGTGTAATTAGTTTAAAATTCTTGTAATTTTTTTATTTTTTGCAATTTAGTTTAGTTGATTTAATTGTAGGTAGTTTAATTAATTTATTGATAGTGTAGTGTTAGGTGTATTTGTAACTTAGGTTAGGATTTATTTTACAGGTAATTTTGTAATTATTTTAACTAGGTAGCTATTAAATAGTTATTGACTATTTAATAGCTATTGTACCTAGTTAAAATAAATACAAAGTTGCCTGTAAAATAAATATAAATCCTAAAATAGCTACAATATAATTATTCGTTATATTGTAGCTATATTCGGGTTTATTTTACAGGTAAGTATTTAGCTTTAAATAGAATTAGTTAATTTAATTAGAGTTAATTTATTTTGTTAGATAAAAATTATATTTAACTTAGGGGGGTGTTAGGGTTATGGTTAGACTTAGCTTTAGGGGTTAATACATTTATTATAGTAGCGGCGAGGTCCGGTCGGCAGATTAGGGGTTAATACTTGAAGTTAGGTGTCGGCGAGGTTAGGGAGGGCAGATTAGGGGTTAATACTATTTATTATAGGGTTTGCGAGGCGGGAGTGAGGCGGTTTAGGGGTTAATACATTTATTATAGTGGCGGCGAGGTCCGGTCGGCAGATTAGGGGTTAATAAGTGTAGGTAAGGTAGCGGCGACGTTGGGGGGGGCAATAAATATAAAGGTCGGCGATGTTAGGGGCAGCAGATTAGGGGTACATAGGGATAATGTAGGTTGCGGCGGTGTGCG
The DNA here is from genome assembly GCF_027579735.1 of Bombina bombina. Taxonomy (NCBI): domain Eukaryota; kingdom Metazoa; phylum Chordata; class Amphibia; order Anura; family Bombinatoridae; genus Bombina; species Bombina bombina. The sequence continues at coordinate 16,713,319 of NC_069506.1, forward strand.
GTCGGCAGATTAGGGGTTAAAAAATTTAATTATATTGGCGGCGATGTGGGGGGACCTCGGTTTAGGGGTACATAGGTAGTTTATGGGTGTTAGTGTACTTTAGAGCACAGTAGTTAAGAGCTTTATGAACCAGCAATAGCCCAGAAAGCTCTTAACTCCTGACTTTTTTCTGCGGCTGGAGTCTTGTCATTAGAGTTCCAACGCTCACTTCAGCCAAGACTCAATACCAGTGTTAGAAAAATCCCATTGAAAAGATAGGTCGCGGCTGGAAAGTGAGCGTTGGACCCTTTCTTGACTGACTCTAAATACCAGCGGGCGGCCAAAACCAGCGTTAGGACGGCTAACGCAGAACTCTAAATCTAGGCGTTAGTATTTTGTTATCCTTTGTGGAAAAGCATACCAAAGAAGCCTCTGGACTATCTGCCGATTGGTGGCCTCACATCTATAACTCTGGTCATTGGCTTACCAATGTGTTCAGCTATCTCACCCTAGTGCATTGCTGCTCCTTCAAGGGAGTATACCAAGAGAATGATAACTTAATAGAAGTGAACTGAAAAGTTGCTTAATGATTCAAATAGAGCATAGTTTTTTAAAGAAAATTGTGTTTCACGTCCCTTTAAGGCTCAAACATTTGATATTGAGAGCAGGTTTTACATTTCTGGCACTTAAAAAAGTTGGCGTTCGAACAAGAGGGGGGGTGCAAAGGGAACAAACAGTTTGTCACTTACTCATTTTGGTTGAATTTGCATCTGCATTTTCCACCTAAAAAATAAATAAAAAATATATGGTTACATCTGAGATAATTCCCCCATTAAACTAGATCAATGGTGAGCAGATCCAAGGAGTGAGGAACCTATGGCTTCCTGTATAGGACTCTTGGTTCTCACCGATGAGCGCTACATTTATACAATAGAACTTACTCATTAGAATGATAATGCCCATGGCGCACAGCACTCCTGCCACAATAAGGCCACCAATTTTGAGTGATTTATAATCTATAAGAACAAAACAAAGATTTTAGAATTGACCATGTAATGCTACAAGGTGCCCATTGCCAATATACGGTACAGAAGGGGATATTAAGATCACAACAGAGTGATATAATTTATGTTTGGGCAAAGGTTTTAAAATAGGATACTGGCAAAGCCCTATAGAAGGTCCATTCAGATTATTTTTGCACAGTAAAAAAAATTCAATTTTTTTTTATAAATTAATTAATATAATATATCTATTTATAAAATATTTTACCAGGAAGGATACATTGAGATTTCTCTCATTTTCAAGTATGTCCTGGGACCACAAAACATTGCATTGATACAATAAAATTCAAAAACAATAAAACACAATATATGCAATATTTTTACATAGAACAGGTAAGAAATAACATAATTTATGTAAGAACTTACCTGATAAATTCATTTCTTTCATATTAGCAAGAGTCCATGAGCTAGTGACGTATGGGATATACATTCCTACCAGGAGGGGCAAAGTTTCCCAAACCTTAAAATGCCTATAAATACACCCCTCACCACACCCACAAATCAGTTTAACGAATAGCCAAGAAGTGGGGTGATAAGAAAAAAGTGCGAAAGCATAAAAAATAAGGAATTGGAATAATTGTGCTTTATACAAAAAAAATCATAACCACCACAAAAAAGGGTGGGCCTCATGGACTCTTGCTAATATGAAAGAAATGAATTTATCAGGTAAGTTCTTACATAAATTATGTTTTCTTTCATGTAATTAGCAAGAGTCCATGAGCTAGTGACGTATGGGATAATTAATACCCAAGATGTGGATCTTTCCACGCAAGAGTCACTAGAGAGGGAGGGATAAAATAAAGACAGCCAATTCCTGCTGAAAATAATCCACACCCAAAATAAAGTTTAATAAAAAACATAAGCAGAAGATTCAAACTGAAACCGCTGCCTGAAGTACTTTTCTACCAAAAACTGCTTCAGAAGAAGAAAACACATCAAAATGGTAGAATTTAGTAAAAGTATGCAAAGATGACCAAGTTGCTGCTTTGCAAATCTGATCAACCGAAGCTTCATTCCTAAACGCCCAGGAAGTAGAAAAACTGACCTAGTAGAATGAGCTGTAATCCTATGAGGCGGAGTTTTACCCGACTCGACATAGGCATGATGAATTAAAGATTTCAACCAAGATGCCAAAGAAATGGCAGAAGCTTTCTGACCTTTTCTAGAACCGGAAAAGATGACAAATAGACTAGAAGTCTTTCGGAAAGACTTAGTAGCTTCAACATAATATTTCAAAGTTCTAACAACATCCAAAGAATGCAATGATTTCTCCTTAGAATTAGGACATAATGAAGGAACCACAATTTCTCTACTAATGTTGTTAGAATTCACAACCTTAGGTAAAAATTCAAAAGAAGTTCGCAACACCGCCTTATCCTGATGAAAAATCAGAAAAGGAGACTCACAAGAAAGAGCAGATAATTTCAGAGACTCTTCTGGCAGAAGAGATGGCCAAAAGAAACAAAACTTTCCAAAAAAGAAGTTTAATGTCCAATGAATGCATGGGTTCAAAAGGAGGAGCTAGAAGAGCCCCCAGAACCAAAATCAAACTCCAAGGAGGAGAAATTGACTTAATGACAGGTTTTATACGAACCAAGTCTTGTACAAAACAATGAAAATCAGGAAGATTAGCAATCTTTCTGTGAAAAAGAACAGAAAGAGCAGAGATTTGTCCTGTCAAGGAACTTGCGGACAAACCGTTATCTAAACCATCCTGAAGAAACTGTAAAATTCTCGGAATTCTAAAAGAATGCCAGGAAAAATAATGAGAAGACACCAAGAAATATAAGTCTTCCAGACTCTATAATATATCTCTCTAGATACAGATTTATGAGCCTGTAACATAGTATTAATCACAGAGTCAGAGAAACCTCTTTGACCAAGAATCAAGCGTTCAATCTCCATACCTTTAAATTTAAGGATTTGAGATCCTGATGGAAAAAAAAGGACCTTGCGACAGAAGGTCTGGTCTTAACGGAAGAGTCCACGGTTGGCAAGAGGCCATCCGAACAAGATCCGTATACCAAAACCTGTGAGGCCATGCTGGAGCTACCAGCAGAACAAACAGAATCTTGGAGATTACTCTTGGAAGAAGAACTAGAGGCGGAAAGATATAGGCAGGATGATACTTCCAAGGAAGAGATAATGCATTCACTGCCTCCGCCTGAGGATCCCGGGATCTGAACAGATACCTGGGAAGTTTCTTATTTAGATGAGAAGCCATCAGATCTATTTCTGGAAGTTCCCACATTTGAACAATCTGAAGAAATACCTCTGGGTGAAGAGACCATTCGCCCGGATGTAACGTTTTGGCGACTGAGATAATCCGCTTCCCAATTGTCTATACCTGGGAAATGAACCGCAGAGATTAGACAGGAGCTGGATTCTGCCCAAACCAGAATTAGAGATACTTCTTTCATAGCCAGAGGACTGTGAGTCCCTCCTTGATGATTGATGTATGCCACAGTTGTGACATTGTCTGTCTGAAAACAAATGAACGACTCTCTCTTCAGAAGAGGCCAAGACTGAAGATGTCTGAAAATTGCACGGAGTTCCAAAATATTGATCGTAATCTCACCTCCTGAGATTCCCAAACCCCTTGTGCTGTCAGAGACCCCCACACAGCTCCCCAACCTGTAAGACTTGCATCTGTTGAAATTACAGTCCAGGTCGGAAGAACAAAGAAGCCCCCTGAACTAAACGATGGTGATCTGTCCACCACGTCAGAGAGTGTCGTACAATCGGTTTTAAAGATATTAATTGAGATATCTTTGTGTAATCCCAGCACCATTGGTTCAGCATACAGAGCTGGAGAGGTTGCATGTGAAAATGAGCAAAGGAGATCGCGTCCGATGCAGCAGTCATAAGACCTAAAATTTCCATGCATAAGGCAACCAAAGGGAATGATTGTGACTGAAGGTTTTGACAAGCTGATATCAATGTTAGACGTCTCTTGTCCGAAAAAGACACAGTCATGGACACTGAATCTATCTGGAAACCTAAAGAGGTTACCCTTGTCTGAGGAATCAATGAACTTTTTGGTAAATTGATCCTTCAACCATGATCTTGAAGAAACAACACAAGTCAATTCGTATGAGATTCTGCTAAATGTGAAGACTGAGCAAGTACCAAGATATCGTCCAAATAAGGAAATACCAATACCCCGTTTTCTGAATACAGACAGAAGGGCACCGAGAACCTTTGTAAAAATTCTTGGAGCTGATGCTAGGCCAAACGGTAGAGCCACAAACTGGTAATGCTTGTCTAGAAAAGAGAATCTCAGAAACTAAAAGTGATCTGGATGAATCTGAATATGCAGATATGCATCCTGTAAATCTAATGCAGACATATAATGCCCTTGCTGAACAAAAGGCAGGATAGTCCTTACAGTTACCATCTTGAATGTTGGTATCCTTACATAACTATTCAATATTGACAGATCCGGAACTGGTCTGAAGGATTTGACCTTCTTTGGTACAATAAAGAGATTGAATAAAACCCCAGCCCCTGTTCCAGAACTGGAACTGGCATAATTACTCCAGCCAACTCTAGATCTGAAACACATTTCAGAAATGCTTGAGTCTTTGCTGGGTTTACTGGGACACTGGAAAGAAAAAAATCTCTTTGCAGGAGGCCTTAACTTGAAGCCAATTCTGTACCCTTCTGAAACAATGTTCTGAAAAACAGAGATTGTGAACAGAATTGATCCAAATTTCTTTTGAAAAAAACGTAATCTGCCCCGTACCAGCTGAGCTGGAATGAGGGCCGCACCTTCATGTGGAATTAGGAGCTGGCTTGGGTTTCTATAAGGCTTGGATATATTCCAAACTGGAGAAGGTTTCCAAACTGATACCGCTCCTGAGGATGAAGGATCAGGATTTTGTTCCTTGTTGTGATGAAAGGAACGAAAACGATTATTAGACCTAAATTCACCTTTAGATTTTTTATCCTGTGGTAAAAAAGTTCCCTTCCCTCCAGTAACAGTTGAGATAAAAGAATCCAACTGAGAACCGAATGATTTATTACCCTGGAAAGAAAGGGATAGCAAAGATGACTTAGAAGACATATCAGCATTCCAAGTTTTAAGCCATAAAGCTCTTCTAGCTAAAATAGCTAGAGACATATACCTGACATCAACTCTAATGATATCAAAGATGGCATCACAAATAAAATAATTAGCATGTTATAGAAATGCAAATGATAATTATGATCTGTTATTTGTTGCGCTAAAGCTTCTAACCAAAAAAGTTGAAGCTGCAGCAACATCCGCTAAGGATATAGCAGGAGTAGAGACAGCCCCATCAATCTTAGGGATTTTGTCCCAAAACTCTAATCTGTCAGATGGCACAGGATATAATGGCTTAAAACGTTTTAGAAGGAGTAGTAAATTAATTACCCAAAATATTCCATTCCCTGGAAATTACTTCAGAAATAGCATCAGGGACAGGAAACACTTCTGGAATAACTACAGGAGATTTAGAAACCTTATTTAAACGTTTAGATTTAGTATCAAGAGGACCAGAATCCTCAATTTCTAATGCAATTAATACTTCTTTAAGTAAAGAACGAATAATTCCATCTTGAACAAATACGAAGATTTATCAGCATCAACCTCTGAGACAGAAACCTCTGAACCAGAAGAACCATTATCAGTATCAGAATGATGATGTTCATTTAAAATTTCATCTGAAAAAAGAGAAATTTTAAAAGACTTTTATGTATACTAGAAGGAGAAATAACAGACATAGCCTTCTTAATGGATTTAGAAACAAAATCTCTTATGTTATCAGGAACACTCTGAGTATTAGATGTTGACGAAACAGCAACAGGTAATGTAACAGTACTAAAGGAAATTTTATCTGCATTAACAAGTTTGTCATGACATTCAATACAAACAACAGCTGGAGGGACAGATACCAAAAGTTTATATCAGATACACTTAGCTTTGGTAGCTCCAGCACCGGGCAGCGATTTTCCTGAAGTATCTTCTGACTCAGTTGCAACGTGGAACATCTTGCAATATGTAATAGAAAAAAACATATAAAGCAAAATAGATCAAATTCCTTAAATGACAGTTTCAGGAATGGGAAAAAACTGCCAGTGAACAAACTTCTAGCAACCAGAAGCAATAAATAATGAGACTTAAATAATGTGGAGACAAAAGTGACGCCCATATTTTTTTAGCGCCAAATAAGACGCCCACATTATTTGGCGCCTAAATGCTTTTGGCGCCAAAAATGACGCCATATCCGTAACGCCGACACTTTTGACGCAAAAAAAAAAAAACGTCAAAAATGACGCAACTTCCAGCGAGACGTAGGACGCCAGAAACAGAAAAAAAAAATTTGCGCCAAAAACGTCCGCGCCAAGAATGACGCAATAAAATGAAGCATTTTCAGCCCCCGCGAGCCTAACAGCCCACAGGAAAAAAGTCAAATTTTTTTAAGGTAAGAAAAAAATGATTGATTCGAATGCATTATCCCAAATATGAAACTGACTGTCTGAAAATAAGGTATGTTGAACATCCTGAGTCAAGGCAAATAAATGTTTGAATACATATATTTAGAACTTTATAAAAAAGTGCCCAACCATAGCTTAGAGTGTCACAGAAAATAAGACTTACTTACCCCAGGACACTCATCTACATATAGCAGATAGCCAAACCAGTACTGAAACGAGAATCAGTAGAGGTAATGGTATATAAGAGTATATCGTCGATCTGAAAAGGGAGGTAAGAGATGAATCTCTACGACCGATAACAGAGAACCTATGAAATAGACCCCGTAGAAGGAGATCATTGCATTCAAATAGGTAATACTCTCCTCACATCCCTCTGACATTCACTGCACGCTGAGAGGAAAACCGGGCTCCAACCTGCTGCGGAGCGCATATCAACGTAGAATCTAGCACAAACTTACTTCACCACCTCCATAGGAGGCAAAGTTTGTAAAACTGATTTGTGGGTGTGGTGAGGGGTGTATTTATAGGCATTTTAAGGTTTGGGAAACTTTGCCCCTCCTGGTAGGAATGTACATCCCATACGTCACTAGCTCATGGACTCTTGCTAATTACATGAAAGAAATATAAATCAACCATGACAGGTGCATTCTGTTTTGAGATATGTAGAGAGGGATCTCTTAAAGGATTTTAGACTTGGGGAAGGTTTGAAAGTGTGCGGGAGGTCATTCCATAACCGTGGCGCTCTGTAGGAAAAGGAGGATCGAGCTGCTTTCTTTTTGTATGGAGGCAAACTAAATAATGTGTTTGTACTGGATCGGAGGTGGGAACAGCCGGGGAGAGCATTCTGCTCAGGTAGGGTGGGAGCTTCCCAGAAAAGCTTTTAAACACAAGGCAGGAAAGATGGAGGGAGCGTCTGGATTCCAGCGACAGCCAGTTTAGTTCCTTTAGCATGTCACAATGGTGGGTCCTGTAGTTACATTATAGCACAAAGCGGCAGAACGAGTTTTACAATGTATTAAGTTTATTAAGGTGAGTTTGCGGTGCAGGTGCATATACTACATCCCCATAATCCACAATAGGCATCAGCATTTGCTGTACAATCTTTTCCTTTACTGTAGGGCTGAGGCAAGATTTGTGTCTGTATAGGGCACCAAGTTTTGGATAAAGTTAAGATGCAAGTTTTTCTATGTGGAGGACAAAAGATAGATTAGGGTCTAACATACCCAAGTATTTGAAAGAGTGGACTGCGGTCAGTGTGCAATTGGATTTTGTTTTGATGCGTAGATGGGAATTTTGTAATTTGTGAATTTTAGGTCCCGTTCCAAAGATCATTGTGACAGTTTTGTCAGTGTTTAGGAAGAGTTTGTTTTTTGAGATCCACTTTTCTACCTCTGTGAACTGGTCTTGGAGCACTGCTTCAAGCTGCGGCAGATCGGATTTGTTTGCATAGATTACCGTGTTGTCTGTGTACAGTTGAGGTTATGCAGACATTGGGCAGATCATTTATAAATAATGTGAATAGGAGGGGGCCGAGAATGGAACCTTGGGGGAACATCACACGTGACTGGGAGAGGGAGGAAGTCACTGTTAGAAATGGAGACATATTGTAATCGATCTGATACATATGATTTAAACCAGGTTAAAGGACGATCATCAATACCAGAGTTTTTTTTTAGTTTGAGCAGTAGTATGTTGTGGTCTACTGTGTCAAAAGCCTTTGCAAAATTTGGATGTCGTTGCAAACTTTTAGGAGGGCAGTTGTAGTGGAGTGATTCGGGCGAAAACCTGATTGATCAGGGGTCAGATAGTTAGAAAGTTGGTAATACTCAGATAATTGCGTATAGATGCATTTTTCTAAGATTTTTAACAATACTGGGAGCAATGATATAGGGCAATAGTTAGAAACTAAAAGTTAACTCCCCACTTTTATGAATAGGCACTACTCTTGCAGTTTTCCAGAGTTTGGGTATGTATCCAGACATCAAGGATTCGTTAATTAGGGTTGTGACAGACTTAGCAATTGCCGGCGCACTGATCTTCAACAGCATTACTGGGATTTGATCAGGTCCAGACTGGTTTTTCATTTTTAGATTAATAAGGCGTTTAAGGACATTGATGGGTATAGGTCTAAAATTGAACTTCTCTATATTTGGTCTTTGCTGTTTTAGTGGGGCCTGATCCACATTTCTAGTGTCAGGATGCGTGCCATTTATTAGTTTGTCAATCAGGGTGGTGGAGCATCCTACAAAATAATTGTTTAAGGCATTTGCTACTTCTAAGGGGAGTTACAGGTTTTGGTTATCTACATTGACAGTGGAGAGTTGGGAGTGGATTGGTGGATTTTGTAAGTTATTAATGAGTTTCCAAAACTTTCTAGGGTTAGATATGTTATTGTTCAAATTTTCCACAGAAATATTGGGCCTTGGCCAATTTTGTTTGTTTAGTGCATACATTTCGCCATTGTCTATATACACAGTGATCGTTCATAGAGCCAGTATGCTTGAACTTTGACCACAATGAATCCCAAAGCTGGTACATTTGAATGAGGTCAGCTGTGATCCAATTTAAGTGTGCTCCTTTTACTCTCACCTTACGCAGCGGGGCATATATATATATATATTATCAGAACGTTACGTTTTTTTTTTTCTATAAAGGATAGAGATAGATATATATATATATATATATATATATATATATATATATATATATATATATATATATATATATATATATATATATATATATATATATATCCTTTAAATATTAAGTGAGAATTACCATTAGAAAAACAAAACGTAACGTTCTGATAATATACTTTACGCAACATCTTTCCAACTCTGGAGCCTATTTTTATCTCTCCAGAAGCGCTACAGGCAATTAGCGTGTTTAATGCTCAAATCTGTTGATAATGCCTTGCTGGAACAGTGAGCCGGGTCAGGGCCACTCCCCCTTTTATTTTTTTAAAAGCCTGTAACTACACAGGCTGAAGAGCAATAAGTGATTATTCTTTATTTAAATGTGAATTTAAATAGCTTCTATTTAACAGCCACCAATAAACAAAGAACAGTAACAGAAGGGAGTTAAACTGCAGATGTAAAACAGACATTATATTATACTTGTCAGTTTTGGGATATGGTTAAACATAAGGTGGTGTGTGTGTGTGTGTGTGTGTGTGTGTGTGTGTGTGTGTGTGTGTATGTGTGTGTGTATGTGTGTCTATTTTTGGTCCCAGTCTGGTGCCGATTTCAGTTTCAAGTAGGTGGAGCAAAAGGAAAAAACGTGGCCAAAGGGGGGGTGTTTAACTTCAAGGGACACTGAACACATTTGTTCTTCCGTGATTCAGATAGAGCATAACATTTTAAGCAACTTTCTAATTTACTCCTATTATCAAATTTTCTTTATTCTCTTGGTATCTTTATTTGAAATGCAAGAATGTATGTTTAGATGCCGGCCCATTTTTGGTGAACAACCTGGGTTGTCCTTGCCGATTGGTGGATAAATTCATCCACCAATAAAAAATAAAAAAATAAAAAAAAATAAAAAAAAGTGCTGTCCAGTCTTTTCAAATAAAGATAGCAAGAGAACGAAGAAAAAAATAAATGAGAAATTAGAGTAAATTAGAAAGTGGCTTAAAATTGCATGCTCTATCTGAATCACGAAAGAACAAATTTGGTTTCAATATCCCTTTCAGGAAATTTTCTATTAAAATAACTTTTATAGGATGTTTGAGTAAGGTTTTTTTTTTTTTTTCATGTGACCGGTTTTGTGTATTTAACTCTTAAAAGTTTAATAATGGTAATAATGGTTAAGTCTATACTGGAGACTTCACAAGCCTGACCCTGGTACATTATGCATAACACTTCTTCTGCTGAGGCTGTTAAGTTGAGAGATTTAAAGAGAGATTTTTTCTTATAAAGTGGTGGTTTAAATTATTTTAATACATCATTTTTTTTTTTTTTTTTTTTTTTTTTTTTTTTTTATTTTTTTTTACATTTTAACATTTGCAATGTATAGGCTCAAACTTTTACGAAAGGTTATTAAATGCCTCCATGTGTTTATTGGTGAATGTTGTAGAAAAATTAAATAAAAAAAAGATTGTGATCAACCTAGAGCTTTTAGAATTCCTGCTATATCCCATAAATATTTAAAATGCGTTTTATGTCAATAGGAACAGATCAACAGATTAAAATTGTAAGACACTTACCATAATAGAACTGCTTGTTCACTAAAATAAAACAAAATTACAATTAAACTGTTGTTAAATTGTCACGCATTAGTCAATAGGATGTAGATACACACACTTCAAAAATACAGTTGTGATAATAGGATGTGTCTACAGTTACTCACTTTCTGAGGGATCCACCGCTTGCAGAAAAGGAAACGCTGCAAAGATAACAGGAACTTTTTACAACCAAAACAGAGCACTGAGATACACAGGAATGTTTTAACTAATTTTTTTTTAATAATTTCTATAATCTCTGCAACAAAAATAGTAAACAAATATTCACTAAACACATGATACAGTAATAAAATACAAATTAAAAAGGGACAATATACTGTAGAATTTGTTACCCTTTAATGAGGTTGCAATAACTGGCTATACCAGCTACAGAGTATGGGGTCACAGTTGGTCAATGGGATATGGTCATTTCAGTTACCCCCCTCACTTAAAAAGGATATTAAATGTCTGTTTCATTGTTGCCATAAAATAAGGACTAAGCAGTGGCGGGTTCTGCTTGATGAATAATTTATAATTTCAGTGATTTCTATTATTTTAAATGGATTTTACCATTTACTAACTTCATTAGTTCCAGTGTCCATTATTTCCTGTCACAGCCCTACAAGGGGGCGGGGTCTCTGCAGTAAGGCACATTTAGCTTGATCTAATAAATCCTCTGGAGTAACTTGAGCTGGTTTAATATTCAGATAATGCTTGAGAGTAAAGCGTTTGTGGCAGAATGCAAATTAAGGTCAACAGATGTCAAATCTCATCTTACTGAGGGTAGTGGCTACAATTATAAATTCGTAGGTAGTGGCTACAATTATAAATTCTAAGTGCACATTTTGCAAGATAATTAGTTCTTCAATTAAATAGTAGCAACACAAAGTGCTGGTCTCTATACAAAACAAAGCATCCAGATAAGTGAGAAAAAAAAAAAAAAAAAAAAGTCTGACCGGTTTCAGTCTTGGTGACCGTAATCATAGACCTAATTAGGTTTAAAAAACACAATCTCATTGGCTGTTAGTTAATAGGATACAAATTAACTCCTAGCATGCCGGATTTAACAGCTGTTTGATATATTCATATGGAGAATTTAACCAATTGTATAACCTGGAATACTAAAGCTTTTAACTTTGGAACAAACGATAAACTTGTAATGTGGAGAGTATACAAAGAGAACAAGAGACCTTAAAGATAGTGGAGTTACATAGTGCCTCCTGAAAGCTTATATTTTAAGTAAAGTAAAATAAACCTAAATAGCACTATTATTATGTGACCACTTATATCTATATTAACATCATGTGTACAGTGATCCATGTGCCAATATGGCAAGATGTGGTATAAGAATATCCTGAGTATCAGCCTTATAAGGGAATAGCCATATCCAAATGTATGTGTATATATATATATATATATATATATATATATATATATATATATATATATATATATATATATATATATATATATATATATATATATATATATATATATATATATATACACACACACAATACGATATGGAAAAATCTTGGTTCCCTATATCGGGCTGCCATGTTCTAATTCAACAAACTGTACCATAACCAAATCCCAGGGTCAACAAATAATTAACTGGTCATTACCCTGACTCCGGCCTAACAGGCCACAGTATTGTGGCTGCCAGTAGGAAAGGAGAGAACCTATATTTAAGTAATGCCTAACCCTCCAGTCAATACAGGCAAAGATCAGAGGGTCAAATTTATACTGGGAACGAGTCTGGGACAGTGGGCACTAAACCTCCTTACAGCCCCGGACATCATTTCTGCCAATAATTGATATGAAACTCGAAGTTGAATCCTCTAGGTAGCAAGCTACCCAGTTTGTAAATCCAAAAGACCTCCTGTCTACTCAGGATCTTCAACTAATCTCCACCTCTAGGTGGTCTCACTATCTGTTCTATAGCCTGCCATCTAAAAGGACCCCACATTTCCATTGTGTGTTTCAATAAAGTGTTTAGACAAGGCCGAGCATGGTCTTTCACTAGAGATGTATGAAAGGTGCTCCTTTATTCTGGTACCCAACATATTGCCTGTTGCAGATAGTACAGAAGATCAAGTAGACCACAAACCTGCTAGTAAAGTTGATGCAACCCCTTGTTTCATATTCTACCAGACTATCTGCTGAGTGGAATTTGTCTGTAACAACCACATGGTCACAGGAACTGCAAGATCTCTTGCCACACCTGAAGGTGCCTTTATGACGTAGCCATGAGCAGGCCAAATTTTCCTCTTTCATGAGACTAGGAGACAGGAGGTTTCCCAACGACAGATTTTTCCTATATATGAACCTACAGCCCTTCTCTACATATTGCCTCAACTTGGTGTCCCACATTAATATAGGTAGATTTCTGTTGATGATGTAACACACTTCCTTATATTGGTTAGAAAAAGCAGTTACACAAGTGGGACCCTTCTTATCACTCTGTCCTTGTTGCTTTCCATATGTTGAGCAGTCCGATTTTCTACCCTTTACCAGACTACCTCTGTCAATCTTCTGTACTTGGGCAAAGGCTCCCCTCACTAGTCGCCTAGGGTAACCCCTCTAATGTAACCATCTTGTCAGATCCCCACTCTAAGGAAATCCCTTTCTAAAATTTTGTTTTATATGAATAAATTGGCCATTTACAATACCCCCAAACACATGTCTGGGGTGACTGCTTCTAGCATGCAAAAGGGAGTTACCTGTTAAGGGTTTCCTATACAGAGAGTGGAAATGACTCTTGCCTGAGTCTCAGATATGAGAGTTATATCCAAGAAGTTGATTGTCTTCTTATTCCATTCATAAGTGAAACTAATCTCCACGTCATTATCGTTTAAATAACTGACAAAAGTTCCAGCTGAGTCTTGGTCACCAGACGACCAAGATATCATCAATATATCTTGCATAGCTTATAATCTGGGTGATGAAGGCATTGCCATCTCCATAGACGTGGAACAGCTCCCACCACCCCATGAAGAGGGTTTTTTTTTTCACTTGGCTGGATGCTTTGTATAGAGACCAGCACTTACTTTGTGTTGCTACTATTTTAATTGAAGAATAAAGTTTAATCTTTTAGTCTACTTCGTTGTGGGGCTGAACAGTTTTTGGAGTGCATATCCATTTGTTTCTTAAATCTATCAAGGAGCACTGGGGGCTCCTGCATTATCCATAACATTGGCACGCCCCCCGAGCCAGGTGCCATTGGCTGAGCTGTACATAGGAGTTGCCTGTCAAGTCTCACATCACATCTGGATGGATACCGCTGACACTGGGGAAATCTAACAGGGATCAAGCTGGCTGCAAGCTGCATTAGGAGCGGGACTGCGTCCATCTAAAGCTCTTCAGTGCTAGAGCTTCTGGATTTCAGAATGGACATTGCAGCTGGTGAGTGCTGGTGTAGCCACTTGCGAAGTGGACACTACTCTTATTAATATTGATGCTTATCCCGTTTACCTCCACCTGGAGACACATACAATAATATATAGGGGTAGTTGAGACATCCCTGGCCCCCTAGACGGACTGAATTTTTGCTATAGACGTAGGAGGTGGATGACCCCAAAACCCACTTCAGTAACTTGTCTTACATTGGTGGTAAAGCACGGACTCCCTGTCACAACGTGACACAATATACACGTTTCAATACAGGCTTTCCCTGAAGGGTAATTTTCCGATATTTTTTAAAACAATTAGTTGTTTGTGGGGAGGGTTATTGCTATTTTAGTTTACTTTGATTTAACATATTTAGTTTTACTAAACGAGTACCGTTTTTAACCCCTTTAACAAATGTCACTTAAAAGGGACAATATACACTCCTTTTCTTTGCATAAATGTTTTGTAGAGGATCTATTTATATAGCCCATAAAGTTTTTTTTTTCTTGTTTTTTTTAAAAGTATAGTTTTGCTTATTTTTTAAAGAAGATTGCTCGGAGTTGCAGACTCTTAACCAAGCCCCAAAGTTTTAGGAGAATACTGTCAGATACCAACTCCAGCTTACTCCTGTATGTGTAAAGGGTCTTTTCATATGCAAAAGAAGGGATAGTCTTATTTCCCACTTGCAGTGGGTTTTCCAGCTACCTTTTCAACAGAGCTAAACTTAGAGCTTCTAAGTAAGTTTTTAAACAGTTTTATACTGGATTTTTAGATCAGCATCTGTGCATCTTATTCTTTAGATTAGTGTCTATTACATGCAGTTATATGAAAATTGGTGTTTAGTGTCCCTTTAATACTGCACTGCCAAGTAGAGAAATTAAACTGCAAATTTTAAAGAAAATAATAATAATAATAATAAACCAGTATATAATCTATACATCTGATTAAAATAAGCTCTTAATATTCTACTAGCAAAGAAAAATGTAACACGTTATAGTGGTCAGTTATAAGATGTTTTTGTTCTGCAGAACACAGTGCAGTCAGACATTTGCTTCACAAGAGAGCTCTTTATAGCAGAAGCAACAGGATAGGTTAGCTCTGCACAACCACACTGCAGTTTATTTTTCCCTCTTTTTAAACTAGCTCTGGTTTATACAGTTTAAAAGACAACCAACACAACTTGTCCTAAGATTTATTTAAAGATCACTTTGAATCATAACAAATAATTGCTTTAATAAGTTTAAAGGCTACAACACATTTTAAACCTTCAACAAACAAAATCAGCCTCCCGCAACCATTCCATGACTTTTCTAGTGCTGGGCTTCTATATTCCACTAAAATAACTTCAAAATACTGTGGCACAGGATCTTCATATGGCTGAACACAACAACTACTTTAACAACCCACTTAAAGGGACATTAAACACTAAATAAAATGTTAGATAGAATGATTCATTCAAAAGAATGATAGTCCAAAAAAAAAAAAAAAATCTACGTTATTCTCAAAGTTTCATAAGCTGTTTAAATACTAAATAGAATAAGTGTAAAGTAACAATAGGAGTTGCCACGTTGTAACTTAGGTTACCTTCTCTGCTGTGGCCAATTAGGTCACTAGAGTGTGCAGCCAATGGCTGTCTAAAAGGAACTGAAAATTAATAAATAGTACAGTGAATATATATATATATATATATATATATATATATATATATATATATATATATATATATACACACTTTTTTTTTTTAAATGACCATCTCAATGTGTTTAATGTCCCTTTAACACAATCTCAATATAATATAATGCAACGAAAAGCAAACCCGGAACTTGGCACAGGTTGGTTACTTACAAGTCACCATAAGAAAAGCAGCAATGACCATCTCCTGCATTTTGATCCTTGTGGATATTAACCTGCTGAGAAAAGTAACAAAAAGGTATAAGCAGCTGCTCCTTTTATAGGCTACATTATACTTTACACATTAGCCAGTAAATATGAAAGACATCTGCATTCTAGAAACCCAATGAAAGGAATTTAATTGTAACCGGATCTGTAGAATTTCAAGAACGACGACGACGACAACTCAAAGCAACGAAACACAAAACCTGATGGAACCATTTTGTTATAAAAAGAGTTTGTGCTCAAACAGTATTTAGATAACATGGTATCTAGAAAACATTTAGGGCTAGATTTATTAAGCCCCTACGGCAGCAAGTTCTCTCAAGAACTTGCTCGCCAGGATTTATTAAGCAGCGGTCACCAGACCGCTGCTTCCCTAACATCTACGCCACCTCTATTGTGGCGAAATTCAACCTCCTCGGTCGAGTCCGACCGAGGAGATTGACAGCTCTTGCCCACACGTGATTGGCTGTGCGCGGGCAGGATTGCACGCGAGCGCAAAATTGCGCTCGTGTGCAATGTTAATTACCTGCGGGTAATTTCGCCCCGCCACAGGCGAGCTGAGGCGTAAAGGGGCGCGTATACGCACCCCTGTACGCCTCAGCGTTGATAAATCTAGCCCTTAGTATGTGACAGCATTTTCAGTGTGGTTATCAGATGAGCAAATCAGTGCAAGTTACAATGTTTTGGCAAAATTTGTATGAAACCAGAAATGTTTAGTTTACTGTAAGAAAAGAAAAAAAAAATTAAAATATGACTTATGAAATGTAACAGTTGGTTTAAAAACAGTATTTAACATGCAAGGGTGGATCTCAGACTTCAGTGTAAAATTTGAATTTTTAACATTTCCTTTTTAATATTATTCTAAGGAATCTAAACAATTTTATTTACAAGAAATTTCTGTCTTGTCATAAAAGAACGTACCAGATTAGTATGAAATCTTATTCGAGTAACACTGAATCTTGGCTGGGCAATTTGTTTCCAATTATCTGATTTGCCTGCTTGAGTGTATTAAATGGTTTACAAGTTACTTATTTTTAAATTTAGTATTGGATTTTGCCTGTGGTATCCCCAGCAAAACTGGTCTAAAGAAAAGCTGCCTAAAACAGCCATGAACTTTTTAGCGCCGTTGTGACGTTCTCTTCCGTTCAAACCGCGATGGGATTAGTGCCGTTAGGACGAAATAGAATGTCCTAACCGTTTGGCTGTCCTGAAGCCAACAGCGCTTCCAGGATGCTATTGCGGTCTGGAGGGCGTGCCTAGCGTCATATGGATGCCCCCATGACTCGATCCCATCATTGAAATCTCGCGATCGCGTGCAAGATTGTGGGATTTCAATTTGACAAATTAACCCTGTCAAAGGGTTAAAATATTAAATTGTACTGGGTTTTTGTTTACGAAGATAAAAAAAAAAAAAAAAAAAAAAGTGTGTGTGCACGAGTACACAGAAAGTGAAGAATAAGGAGAGCTAATTTCCCTACAAGCTCAATCCATTTTAATGAGTTGTGGCTTCAATGAACGAAACCAGCTATTTTATATATAAAAACCAAAGAAGCAATTTTTTGTCACATGTCACAAAATACTGTACACTCTTTAAAGCCAAGAGATATTCTATGAATAAATAAAGAATGGTAAGGTTGCACACTAATATTTAAGGCAGTTTTATTAGAACCCCTTTATAGTAACTAACTACATATATAGTATAAGAGGTTCACATCTAATACTAACAAAACAAGCTGATACAAGACAGCGTTATTTAATTGCATAACTGATGTACGGTTCAGAGACAAGATAAACACACCCTATTCAGTCATATTGTCATTTACCGATTATTGCTAGAGGCGCTAATCCTACATTATTCCTGTTTATGAAACAGACACTGCACCTTGCAGGCACCAAATACGCTGTATAATTCCTGCATTTTAACTATTTGTGTCCTGCAGAGGCCTGAGATGCACTGACTTGGGAGAGATTATTAATGTGAGATTTTTCAAGGCATTTTTGACAATGAATATTGTTGTTAATTAGAACTAAACAAATTATACAAAACACAATATTACTTAGTTTTAAAACTGACAAATTCCAAAGTTTTTCAATTCATCTGTCCCCTGTATTATGTGACAGACTTTAGCCAATCACAGACTCATATGCATATACTTTGAACTACTGTGCACATACTCAATAGGAACTGGTGCCTCAAAATGTGCCAACAAAAAGACTGCACAATGTGAAGAGTAAATTAGAAAGGTTTTTTTTTGTTGTTTTTTTTACTTACTGTCTCTTAAATTCACAATTATAGCAAAACTAAATTTAAAAAAAAAAAAAAAGGACCAAACAGTAGAAAACCATAATCAATAAATGGACAATAAAGTTACAATGTTATAGAACTTAGTTTGAATTTGGAGTAGTAGATTGGCTGACATTTATCAGAAAACAATCACAAAATGCATACACGTATATCCTGTGAATCTTGCACATGCGCAGTAGGGGCACATTTAGATAATGGAAGTGAATTGGAAAATTGTGTATCATGATGGTTTAATTTTGACTCGACTGTAACCTGTATGAAAAGGGCAGAATGTAATAAAGTAGGTATTTGCTGACTAGCTATTTTTTTTTTCAAGCTATTGAAAAATCAGTTGCAGTAAAAAGGATATTAAATTTGTTTAAAAAACAAAAGGGATGTGAAGCCCCAATGTTTTCTTCTTTCATGACTCAGATGGAGCAGTAATTTTAAACAACTTTTTAGTTTACTTCTAATAATTTTTCTCCAGCTCTTGTTATTTGTTGACAAGCAGGGATGTAAGCTTAGGAGCCAGCCCATTTCTGGAGCACGATATGGCAGCAGTTTTGCAGGATTGTTATCCATTAGCAAGAGCACTAGAGGGCAGAACTATATCCAGCCATGTAGTGCTCCAGATGCCTACCTATGTACCTCTACAACACAGAATATCATGGGAATAAAGAATTGGGACTTTTTTTTTTTTTTAAATGTTCTGTCCGAATCACAAAAGAAAATGTTTGTTTCATAGCCCTTCAAGACTTGGCTGATATGTAAATCCTACAGCGGCACAACAGGAATGTATGGCTGATATGTAAATCCTACAGCGGCACAACAGGAATGTATGGCTGATATGTAAATCCTACAGCGGCACAACAGGAATGTATTGTAATTACTGTCCCTATAGGTGATATTCTGCTTCAGTAATGCAGCTTTTCTAGTCTTCAGATCAGAGGTGATATGACATGGGGTCCCTTAGTAAATGTTTTCCAAAATCATCTGTTGCCTTCTGGGATTCAAAGTTTGGGACATTATGAAAATTTATTTTACACAAAGTGCTTTGGATCATACCCAGGAGTTTGTTTCTATCTGTACGTGCCCTGGCAAACGGCTATTACAAGATGGCAAATTATTTACATTACTATTTAAAAAGGGACAGTCAACACCAGATTTTTTTTTTTTTTTTTTTTAAACAAGTAGATAATTCCTAATTACTTATTCCTCAGTTTTGCATAACCAACCGTTATTATAATACACATTTTACCTCTGTAATTACCTTGTATCTAAGCATCTGCAGACTGCCCCCTTATTTCAGTTCTTTTGACAGACCTGTATTTTAGTTAATCAGTGCTCACTCCTCTGTAAATTCACGTGCATGAGCTCAATGTTATCTATATGAAACACATGAACTAACGCTCTCTAATGGTGAAAAACTGTCAAAATGCATTTAAATTAGAGGCGGCCTTCAAGGTCTAAGAAATTAGCATATGAACCTCCTAGGTTTAGCTTTAAACTAAGAATACCAAGAGAACAAAGCAAAATTGGGGATAAGTAAATTGGTTTAAAATTACAGGCCCTATCTGAATAATGAAAGCTTTTTTGGACTTAACCGTCCCTTTAATGTAAAGTTTTCTTCACAGCTTGTGGTTTACTCAAAGTATTGCGCTGTGTGTATTTTTGTCACAAGGTAAAGCTAAGAGGAAGGAACAGAACATGAGCAAGCCATGCCCGTCCTTGGCAAGAAACTGCTCTCATGCAGCGTACACCTTAACAGAAGGTTAGACAGGGGTGTTGGGAAAATGTTGCGTGTAGGTGCTGGCTTTAGCCATTAGGTAAAAACTGCCAGTTCTGCTTAGGTGACTCACAAAGTGATGAATGGAATGTGCACTGCAGTGTTTGCAGAGGTTTTTTTTTTTTTTTTTTTAAATAAATACACATAATTTCATGCGGCTGACCCAAAAGTATATTTCCCAATTTAAAGAAAAGAAAAAAAAAAAAAGAGTGTACAGCAAAAATACCTCTGGCCCAGAGAAGCTTTTACAATCATTTGTGTCATGATTGCTCCAGCGCCGAGAATCAACGGACAGCTACCATACCATTGAAACACCTGGTCGGTTTATCAGCCACCATTGATCCCATTTGCATTACGGAAAAATTATAAATATAATGTATCATTCTTTGTGGTATATATTACTCTAGTTTTGGGCCTTCATATCTAAATAGCTTACTCTGACACTTAGTGTTGGTGTATTCTACTTCTTTGTGCATATAATATATATAATTTTTTTTTTTTTTTATCCCTCAAGCCCTTCCTTATGCTCAGAGCTCTTGCAGTCAACTACAAAGAGTCACTACTTTGCAAATTCATGGTAACCAACTTCTTTGAAGTTTAGTTGTGCAACAGTAATGAAAGGTTTAGACCCCTCTGGAACCACCACGGTGAGCAGTAACGTCAATATACACTGTCACACAGTAACTATATGCCCATCTCCCAAGGGTGAAGATCAGCTGGGGTATTAGGGACACACACCGGCTGTTACCTTTCAACAACAGGTTAAATAATATCAATTTCACATTCTGGCTCCCTGCCCAGCCTGGAAATCAGACAGCATGAGCTTGGCATCCAGATAAAGAAAATGTGCCATTGGAAATGTCGAAGACAAAGGACTTGTGGCCCTAGCTGCGTTACACTATCTGATTAGCTGTTGGCCAGAGCTGGGCTCAGGACAAGGTGTGGCACAGTTTGTACTATGGTTCGGAGAACATTACTAGGTTTTAATTCTATAAGATGACAGCATGTTTCAACAATCCGCAATTAAGTACTGAATTGCAAAATAGCATTATACAAAAAAAGATTTTTATAGAATTAAAATCTGAAAAAACTACACATTTGTACAAATGCATGAAAACCCAGGTGAGCATGTGTTTATTTCTGCTCTCTTGATTCTGACCACTTAGAGTTATTGGAAGTAGGTTTTTGCCCTACTCTAAGCAAGCACTGTGCAGTATGTAGTTGGTATAGGCTATTTGCATTATTTAAAAAGGGACAGTAAACACTTAAAAAAACTTTGATGTCTTGCTATTGTGTAACATAAGTTTTTTTTTTTTTTGTTTTTTTTTTAAATAAAAATCCATTTTTAATTTATTTTTTATTTTTATTATACCCGAACTGCACCCACTTCTATCCTTATTTGAAAGATAGGATCTGGGCTTGAATCTGCAGCTCCCAGGGCAAGCAACGGTCTTACAGCTAGTAAAGTGTATTGCTTTGGAGCTCTTAGCAGTGAAAGCTAAACTGCAGAGACGTCTGCATTGAGCTTCTGAAAATCAGAAAAACTCAAGTCTTAAAGGGATATGAAACCCAGAAATATTAGTTTGTGACTCAGACAGAGCATACAATTTTTAAAAAGGTTTCAATCTACTTCTATTATAAAATTTGCTGCTATCTAGTGCTCTTGCAAAACGGGCCGTCTCCGAGGCTTATGTCACAGATTTTCAACAAAAGATACTAAATCACTTCAAACTGATGCAGTATAACTAAAAAGCTGACAGGAAAATATCACCTGAGCATCTCTATGTAAAAAAAGGAAGATCTTTTAACTCACAATCTCCTCAGCTCAGCAGAGTAAGTTCTGTTTAAAAAGTTATACTCAGCTGCTCCCAGCTGCAGGTAAAACAAAAAAAAGAAATGAACAGCAGCCAATCAGCATCAACAGTGCTGAGGTCATGAACTCTTACTGTGATCTCATAAGATTTCACGTAACTCTCATGAGATTTCATTGTAAACTTCCTTACACTAAATAGGGAAATAAGATGAGTGTGCACGAAAACTTGCTCCTTCCGTTGTCCCGGGACAGACTTACTGCTTAGAAGTCCTTTACAATGGGATGTGGCTACTGAGAAAATTTTGAGGTAAAAAGATCTTTTTTTACAGAGAGATGTTCAGGTGATATTTTCTAGTCAGCTTTTTACAACTATACTGCATCAATTTCAAGTGTTTAAACATTTGGGTATTATGGCCCTTTAAAGGCACATTACATCCACAAATGTATTACAGATGGTCCAGACAATCACAATGTGTATTGTTAGTCCAATTAGATTCCTGACAATAAGTGATATATTTCAAGCTTCTTCCTTAGCCCTTTCATAACAGGATCAATTTGTCTACATTGGAAAAAACGTGTCGATGTAGACAAGTTGAAATCCTGTGATCGCGATCGCAAGATTTCAATGAGGAGATTGGGTCACAGGGTTTGTCCCTATTATGCTAGGTATGCCCTCCAGACCGCGATCCCATCCTGGAAGCGACATTGGCTTCAGGACAGCCAAACGGCTAGGACGATCAATTCCATCCTAACGGTGCTAAAGCCAGCCGGGTTAGGACATAATAGAACGTTGTAACTGCCTTAAAGGGAAAGTATACTATAAAAAAATGTTTCCCTTAATGTGTTTCCAATTATATTTTATACTGGTAAAAAAAAAAAAAAAAGAGATTTGTTTTTTTTAAGGCTTATAAAAAGGTGTAGTGTAAAATGGTGTTCCCCTTAATGTGTTCCCAATGACTTATACCAGCTGCAGAGTCTAAAATTAAATATTAGAAATTGCTTCATTTAGTATTGTGTGCAAAATAGTTTTTGGATTATTGAAACTACAGCCCATTTAAGAGGGCTGAACTTACAGACATCCTTATCTCATCTATTTCTCTATACACAATGCCTCCATATCTTACCACTTTATCTTTACACCAAGGCTGATACTACAGAGCCCCCCCCACCACCACCACTGGGCTGCTGCTGATTCTCGTTTACAAAGCATTTTGTAAATGCAATATAATTTTATTGTTTTAAGAGATAGATAATCCCTTTTTTACCCATTCCCAGTTTTGCATAACCAACAGTTATATTAATATACTTTTTACCCTCTGAGAGTACCTTGTATATAAGCATATTCTGACAGCCCCCTGATCACCACTTAATTTATTATCTATTGACTTGCATTTAGTACTGTGCTAACTCTTAAATAACTCCTCGGGCGTGAACACAATGTTATCTATATGGCCCACATGAACTATCAGTCTTTAGTTGTGAAAAGCTAATAAAAATAAATACATGTGATAAGAGGCTGTCTGTAGTGGCTTAGAAATAGGCAGAAATTTAGAGGTTTAAAGGTTATAAAGTATAATATTATATCAATGTTAGTTGTGCAAAGCTGGGTAGTAAACTCATCTTTTAAAACAATTTTAGTGTGGCCTGTCCCTTCAACTTGATTTTTCGTTCAGTAAAATGAATTGTAAACCTTTTCAGACAATGCCCTTTGTATGCAGCATTATAATAAAAAGGACACTGAAGGGAACTCTATGCTTTGGATAATGACAGCAATAGGGTGAATTTGATTTTCATCTCTAAAGCAGCGATTAGTTTGGCAAGTTACGTTCATACCCTTTCCAATGTTTCTTTTAATTTATCAGCCAAGAGTCCTTCAAATTAACAAAAACCCTGAGTTTGTGTTTTTTTCCTTTTGAGAAAACCCTTATTTGCCGCCAATGACCTAGATACATTTAAATAGACTATTTGCATAGCAAAGACAGGGCTGGCGGCCGCCCTTGACAACTAGTGAGGACAAGCACCTGACCCCTCAGCTAAACGTGCCCGAGAATGTTGCTCAAGGAGGGCAGATGCTTATGGGAACTGCTTGGAAAAAAACTGTTCCATGAAATGACAGAGAGAGAAATATGTTCTCCAATACGTTCCCCTCATATGGCAGCATAAAACTTCCAGAGTGCTTGCAGCAGACTTCTGGCTGCACATTAGGGGCCAACACTTTAGCTCCAGCTCAGATTATTTGTTTGGTTTGATGTTATTTTTTCAGCTGGAGGAAATATGCATGAGGTGGTGGGTTGTCATATCTGTACCACTTCAAAAAGGCAGCAATGCACAGCTGGGAACTAGTTGAACACAGTCAACCAATGGCGAGAGGAATATTTGTGCAGCCACCAACCAGCTGCATTGTTAAACTGTATGCTCTCTCTGAGCAATGAAAGAAATTTTGACTTTTTGGACCCTTAAATGATGCAAACTTGTTCTAGAGCTTTGGCTAAACATTAAAGGGACATTGTACTACACAGATAAAAATGGTCTAATTTGCACCAGATTCCCTTGCAAATGAGGTTAAAAATAAGCTAAAGAATAATATACACAGATATTGATATAAGAATCCAATATAAAACCTTAAAAAAAAAAAAAAAAAAAAGGGGAGCAAGAAGCTCCCAATTATTTAGCACTGTTGAGATAAGCCTGGGACACCTACTAAAAGGGACAGAGAAGAACCTCCCCTACATACGAAAAGACCCATTATTCAAACAGAAGCAGTCTGAAGTCTGTATAAATCTAAACTTTGGGCTTGGTTAGGAGTCTGAAAAACAGCACAATGTTAATTAAAAATAAGCAAAACTAGACACACCCAGATCGGCTATATAAATGGAATCTACAAAACATTTATGCAAAGAAAGAGAAAAAAAAAAAAAACAACACTTCTGGTGTAAGCCAATTAGAAGCGGACACACACACTACAACCCCCAAAGCTAAAAATGACAGAAAATAAAAGCTATCCAAAATAAAATTTAAACCTAAACTAATACCCCTATACAAATAAAAAATAAAAAAAAAAAAAAAAATCACCCCCAAAATAAAACACCCCCTAATCTAATACTAAACTACTAATAGCCCTTGAAAGGGCTTTTGTAGGGCATTGCCCTAAGTTAAACAAATTACCAATTACCCCCTAACAAAATATATACCCGCCAAACCCCCCAAAATTAATAAAACTACCCATTGCCCCTAAAGGGGCATTTTTATGGGCATTGCCTTTAAAGGGGCAATCAGCTCTTATCCAGCCTATTAAATCCCTAATCTTAAAAATCTCCCCCCCCCAAAAAAAAAAAATCTTAACACTAAAACCCAAATAGTTACTCACTGTTCCTGAAGTCCGGCGGAGAAGGTCCTCTTCCAGGCGGCTCCATCATCTTCCATCTTCATCCGGAGGGAAGGCAGTGGAGGGAAGGTGGTGCGGAGCTGTGAATCCTCAGTGGCGGCGCAGAGCTGTCTTCCAACGTGTGGATCCTCAGCGGCAGTCCTCAAAGGCATGGAGGCTCCTCTTTATCTGATGTCCATCGTACACTAAAGATTGAATGCAAGGTACCACAATCATTTTGGGGTACCTTGCATTCCTATTGGCTGGAATTTTGAAATCAGCCAATAGGATTAGAGCTACTAAAATACTATTGGCTGTTCAAATCAGCCAATAAGATTGAAGTAACTCATTCTATTGGCGGATTTCAAAATTTCAGCCAATAGGAATGCAAGGTACCCCAATAAATATGGGGTACCTTGCATTCAGTCTTCAGTGTGCGATGGACGATCACATGAAGAGGAGCGTCCACACCGCCGAGGACCGCTGTTGAGGATCCATGCATCGGTGAAGCCAGCCTTTGCTCTGGATGAAGATAGAAGATGATGGAGCCACCTGGAAGACCTTCTCCATCGGACTCCAGGAACGGTGAGTACCTATTTGGGGCTCAGTGATTTTTTTTTTTTTTTTAAAGGATTAGGGATTTAATGGGCTGCAAAAGAGCAGATTGCCCTTTTAAAGTGAATGTAAATTATGATACTAAAGTGCCCAGGTTTTTAAAAATTTGATTAAAAACAGAGGCACTTTAATTCATCAAAATTTACATTTCACTCATGTTGCTCCAGCTTCCTCCGCCCATCGCAAAGCCTCTTCCTGGGTCTAAAATGAGGAACCCGGCTTCCTCTAATCACAGCGTTGAATCAGACACCGACTCCCCTGGGGAGGGGGGGGGGGGAGCCGTGATTTGAGGATGACCGATCCATCATTTCTGATGTCAGAAATGGCTTGCGACGACCGGGAGAAGCTGGAGCGGCTGTCAAGTTTAAAAAGGTAAAATATTTTTTCGTAACACGAGTGAAATGTAAATTTTGATGAATTAAAGTGCCCCTGTTTTAAATCGAATTTTTAAAAACCGGGCACTTTAGCATCAAAATTTACTTTAAAGGGACACTGAACCCAAACATTTTCTTTCGTGATTCAGATACAGCATGCAATTTTAAGCAACTTTCTAATTTACTTCTATTATCAAATTTTCTTCATTCTCTTGGTATATTTATTTGAAAGGCAAGAATGTAAGTTTAGATGCCGGCCCATTTTTGGTGAACAACCTGGGTTGTCCTTACTGATTGGACAGCACCAACAAACAAGTGCTGTCCATGGTGTTGAACCAAAAATTTGCTGGCTCCTTAGCTGAGATCTCTTTTTCAAATAAAAATAGCAAGAGAACAAAGAAAAAATGATTATAGAATTAGAAAGTTGCATGTTCTATCTGAATCATGAAAGAAAAATTTTGGGTTCAGTGTCCCTTTAAGGGCAATGCCCATACAAATGCCCCTTTGGGGGTAATGGGTACTTCAGGTTTTTTTTATAGCGTTCGTTTTTTTTTTTTTGGGGGGGGTGGGTTTAGTAATTTTTATATGTAAAAGAGCTGTTTAACTTAGGGCAATGCCCTAAAAAAAAAAAAAAAAAAAAAAGGTCCTTTTAAGGGCTATTGGTAGTTTAGGGGGTGTTTCTATTTTGGGGGGGCTTTTATTTTCATAGGGATTAGGTTTAATTTTGTTTATTTTTTCTGTAATTTTTGAGTTTTTATTTTTTGTAATTTAATGTTAGGTTTTATTTAAGTGTAACTTAATATTGGGGTTAATTTAGGGGGCTTAGCAATTAAATTAGTTATTTGCGTTGTGGGGGGGGTTGACAGTTTAGAAGTTGATAGGTTAATTAGGTTTGTTGGGGGTTGTCAGTTTAGAGGTTAATTAGGTTTATTGCGATGTGAGGGGTTGGCAGTTAAGGGGTTAATATTTTAATTATGTTATTTGCAGATTAGGGGTTAATTACTTTATTATTTTGCAATTTGGGGTTTTGCGGGAGGTTAGTTTTTTTGTTATACTTCGTGCGGGCAGTTACATGTTTTTATTTCTTGCGGGCGGTTACGCGTTTGCTTTATTTATTTTTTTTAAGGCTTCGGGTTTGCCTATACTGCATCCAGGTTGATTCCGAAAATGGCAGGGTGGTGAAAGAATTCACCTTTGAGGATGCGTGCGCAACTGGCGACAGACGCGTTAAACATGATTATAGTATAGATATATAAAGTGTGCATTCAGAAGTTTTGGATACCTCAATGCGGAAAGGCAGGTCCTTCATGCCGTTTGGCAATTTTTGGAGCAGAATTTATACTTTAAAACAGCAAACTGAAACTGTGCAAATCCAGACTATAGGGTGTTGCGGTTTCACAAGTATAAAATATGTTCCAAAAATTGCTAAACGGCACTAAGGACGTGTGTGTGTTTTTTCTCTATCATTGACATCTAGATTGCCTATTAAAATCTTTTAAGTAGCAGAGTATCAGTTATTCGACCTTCAGATTACAAATACAAAAGCAGAGAGTGACCTTTATCAAGCAATTAATAAAATAAAGGTGACCTACAGTTTGATTGAAGGTGAAATAATTGTTTGCTCAGTCATTTCGCTTCTACAGGATCAGAGAGATGCCCTGCTCGTGCAAATATTCATATTTGGTTTTCGCAACTGATAATATGCAGGAAGTGTGAAGCCTGTATACTCTGTCAGATGCCTATGGGGTGGCACTATAAATGTACAGTTTGTGGGTGTAATAGATTTGTTGTTTTTTTTAACTTAATTTTTTTTTTTTTAAATCACCCTTTCAAATTTGCATCCCTCTATATCCTCGTAAAAGATCATAATGTATAAATAAGAGACCACTTTACAACTGTATGTCACTTTAATGGGACTACTGAAGTCAAAATTAAAAATGTTCATGATTCTGATAGTACATGCAAATTTAAACATTCTAATTCACTTCCATTATCTAAATGTGCACAGCCTTTATTGGCAGGGCCAGATTTCCTTCCCAGGTGCCTGTAGGCACCAAAATCTTAAGTGTCCCCCTGGCTCTCATGTCCCCCCATGTATTTATTCCCTCCTGGGATTCTCTCATGTCCCCTCCAGTATATTTATCCCCCCCAGGACAGTGTGATAACTTTACAGTGGGGCAGACTGCTGAACGGTATTTATAATAGGCAGAGACAGGCGCACATGTCTACTCTGCCTTACTATTAATCCGGCCCTGTTTATGAGCAAGAATTCACAGTATATAGGTTTATGTAATTTGTGATTAATGGCTGTTGCATGATGCCAGGGGATAGAAAATTATACATACACATATTAAAAATGGATTTTATATATAAAAACCATCACTATAATACAGGTCTTCACATCTCCTCTGCATACTCACACCTTTATTAGCCCACTAATGCGTGCAGGTCTTGTTTGCCATAAATCCTAAATGATAAACACAGTTTTCTGACTCCTTCTGTATTAATAACCAGTTCTTTGGTTTTGTCCCTGTGATGCATTTATTGTATTTTCTAAAACACGTTGCTGCTTTACAAAACACCACAATCCTTTATTAATACCCTATAGACAATGGGTACAAACATACACTTGCCGAGTCAGTAATACCAACTGGCATTCCCAAACCATGTCCTCTATAAGTTATCAAGACAAACACTTCAGTCCAGACTGAGAAGTGGCTGAAAACAAAACCAGCTATTGTTTTAGTCAGAACCACAAACCATCAGCCCTTATGAGTAACAAACCAGTTAGCGTCATAGGTAAGTACAGCTGATTATGATGGATACATGAAGCAGCAATATGCAAGTGTTCCAATGTATTAAAGCACTGTTATTATTTCACTATTGCTTGTCTTTACCTATGGGTTTAATCCTAATTCTGGAGAAGCATCTTACTGTTCACCCTAACCTGAATGTAACTGATGATTGGCAGCCAGCTACTCATATGCAACACCTGATTCGCTCAGCAGCCATGAGCCTCTCTAGACAGTGCATTGTCAGTCTGGAGTTAGACAGTAAACACAGTGTAGCTAAAATATCTTTCTGTTGTCTTGCAACAAGGTCACATTTTAATTAACACCTTGTTTGCTGCAGTTGGTTTTAGAGCTAAACAACCCCCACCACTTGTCTTATCTGGATTAGACGCAGCTTGCCACTGTCATTTTGTAGTTCTTTATCAGATGTCTGCTGAAGCAAGTTAGGGACAGATATGTTGCAGGGCCAGGCATGTGAGGCCTATTACAAGTTCTCAGAATTGTAAAACACAAGATTTTCAGACTTAAAATTACAGGAAATGGGGACAAAATAAGTGTATTGCAAGTAGTTTACTTTATGTATGTGTTTAACCCCTGCAAAGAAAGTTTAGATATAGTGAATTCTTATTGCAGTTTTATTTCCCCCTAACCACTTGTCTGCTAGAGAGCATATCAATTCATTGCTGCAGTATTTGGCAGCCAATGGGTTAAGATGCACTTAGTGATATCTTACAAGACAGATTTGCATAAACATCCAATCCCAAATCAGGTCGCACCACTACCAGATTCCTTTATCTGAACACAAATTGTAATTTACAAAACAGTGAAGAATATTTTTTGTCTCAGCAGGATAATCTCTAGCCTGCAAGTGAGACCTGGAGAATATTTCTAGGAATGGCCTCTAATATTCCCAGCTGAGCTCCTTGTAGGATTCACCATTTACATCCCTTGTGTAAAAGCCATTTAGTAAAGCCACCTGTGTCTACACAAGGACCTATAATCTACAATACATATTCCCCAAGGGACATTTCTCTTACTGAATTTAGATTGAATCATGCCACTTTACATTTAAAGGGACATGAAAGCATTTTACTGCATAATATGTATCAGCCAATTAAAAGGGGCTAACTGCAATGAAAAATGCCAGAAGCACCTCAGTTTGCCTATAATTATTTCTAATCCCTGTAAAATAAAAAACAGGTAAGCATTGTGCTGTGAATCCAAATATGGGCCTGTGGGCCAATAACAAGAAGCATTCACAGGTATCTGCCAACGACTGGAAAAGCACAAGCACATTTCTATTCCAGTGATTAATTTACTCCCTTTCCTGGGGGAGTTAGACACAGTTATATTAAAGTAATAAATATCACAATATGTTACTGCACTTTTTGTACCCAGATGAGTGCAGGGTTGTTTTAAAAGAATATATAAATACATTCTGTAAGTACAACTTGCATTAGTTTACAATCCAAGAACACACATGGGGGGGGGGGGGGGGGCAAAAACAAACAATACTCTTCTTGAATACGTTTATCTTATTTGTTCTGCCTCTGCCTGTTAGCATCAAGTATAAATGTTCCCAGACAAATTAAGCATATTGGATGGTTATAGATTGGGGGCTCAATTCTTACAAACTCACCAGGACAGAAATCCTTAGATTATTTCACTGAGCATTTTATTGTAAAAAGTGTATATAAAGCACATTAGTCAACTCCCCTTAATGAGATACACAGTTCTCAAGGTAAACATTGCCTCTAAAAAAATAAAATCCCTGGGAATACTGAAGAGGCATTTTATCGAATCTCACCAGATCTCTTCAGAGAATCAGGCTCTAAGTATTCTTATAATTGTATTTATTTCTCCTAAATAGATATAAGGTAGATTATATGTATTAAAATGATTACCTTATTTATTTAAAAACCACCATCTCCACTAACCCTGGGGTTGCAGTGGCAAATGCTCCGAGGCAGCCAAAGGGTTAAAGCTTATTCCAATTGAAATATAATCATCACCTGCGTTTTATATTGGCATCATATAACACTATAAATAGATCTGTCTGGCTCCTAAACAACCTGTATTTGTTTGCCTTCATTTTGCCAACACCTGATATGTAAATATATAGAGAATATACAAAATATCACAACACTCTATGGTAAAGATACACAACAGTGAATTTAGTCAGTGAAATACCAGCATTGTTACTTATCCCAAAGCAATAAAACATTTACAATATGTAATCGTTTCACCTTACAAGTTTCAAAGATATAACAGACATTTTTATGACAACTGAGTGCCTATAAAGTATAAACTAAGACTAACAATTTGTCCAGAAACTGGTTTATAGGAGCACACAGATGCTGCTATAAGACTCATGGCAAATTATCTCATAGTGTTAAATGTAATTCTTGTTAAAATGGAATCCTCATTAAAATTTAATGTACAATTCCATAAAACAAAATGCTAACAAGCTTTTTAGCTGGAATAGCCTCTAACACTTTGCTAAAAAAAACACACACATGGGCCTTCCTTATCACTTAAAAAGCTATATATAAAATATAATCTAAATGTTAAAAAAAAAAAAAAATGAAACGGTTTAAATCTATAAGTGGCCAGAAAGTTTGTAAAGTGTAAGTGTTGCATATTCCTGTAAGCAGCTCAAATATAGACATAAAAAGGATGTTTTAGATTTGTTCATTTATTTGTGAACAGATGCTTATTGTGCACAAACCTTTGATGCAGAATGTGTGTCCTAGGAGCTTGCAATCTATACAGAAAGTTATAGAAAACCAATGAGATGAGTAACTACTATAATCCATGTAGCATAAACACAACCAGAGAAAGCAAGAATAACACAAAAAGATACTTACCCCAAATGAATTTGTGTAGCCAGAGGCAGAGCAGGACAGTTCAGTGCAAACAGGAGCAGATAATGTTTCAGTTCTCAGCAGCTAAGACTGGTTGAGTTCTGTCTCCTCCTCTGTCCCACCCCACTAGACACAGGTAAGAACAAGCCTTACTGGCCGGGACAGGTATCTCCACCCACAAGGAAGATACCAACATACATCCAGATGAAAGACTCTGCATTAACCCTTTCAGTTAAAACACATTTATGTAGGAGACTGGTCTGGCTCAGTGTACACTGTGACTTTTTACTTTCTGAAACTCTTCCATAAAAAAGAAACATCTGAATCATGAAATATCTAAACTGGCAGGAACTGCATGTTCATTAACAACTGATTCTGCTTTATACATTTATTGGCTCATAGGGACAAGGCTCATAGCTCTATTGGTGAAAAGAGACAAACCCAGGTGCTTTACTGCTTCTGAACTCTCGTAGATAAACCCTTTAACAAAGGATAACAATAGAAGGAAGCAAATTATAATAATAATAATAGAAGTAAATTGGAAAGTTATTTAAAATTGTATGCTATGTCTATATCATGAATGTCTAATTATGACTTTAATGTCCCTTTAAGCACAGGAACATACAATTTTTAAGTACTTTCTATAATGATTATTGCACCTCTACTTAGTTCAGATATCCTCAAAATCTGGCCTGTTAGGGAGATCTGCTTGCACACACACATACATACACACAAACATACACAAACATACACACCCATACATACACACACACACACACATACATACACACAAACATACACACCCATACATACACACACACACACATACATACAAATACACACACACATACACACACACATACACACACATACATACACAAACATACATACCCATACATACACACACATACACACATACATACAAATACACACACACATATACACAAACATGCACACACATACATACATACACACACACACACCTACACACAAACATACATGCACACACACATGCACGCACACACATACATACACATATACACACATACACGAACATACATACACACACTCATTTGTCTAGTTCTAAAAATTAAATCTTCAGAATTCAAGTTATCTCCCAAAGCTGGGATACATTTTCCAACCTGCAAATGAAGAAATTGATACTATGAATTAGACTTTTCACAAAGTAACAGTACAGAGATATTTCTGTACACAAATATTTTCATGGCAGAATAAATACTTTGCGTGATAGAATAAGCTCATTGTTGTTCTATGGGGCTTGGAGTTTATGACTGGTAAACCAGGGTTTAAAAACAAGGACAAAATTGTGTATTTAGTATTTCTCCACTTGGAAATTTTGTAGCTGAAATGTAATATTCATTATTCATAGACATATCTAATGCTGGCTTGAAAGGGACTTAAAAAATGTGTGTGTATGTATGTGTGTGTATGTATGTATATCTATCTATCTATCTATTGGGTTCTTGTAAAGTGCGGCTATTCACCCATAAGGGTATGTATGTGTGTGTGTGTGTATGTGTGTATGTGTGTGTGAGTGTGTATATGTGTGTATATGTATATGTGAGTGAGTGTGTGTATGTATGTGTGTGTGTGTGTATATATATATATACTGTGTATATATATATATATATATATATATATATATATATATGTATGTATATATGTGTGTATGTGTGCATATGTGTGTATATGTGTGTGTATGTGTATGTGTATGTGTGTATATGTGTGTATATAAATATATATATATATATATATATATATATATATATATATATATACTGTATATATGTGTATGTTTATATGTGTGTATGTATATGTGCATGTGTATGTGAGTGTTTGTGTATGTGTATATATGTTTGTGTGTGTAAATGTTTGTGTGTGTGTTTATGTATGTGTATATGTGGGTGTGTGCATGTGTATATGTATGTGTGTATGTGCATGTGTATATGTGCGTGTGTGTATGTGTATATGTATATGTGTATATGAACAGGGCCGTCTTTAACACAGGGCAAAAGGGGCAGCTGCCCAGGGCCCAGTTTCTGTTGAGGGGCCTAACAGAAATACTATGTGACATGGGGAACACACACATTCAGTCCTAATACTGTCACAGTCAAAAGTACTCTGCTTATATTTATTTTTTTTAAAAACTGTGCCAGACCGTGCAGGTGTCATATGACATGCCAAGCTATTGCCATGTGCTGTTTTAGATGTGCACTGTGCAGCACTGATTGCAAAGCCCTAACTTGGCATCCAGCCATTCCCACTGCATCAGAAAAGGTCCTACTGGGGTTACCACTGTTACTAGGTCACTGCTCTGGTGGTGGGGATTTTTTCTGGGTAGGGCTAACTGTAGGAGCATGCAGCAGAAAGCTGGAGCGGCAGGCACAGGAGGATTTGAGCATCTGTGCAGCTGCATACACTGCTCTCTTCAGTCTTGAGGCTGTGTGACTCATCTCACACTGTATCCATGCAGCCTTGGACAGACAGCATCCAGTCTGCTGGTCCCCTTAGCCCTGCTCTTTCTGCTGTGGCCCTAAGATCAACTAACTGAAGTTTGTTAGGGGAACAGTGCTTTGTAGAAAGGTGTCAGTGGGAAGAATAAGATAGTGCACACACACCCCTCCCCATGCAGTATTGTCTAGTGCAGGGTGAGAGGGAACTTGTTCCTAGCAAAGAAGTGACATGTACTGCTGTGGCTGATGTATAGTGTCATGCTGATAGTCCACACATTAATGTAAGGTTTATTTTTATAGTTTTTGTTTTCTCTCTGTCTCAGATTTTACAGCTTCCCATAGTAGTTCTGCTGTTCCAGTCACTAAACTTATATTTGTCTGCACCTCTATGATTCCTCCTCAGTCTTTACCTTGCTTTGCTCCTGTTGGCTGCCCTAAATCTCTTTAACCAGCTAACCTCACACCAGATTCACATTCAAAAGAATATTAAATTAATTCACAGTGGAGGAATTTATATATTTATTTACTTATTAGTACTGCTTAGGTCCAGTTTCACATATTGCAATTTATCTCATTTTTTTTAAATGATTAGCCCAGCAGTGGATGATCCACTGCTGGGCTAATAATTAAAAAAAAATTGATTTAGTTGTTTTTTGGGATGCTGGGGTGGAGAGCGAAATTGCATGTGGGGGCCCAAGAAAATGTTTGCCCAGGGTCCAGTCAATATTAAAGACGGCCCTGTATATGAACGTGTGCGTATGTGTATATGTGTGTGTATGTGTGTGTGTGTATATATGTGCGTGTGTGTATATATGTGTGTATATGTGCATGTGTGTACAGTATGTGTATATGTGTGTGTATGTGTATATGTGTGTGCGTGTATATATGCGTATGTGTGCATGTCTGTATATGTGCATGTGTGTGTATGTGTGTGTGTGCATGTGTATGTGTATATGTGCGTGTGTGTATATGTGTGTATATGTATGTATGTGTATGTGTATATGAGTGTGTGTGTGTGCATGTGTTTGTGTTTGTATATGTGCATGTGTGTGTATGTGCGTATGTGTAAATGTGTGTGTATATATGTGTGTATGTGCATGTGTGTATGTGTGTGTATATGTGTGTGTATGTGCATGTGTGTGCATATGTATGTGTATATGTGCGTGTGTGTGTGTGTGTATATATGTGCGTATGTGTATATATGTGTGTGTATATATGTGTGTGTTTGTATGTATGTGTGTCTATGTGTATATGTGTGTGTGTGCATGTGTATGTGTGTGTATATGCTGTATGTATGTTTATTTGTGTGTGTATATGTGTGTGTATATACTGTATGTGTGTTTATATGTGTGTGTGATTATTTTTCCCCCAACTGGTTTACAAGGAATCTGTCCCTTGTAGTGAGTGAGATGTATTGTTTGCAAACCGAATACACAACGACCAGTAACCACAGCAGGAATCCCGGATGATTATTGTGAACTCCTGCCTGCTATTCTTCACTATCATAATGTGATTATGTTAAATAGCTCAGGAACACACAAGTGACTAGTAATGTACCAGGGCTAGTTGTATTGTTCTCTGGTGTCTCATTGCTGATGTTTGTTTTCCTCTTCAAAACAACAACATGCAGAGCTAACAAATTTATCATTGTTTTTCTTATTTTTTTATTGCACAATGCAAAAATGCAAAAATGCAAAAGCAGAGACAAAAGTAACAGACCCCATAATAGAAAGTATTAGCAGAGAGTTAGTAAAGCACAAATCGGCAAATGATCGTTAGAACCAAGTGAGAGTATGTTATAAATACTAGTTATACCTATAATGTTATAAATACTAGTTATATCTATAATGTTATAAATACTAGTTATAGTTATAATGTTATAAATACTAGTTATACCTATAATGTTATAAATACTAATTATACCTATAATGTTATAAATACTAGTTATAGTTATAATGTTATAAATATTAGTTATAAATACTAGTTATACCTATAATGTTATAAATACTAGTTATAGTTATAATGTTATAAATACTAGTTATACATATAATGTTATAAATACTAGTTATACCTATAATGTTATAAATACTAGTTATAGTTATAATGTTATAAATACTAGTTATACCTATAATGTTATAAATACTAGTTATAGTTATAATGTTATAAATACTAGTTATACCTATAATGTTATAAATACTAGTTATAGTTATAATGTTATAAATATTAGTTATAGTTATAATGTTATAAATATTAGTTAGAGTTATAATGTTATAAATACTAGTTATACCTATAATGTTATAAATACTAGTTATAGTTATAATGTTATAAATACTAGTTATACATATAATGTTATAAATACTAGTTATACCTATAATGTTATAAATACTAGTTATAGTTATAATGTTATAAATACTAGTTATACCTATAATGTTATAAATATTAGTTATAGTTATAATGTTATAAATACTAGTTATACCTATAATGTTATAAATATTAGTTATAGTTATAATGTTATAAATACTAGTTATACCTTTAATGTTATAAATACTAGTTATAGTTATAATGTTATAAATACTAGTTATACCTATAATGTTATAAATACTAGTTATAGTTATAATGTTATAAATACTAGTTATACCTATAATGTTATAAATACTAGTTATAGTTATAATGTTATAAATATTAGTTATAGTTATAATGTTATAAATATTAGTTATAATGTTATAAATATTAGTTAGAGTTATAATGTTATAAATACTAGTTATACCTATAATGTTATAAATACTAGTTATAGTTATAATGTTATAAATACTAGTTATACCTATAATGTTATAAATACTAGTTATAGTTATAATGTTATAAATATTAGTTATTCATATAATGTTATAAATATTAGCTAATAGAGGAAAAGAAGCTAGAGATCGAAGATCTCAATAAGAAGATAATAATAAACAGAAGCCCCAATTTAGTTAAATTGATCAAATCAAAGAAAGCAGAACTAGATAAATTACTTGATGAAGAAGCATAACCTCACTGAGGATTATTGATGCACAATTCTTTGTTTACGCCAATAAGCCTGACCGAATGTTGGCCAGGAAAATTAGAAACATTACCAGATCCTCTTCTATCCCCCAGATTCAGACACCATCAGGATCGATAACTAATAATCCTTTGCATATTGCTAACTCTTTTGCTGACTTTTATCAGGTTTTATATGGACTACCACGGAACCAGACAGATTCTAGATTAAATAAAATTCAAGCGTTCTTAAACGAATGCCATCTTTCCAAGCTAGAAAAAACTGCTTTGGACCAATTAAATGCCCCAATTATGGCCCAGGAAATAGCCATAGCAATAAAACAACTTAAAAGTAATAAAGCCTCTGGGCCCGATGGATATTCGGGAAGCTTCTATAAAAGGTTCTCAATCAATCTTATTCCTCATTTAGTGGAATCATTTAATTATATAATGGAAGGGGGTATTATCCCAACTGAATTATTAACAGCTCGAATATGCGTGGTCCCTAAGACAGGCAGGGACAAGTTTCACTGCAAAAATTAAAGGCCAATATCACTTATCAATTTAGACCTCAAGCTCCTCACTAAAATACTGGCCACAAGATTAAATTTACATATATCTAAATTAATTTCGAATGACCAAGTAGGGTTTATTACTGGGAGAGAAGCTCCTGATAATGTTCGTAGGGTCATTGACCTGGTGGACCTTGCAACGTATGAAAGAGTGCCTTCTCTGTTCCTATCTTTGGACGCAGAGAAGGCATTCGATAGAATTCATTGGGACTACATGTTTGAAACTCTATCACAATTTGGAATCTCGAGTTCATTCGCTAAAGCGATACAAGCCATTTACACTAGTCTATCAGCATACCTCAGAGTAGCAGGATACCAATCCAAAAGAATTAGCATCCATAACGGAACCAGATAGGGGTGTCCCTTGTTGCCCTTGTTATTTGCCATATGCATTGAACCCTTAGCTGTTAGCATTAGAAATCATAGAGACATAACCGGGATAATAGTAGGTAAAAATGAACACAAACTTTCCTTATTTGCAGACGACATTATAGTAACAATTATTAAACCATTACTATCACTGCCAATTCCATATGATCTTCTACTAAATTTTGGTACCTTAACTGGCTATAAGATTAATGATGACAAGTGTGAGGCGATTGGGGTGCATCTCCCTAGTTATACAAAAAAGCTATTGGAAATAAACTTCAATTTTAAGTGGTCCACTCAAGCGATTAAATACCTTGGAGTTTTACTTCCTTACAATCTGAAAGAGCTATATAAACTTAACTATCCCCCCCTTTATAAATACCTCTATAAAGAAATGAAAACCTGGGGTAAATACAAGATATCATTCTATGGGAAAATGGTAGCAAGATGGTAATACTCCCAAAACTACTATATCTATTTAGATCGCTTCCCGTTGATGTTCCTTCAAGGGATATTAAAAACTTTCAGAAATACATTTCGGAATTTATTTGGGCTAATAAAAAAGCGAGGATAAATAGGAATACTCTCCTAAAACCCAAAAAGCAAGGAGGACTGGGAGTCCCTGATCTCCAAGTCTATTTTAATGCTGCTAGATTAGCTCAAACAACGCTCCTGCATAACGCTGATAGTGAGTTGGCATGGGTCCAACTGGAGAGAGATATGTTAAACCTTAGCCCCAATTACCAGATGTTCTGGACATCTAAAAAAGATAGACCAGACTCCTGGACAAAATACACATTGCTTGCACATACCTTGGGTCTATGGGATAAATTAAAAAAAAGATATCATTTAATTCCTAAAGGCTCACCTCTGACGCCTTTGACAGTTTTTCCAGATAGCTGCAATAACAAAACTAGCACAATTTGGGCTAACAAGAGCTTATACAGAATAGCTGACAAATTACGAAATTCCGAGGCCATCTCGTTTGAGCAATACAATGACCTTCCGCCCTCCACGCCACACTCCTGGTTTCACTACTTTCAGTTAAAAACTAGAATAAACGAAGTCCGTAGACTAGGAGACCCATACAGTCCCACACTATTTGAGAAATTTTGCAGCTCTGCAACCAGGATTAGGGATACAATCTCCAGCTTATATAAGTTCATGTGTGCTGGTCAGCGACCAGAGAAATTGAATTTCATTCAAAAATGGGAAGAAGAGGTTAACTTCTCTAGAGATATAAAAGAATGGGCAGACATAATTCAAAAAGGCCTGGCTTGCTCCATTAGTGCAAACCTGAAAGAAAACTATATCAAGGTGGTGTATAGATGGTATATGCATCCATGCAGGTTTAAACACTATCACTTAGACACAAACTTAGCTAGGTCACCCCAGTGATATCGAGGCTGTCAAGCTGAGGGGACCTACATTCATATGTGTTGGGAGTGCCCAGAAAGTGCCAAAGTATGGGAAGCCACCTCTGAGCTGCTGAGTAAAATTTTCAACAAACAGATTACATTAAATATGGAGCAGGCCCTCCTACATTTCCCTATTGAGGGACTACACAGACAATCTTTAAAGCTAGTGGGTATCATATGTACTGCAGTCAGGACAGTTGTTGCAAAATTTTGGAAAACTTCAGTCCCCCACTACGAGGTTATACTAAATAAAATCAAAAATTATTATCAAATGGAGATCATAGCATCCTCACTACTAGACAAAAGAAATGAGTTTCTAAAGGTCTGGGAGGAATGGATAGTTTGGGAGGACTCTATTAGAATGCAGACGAGAAGGTCTCTTGGAAACGGTGTCTGTTAGGATACAGATATTACTATAGGCAGCTCCCGTAAGTGCTCACTACAGTCTCTTCTTCCCTTCTCTCTCTTCTCTTTTCTCTCCTCTCTGTTCTCCTATCATATCTCCTCTTCTTTTCCTACTATAAATGTTACTTTGTTACATTCTGGAAGTCTTCCACTACTTCAAAATGAGAGTCCAAATTAGATATTCTGCATAGATTTGACATGCGGACAATGCATAATTTAATACTATCTTATATACTATATTGTATAGGTTATTATCTCATATTGTACTATGTTAAGGTTCATCTATTAATATAACCTTATTTGTTCAAATGGAAAACTCCAATAAAAATATTTTCAACATAAATATTAGTTATAGTTATAATGTTATAAATATTAGTTATACATATAATGTTATAAATATTAGTTATAGTTATAATGTTATAAATACTAGTTATACCTATAATGTTATAAATATTAGTTATAGTTATAATGTTATAAATATTAGTTATACATATAATGTTATAAATATTAGTTATACATATAATGTTATAAATATTAGTTATAGTTATCATGTTATAAATACTAGTTATACCTATAATGTTATAAATATTAGTTATAGTTATAATGTTATAAATATTAGTTATACCTATAATGTTATAAATATTAGTTATAGTTATAATGTTATAAATATTAGTTATACCTATAATGTTATAAATATTAGTTATAGTTATAATGTTATAATATTAGTTATACATATAATGTTATAAATATTAGTTATAATTATAATGTTATAATATTAGTTATACCTATAATGTTATAAATACTAGTTATAGTTATAATGTTATAAATATTAGTTATAGTTATAATGTTATAAATACTAGTTATACCTATAATGTTATAAATATTAGTTATAGTTATAATGTTATAAATATTAGTTATACATATAATGTTATAAATATTAGTTATACATATAATGTTATAAATATTAGTTATAATTATAATGTTAAATTATTAGTTATACCTATAATGTTATAAATACTAGTTATACATATAATGTTATAAATATTAGTTATAGTTATAATATTATAAATACTAGTTATACCTATAATGTTATAAATATTAGTTATAGTTATAATGTTATAAATATTAGTTATACATATAATGTTATAAATATTAGTTATACATATAATGTTATAAATATTAGTTATAGTTATCATGTTATAAATACTAGTTATACCTATAATGTTATAAATATTAGTTATAGTTATAATGTTATAAATATTAGTTATACCTATAATGTTATAAATATTAGTTATAGTTATAATGTTATAAATATTAGTTATACCTATAATGTTATAAATATTAGTTATAGTTATAATGTTATAATATTAGTTATACATATAATGTTATAAATATTAGTTATAATTATAATGTTATAATATTAGTTATACCTATAATGTTATAAATACTAGTTATAGTTATAATGTTATAAATATTAGTTATACATATAATGTTATAAATATTAGTTATAGTTATAATGTTATAAATATTAGTTATACCTATAATGTTATAAATATTAGTTATAATTATAATGTTATAATATTAGTTATACCTATAATGTTATAAATACTAGTTATAGTTATAATGTTATAAATATTAGTTATACATATAATGTTATAAATATTAGTTATAATTATAATGTTATAATATTAGTTATACATATAATGTTATAAATACTAGTTATAGTTATAATGTTATAAATATTAGTTATACATATAATGTTATAAATATTAGTTATAGTTATACTGTTATAAATACTAGTTATACCTATAATGTTATAAATACTAGTTATACCTATAATGATATAAATATTAGTTATAGTTATAATGTTATAAATATTAGTTATAGTTATAATGTTATAAATACTAGTTATACCTATAATGTTATAAATACTAGTTCAAGTAATACTGTTATAAATATTAGTTATAGTTATAATGTTATTAATATTAGTTATAGTTATCATGTTATAAATACTAGTTATAGTTATAATGTTATAAATATTAGTTATACCTATAATGTTATAAATACTTTTTATAGTTATAATGTTATAAATATTTGTTATAGTTATGTTATAAATACTAGTTATAGTGTTATAAATATTAGTTATAGTTATAATGTTATAAATATTAGTTATGTTATAAATACTAGTTATAGTTATAGAGTTATAAATATTAATTATAGTTATAATGTTATAAATATTAGTTATAGTTATCATGTTATAAATACTAGTTATAATGTTATAAATACTATTATTGTTATCATGTTATAAATACGAGTTCTAGTTATAATGTTATAAATATTAGCTATAGTTATCATGTTATAAATATTAGTTATAGTTCCAGTGTTATAATTATTAGTTATAGCTATAATGATATAATTATTAGTTATAGCTATAATGATATAAATATTAGTTATAGTTATAGTGTTATAAATATTAGTTATAGTTATCATGTTATACATACTAGTTATAATTATAATGTTATAAATATTAGTTATAGTTATAATGTTATAAATACTAGTTATAATTATAATGTTATAAATATTAGTTATAGTTATCATGTTATAAATACTAGTTATAGTTATGATGTTATAAATATTGTTTATAGTTCCAGTGTTATAAATATTAGTTATAGTTATGATGTTATAAATATTGTTTATAGTTCCAGTGTTATAAATATTAGTTATAGTTATCATGTTATAAATACTAGTTATAGTTATAGTGTTATACATATTATAGTTATCATGTTATAAATACTAGTTATACCTATGATGTTATAAATACTAGTTATAGTTATAATGTTATAAATACTAGTTATAATTATAGTGTTATAAATATTAGTTATAGTTATAATGTTATAAATATTAGTTATAATGATTTATTCAAAGCAAAGTTAAACCTGAGAATATATACCGGTATATTTACTTATATTAGTTGTTTAATATTGGTAAACACAGTATAAAAAAGTTTCCTTCTCTGCTTAGGGAAATTTAGAGACAGTTATAAATAAAACCAATTGTGTAGATAGAATATAGCAATGTTGAGTCTGGAGTCTAAAAACCTACAATTTTCTGAAATAAATCAAAGGAAAATGGGGAGAAAATAAAATAAAAGAAATTGTTTACTCAACATAATGACATTTTTGATGTCCCTTTAAACAATAAATAAATACTATATATAAAATGTATCTGAAGCCAAAATAAGTCTGAGAGTGATAAACAGATGCATTACTTGTAATTATATTAGTTTAGGGGGAGTTATTGAAAACTACAAATCTCCCAGGTTTGTATGTCCCTTTAAAGTAGAATTGTCTAAAAAATGTTATATGTAGAGATGGTCACTTGTGGTATTGGTAAAGAGTTTATTGTAAAAGTTACACCTCAAAATAAAATGAGATTATCACCACATATTGGTTAAAAAAGGACATAGGAAATGAGCTATTATTCATCTAATTTAAAGGGAACTTCCTAATGCATACATAATGTTCTAATCAGTTAGAGCACATCATATTACTGATGCCGTATACACATGCACACTCCTGAGCCCACATCAGTATTCTCTTATTGAAAAAAGACACTTTGGGGGTGATGATTTATCAAGCTGAGGCAGACGGGGGCGCATATATGCACCCCTGTCCGCCGCAGCTCGCCTCTGGCGATCTGAAATTTCCTGGAGGAATTCAGCATTGCACACGAGCACTATTTTGCGCTAGCATGCAATCACTTCCCCTGCCCGTGCACAGCCAATCACCCGCGGGCAGGAGCTGTCAATCTTCCCAGTCGGAAAAGACCGGGGATATTGAATTGCGCCAAACAGGAGGTGACGAAGAGGTTAGCAAAGCTTGTGAGAACCTGTAGCCATAGTGGCTCAAAGGCTGGCGAAAGCCTTTGATAAATGGACCCCTTTAACAAAGTATCCAAACTGAAAGAAATACATTTGATAACATATATATATATAATTGTATGTACTGTATCTAAATTATGAAAGTTTAATTTGATTCCCATGACCCTTTACATATTTTTGGACTTTGCTTACACATTTAGAAAATAAATAAATGAATGACTTATTATTTTTTAACTGGAGACATATTGTGTTGACACAATGTTTCCTTCATATGTGTAACCAGTTCACACCTGATCTTCAACCCTGGGTCATAATGTGGAATAACTGGATATAAAACCAGACATCTTTGCATAAGCACAGTATGGGCTACAGCTGTCTTTATAT
Source organism: Bombina bombina (assembly GCF_027579735.1). Lineage (NCBI taxonomy): Eukaryota > Metazoa > Chordata > Amphibia > Anura > Bombinatoridae > Bombina > Bombina bombina. The sequence goes on from NC_069506.1 coordinate 16,757,736, forward strand.
GGAGAGGTCACTGCTGTTCCTTCAGGGAAAAATACACAGTTTCTACAGCTGTCCTGGGCTGGACTGGTTTTTTGGGTATAATTGTGCTTTGATGTATCTGGAGAAACCAGTGCGGGCTGGAGATTAGTTGTATTTAAATTTGTTATTCTTTTAAGATTTGAGATAAGAGAGATATTGTTTATATCATTGCATGAGACATCAGCATCAAAGTAACTACAAGTTTAATTTATTGTTTACTTTTTATAGGCTTAAATAAATTGTATTGAGTCAAATCAAACAAAAACACAGACATTGCTAACAACTGAGGGTTTGTTAGTTATTTCTCAACCAGTAAAATAATATTGTTTGTATGGAGATAGCTAATACCGAAAAGTAACCTCACGTTTTAACGTTCTAATAAATGATATGTAATTCTTGTGAATAGCCAAGTTCAAATATAAACACAGATCTGATGAACCCTCTATAAATCCGTCAAAAAACTTTATTGATTCACTAAGACAAATGCAATGATAACTTAAAGGAAAAATAGGATTAATCGTTTGTAGGTTCAAAATATAATCTTTCATATAACCACTTGGTGACTGGAGATTGCAGGAACAAAGATATAAGTAAAAGAAAGCGAAGACAAGAAGATATAGAGAGAAAAAAAGGAAAATGTAGAACTCTCTAACCCTCTCAGCTGAAATCACTCTCTTTAACCTATTTGTAAAGCACTGTGGTTTCCTGCAGCTAAACAAGGAAAAGAAATACACGGAAGTTATTCGGCTAACGTAAAGCCATAGACAGATTGGATAAGCAGTAAATACGTCACTGCAATAAAAAAAGTGTTCTTACAAGTGGGTCAGCGGTAATGGAGGTAAAGAAACCTAACATCAGAACAAGCTTAACCAATGGAGTGGGTATATTTTAGTTGAAAGGTACACATAGGCATATTAATGCACACTGATTACATAAATATTGCTAAGGAATGCTAACTTTACCATCACTTTAATGAAGCAATTTTATAGGATTAAATTGGAAATTTTTATATGAACCACGAAACAATGAAAGTCTAATAATTATCCCTTTAAAAAGGGGTCTATGGTAGATTTTCAGCAAATCTTTATATGCAAATGGGTTTATAATTCTCACCTAAGACTTGGCTCCTGTCTGGTGGGAGGGGTATGTCTGACCTGGGGGGATCTGTAAGCAACAATCATGGGAAACAGTTTGTAGGTTCCTCAAGGTCATTGTAAGAAACCTTTATATTATCGCATCACCTTTTTTACATTTATTAATATTATAGATTTCTAATAGAAAAAAATACTGGCATTGGCTCTAGTGGGGCTGAGGTGACCTAGCATGACCGAGTATTGTCATACAGACCACAACACTCCAGTCCTGGACAGGGCTGATGATGAAGGAAAAGTTAAACTCAAAATTTAAACTTAAAAAAATAAATACAAATAAATAAATACATTTAAAAAACCTGTGATTTTCAATATCTATTTTGCCCACTTTTCCAACAATTTAAAGGGATATTATAGTATTTTTCTTTGCTTCATGGACAATGTATTTCTGTTTTGTTTTAAAACAACAACTATTGTTTTGTCTTGAATAAATCAATCTCTTACTAGCAGATGTTTGCTCTTCTCCACAGATGTCACTATCAGACAGTGAACATTAGTGTCTAACAAAGTGTCATTAAAGGCACACAACACGTCAGATGTTTGTGAGTCTCTTGCGTCTCCTGAGGTTTGTACTGAGTTACTATAAAGTGTAAATCATTTATTCATACCCTAAGCTTGGATTGAAGGATGGATAATATTTACTGGACAGAAGCATTAGTAGGAAGTACACATCCAGTACTGCAGTATTAGTTTAACTTAAATTGAAATAGCTTGTACATAACATATTTTCATGCACGGAAAATCCCAGATAAAAATAAAAAAACATGTAAAACGTGTATATGCTACGCCACTGCATGAATGATAGTAAATCTGTATGTATAATGTCCCTTTAACTCTGAAAATGCAGTGAAAACCTGATGTTTTGCAGAGCTCTCTGGGACAATGAACTGGTTTCAGCCTCACACTGTGAGTTTCAGCAGCAGAACATCCCTGCAGGGCTTCTCCAACTTGCACAATGAGGGCGGTGTGTGCTCAGGGAAGGTACGTACTGTACACACCCAAACATATGAAGGAAAATCACACTGCTGGGTAAAAATGTCTCTTCATTTATACAGTCTGCCCCATTGCACCTAACTAGTGGGAACTATTTGTTGTTCTGTGCATTGCATTGTAGCTTATTGCCCAGTAAAGTTGGCTTAGTAAGTGTCCCTTTATCTTACTGACCGTCTATCTATCTATCTATCTATCTATCTATATCTATCTATCTATCTATCTATCTATATCTATCTATCATCTCTCTTTTTTTAAACTCTATTATTCATGGATGCTTATCCAGGACCAGTCAACACAGTAGATTTGCATAATCAACAAATGCAAGATAACAAGACAATGCAATAGCACTTAGTCTGAACTTCAAATGAGTAGTAGATTTTTTTTCTGACAATTTAAAAAAGTTATGTATATTTCCACTCCCCCTGTACCATGTGACAGCCATCAGCCAATCACAAATGCATACAGACTTATTCTGTGAATTCTTGCACATGCTAAGTAGGAGCTGGTGACTGAAAAAAATAAATAAATATAAAACAACTGTGCCCATTTTATTAATGGAAGTAAATTGGAAAGTTGTTTAAAATTGCTGCTCTATCTGAATCATGAAAGTTTAATTTTGTTGTCCCTTTAACCTTTTTCTCTGTTTTCTCACCTCTGATCCCTCCTTTACACAAGGTGACCTACATGAGAGGGCAGAGCCCTCTACAGCCAGCAATTGGAGTGGTTGTGCAAGTGTGCTTCTGATTGGTTAACCAATGGTTAGATTACGAGTCTTGCGTTAGCCTTAAAAAGCAGCATTGAGAGGTCCCAACGCTGCTTTTTAACGCCCGCTGGTATTACGAGTCTGGCAGGTACAGGTGTACCTCTCACTTTTATTCCGCGACTCGAGCTTACCGCAAATCCCCTTACGTCAATTGCGTATCCTATATTTTTAATGGGATTTGCCTAACCGCATTTAAAAGTCAGTAGTTAAGAGTTTTATGGGCTAACGCCGTAACATAAAACTCTTAACTAAAGTGCTACAAAGTACACTAACACCCATAAACTACCTATTAACCCCTAAAACCCCGCACATCTCAAACACTTTAATAAATTATTTAACCCCTAATCTGCCGACGGGACATCGCTGCCACTTTAATTAATATATTAACCCCTAAACTGCCGCACTCGCACCTCGCAAACACTAGTTACATTTTATTAACCCCTAATCTGCCGTCCCTAACATCGCCGACACTTATCTAAATTTATTAAACCCTTATCTGCCGCCCCCAATGTCGCCGCTACTATATTAAATTTATTAACCCCTAAACCTGTCTAACCCTAAGTCTAACCCCCCCTAACTTAAATATAATTTACTTAAAACTAAATAAAATTACTACAATTAAATAAATAATTCTTATTTAAAACTAAATACTTACCTATAAAATAAACCCTAAGCTAGCTACAATATAACTGATAGTTACATTGTAGCTATCTTAGGGTTTATTTTTATTTTACAGGCAACTTTGTATTTATGTTAGCTAGGTACAATAGTTATTAAATAGTTATTAACTATTTAAAAACTACCTAGCTAAAATAAATACAAAAGTACCTGTAAAATAAAAGCTAACCTAAGTTACAATTACACCTAACACTACACTACAATTAAATTAATTACCTAAACTACCTACAATTAAATACAATTAAATTAAATAAACTAAAGTATGAAAAACAACAAACACTAAATTACAGAAAATAAAAAAATAATTACAAAAGTTTTAAACTAATTACACCTACTCACCCCCTAATAAAATAAAAAAGCCCCCCAAAATAAAAAAACAATTCCCTACCCTATACTAAATTACAAATAGCCCTTAAAAGGGCATTTTGCAGGGCATTGCCCCAAAGTAATCAGCTCTTTTACCTGAAAAATACAATACCCCCCAACATTAAAACCCACCACCCACACACCCAACCCTACTCTAAAACCCACCCAATCCCCCCTTAATAAAACCTAACACTACCCCCTTGAAGATCTTCCTACCTTGAGCCGTCTTCACCCAGCCGGGCACAGTTGGACCTCCAGAGGGGCAGAATTCTTCATCCGATCTGGCTAGAAGAGGACATCCAGACCGGCAGAAGTCTTCATCCAGGCGGCATCTTCTATCTTCTTCCATCCGAAGCGGAGCGGGTCCATCTTGAAGACATCCAACGCGGAGCATCCTCTTCCATCCGATGGCGACTGAAGAATGAAGGTTCCTTTAAGTGACGTCATCCAAGATGGCGTCCCTTCAATTCCGATTGGCTGATAGAATCCTATCAGCCAATCGGAATTAAGGTAGGAAAAATCCTATTGGCTGATGCAATCAGCCAATAGAATTGAGCTTGCATTCTATTGGCTGATTGGACCAGCCAATAGAATGCTAGCTCAATCCTATTGGCTGATTGGATCAGCCAATAGGATTGAACTTCAATCCTATTGGCTGATTGCAGGGTCCGGTGGCGGCGGTCTCCAGAGCGGCAGAGTAGGGGTTAATAATTATAATGCAGGTGGCGACGATGTCGGGGATGGCAGATTAGGGGTTAATAAGTGTAAGATTAGGGATGTTTAGACTCGGGGTTCATGTTAGGGTGTTAGGTGTAGACATAAATTTGGTTTCCCCATAGAAAACAATTGGGCTGCGTTCACAGGTGTTAGTTTTTTCAGCTGGCTCTGCCCCATTGTTTCCTATGGGGAAATCGTGCACAAGCACGTTTAGCCAGCTTACCACTACCGTAAGCAGCGCTGGTATTACAGTGAGATGTGGAGGTAAATTCTGCTCTATGCTCACTTTTTTGTGGCTAACGCCGGGTTGAAAAAAACCTGTAATACCAGCGTTGTCTTAAGGTAGCATTTTAAAAAAAAAGGCTCGTTAGCACCACACCCCTGTTACCGTAAAACTTGTAATCTAGCCGCAAGTTGTTGTTTTTTTCCAACATCACCAGTTTATGATTGTGATCACTAGAAAAACATTTTATTTATTTTTTTCTATTGATATTTAAGATTTTTTTCCCTTAAAATATCAATAAGATTGTGACTGACCCCACAGTTACTTATGGTCACTAATGCAAAATTAGAGAAACAACATTTTGCATTAGATCATCCCTTTAAAATTCAACTATAAATGAAAAAACTGACTGACTCATCAACGTCCAGCTCAAACCGTTTATCTTAGGAACGTGAACGCCCAGCTCAAACTGTTTAACCAAGGAACGTGAACGCCCAGCTCAAACCGTTTAACCTAGGAACGTGAACGCCCAGCTCAAACCATTTAATCTAGGAACGTGAACGCCCAGCTCAAACCGTTTAACCTAGGAACGTGAACGCCCAGCTCAAACCATTTATCCTAGGAACGTGAACGCCCAGCTCAAACTGTTTAACCAAGGAACGTGAACGCCCAGCTCAAACCGTTTAATCTAGGAACGTGAAATTTGGAAGGTACATTGTTTTTATGACGTAGGCCACTACCAAGGAAGGATTTTTGGAAATTGCGTCCCTAAGAGGGTAAAAAGGGGGTGAACTTTTTTATGAGGATACCTATAGCTCACAAACCGACAATGTTACAGACGTGAAAATTGGTATTTAGATTTTCCTTGAAAAATAAAGAAACACGTGTTTTACCATATCCCCAAAATCCACTTAAGGGGGGGGGTTAAAAGAGGGAGCTAATTTATGAGGATACTTATATCTAAAAACTGACAATGTTACAGACATGAAAATTGGTATTTAGATTCTCCTTCAAAAATAAGGAAACACGTGTTTTACCATATCCCCAAAATCCACTTAAGGGGGGTTAAAAGAGGGGGGCTGATTTATGAGGATACCTATATCTCAAAAAACGAAGATGTTACAGACGTGAAAATTGGTATTTAGATTCTCCTTTACGAAAAAAATAAAAACATGTTTTACCATTTCCCAAAATCCACTTAAGGGAGGTCAAAAGAGTTGGGCTGATTTATGAGGATACCTATATCTCAAAAAACGACGATGTTACAGACGTGAAAATTGGAATTTAGATTCTCCTTGAAAAATAAAGAAACACATGTTTTACCATTTCCCCAAAATCCACTTCAGGGGGGTCAAAAGGGGGGGTTGATTTATGGGGTTACCAAAATCTCAAAAACCGACGATGTTACAGACTTGAAAATCGGTATTTATATTCTCCTTGAAAAATAAAGAAACATGTATTTTACCATTTCCCAAAAATTCACTTAAGGAGGGTCAAAAGGGGGGGGGCTGATTTATGAGAATACATACATCTCAAAAAATGACGATGTTACAGACGTAAAAATTGGTATATAGATTCTCCTTTAAAAATAAAGAAACACATGTTTTATCATTTACAGAAATCCACTTAAGGGGGGTCAAAACGGGGGGGGATTTATGAGGATACCTATATATCAAAAACAAAAGATACAGATATGAAAATTGGTGTTTAGATTATGAGAAACAGAGAATTAACAAAAACTCAAGAAGTTCATGTCTGCGAGTGTGCAAACCAAACGAGCACACACGTAAGGGCACATGTCGTTGTGTGTGGTCGGGTTTTTAGCTATTTTTTACAAATCACATAATCTACGTGAGCAAAGCCACGGGCAACAGCTAGTTGTATGTATATAAGTGTAGATATTTCTGGACTAGCAGTTTCTGTGACATCCCCAGATTTGCAAACTCATGTACACTGTCAATTGATCAAATGCGTTAAGTTATAGGGGTCAATTTAGCATGGTATGACAGACATGATCCGCTATAGCAAATCATGTCCGCCGCACATTGATAAATGCCAACAGCATACACTGTCTGCATTTATCATTGCACCAGCAGTTCTTGTGAACTGCTGGTGCAATACCGCCCCCTGCAGATGGCCGCTAGCAGGGTGTGTCAATCAACCCGATCGTATCAGGTTGATTTTCGGCGATGTCTGTCCACCGCCTCAGTACATGACTAAGAGCCTAGTGCAGGCTTGAAACGTTGTATATATTGCTGGAACCCTACATATGAAAGAATAAAGGTCTTTTATTGAAGATGGTGGCTGGAGTTCTTTGAATTTTTTGGATATTGAGGAGACTTGGCAAGTCTGTTACTCCGTGCCCCATTGAAGAAAGATACAGGTGTGCTGTTTCCATTATCTTGAATATCGTCGCCTCAGAGCAGGCGGACAGGTTATGGGGCAGCAGTCTTTAGACCGCTGCTTTATAACTTGTGAAGGCTCGCCAGAAACACGGGGCATCAGGCTCCATACGGAGTTTGATAAATAGGCCCCATATAATTTACATTTGAATTTCCAGTGTTCCTTATACGGAACTTAACATATTTTGTTTAATACCATTTTGACTTACGTTTATGGTTACCTGTCATGTAATACCTGTTAGTATCTCTCTCTGTATACACTGTTATTGAACTGTATTCTGTTTGTCAAAGCTCAATAAAAACTTTTTTTTTTTTTTTGTAATTGTGTCAGTTTTGCATCTGTAACAAAATGTTGTTGTACCTTTCTAGAGGAATATTTTTCCTTGGGCTAAACGTTCAAGGATCTAAGTAAACTCTGCAAGACCTAGCGAGATCTCCGTGCCCCATGCAATTAGGGGGAAAAAAATTACACATGTGCACAGGCGAATTTTTTGGTACAATTGAATCTTACGCTACAAATATTTCAAATATTTCAAAATGCTGTTTTAAACTAAACAAATAACTTGGAATGTTTAAATTTGTTTTCATTAAATGAATGTACATGTTCCACTGCTGATTGGAACAGCCAATAGGATGAGAGCTTCTCAAATCCTATTGGCTGATTAGAACAGCCAATAGGATTTTAGCAGCTCTAATCCTATTGGCTGATTGAAATCTTTCAGCCAATAGGAATGCAAGGGACGCCATCTTGGATGACATCACTTGCATTGAAGTTCCACTTTGCGGCGGAGATGCTCTGTGCCGGATGTCTTCAGGATGGACCTGCTATTGATAGTTTATTTTAGGCTAGGGTTTTTTTTTATTTTGTGGGGGCTTTTTTATTTTTATAGGGCTATTAGATTAGGTGTAATTGTTCTTATTTTTTATAATTTCGTTTGTTATTTTTTGTAATTTAGTATTTTTTATTTTTTATAATTTTAGACTTCAATTTCTTTTAGTAGTGTTAGTTTTTTTATGTGTAATTTAGTTTTTTTAATTGGTAGTTATTTTAATTTTAGTATACTAGTTTAGTATAATAGTTATGTTAGGTTAATTGTTAGTTTAAACTTAGTTTTTTTAAATTACATAGGTGAGTTTTTATTTATTTTAAGATAGGGATATTGTAATTTTAATTTAAAGTTAGGGGGTGATAGGTTTAGGGGTTAATAGTTTAATTTATTAGTGGCGATGTGGGGGGGCTGGCGGTTAAGGGGTTAATATGTTTAGTTGGAAGCGACGGAATAGGGGTTAATAACTTTATTATAGTGGTGGGGATGTGGGCGGGTGGAAGATTAGGGGTTAATAAGTTTTAAATATTGTTTGCGATGTGGGAGGGTGGAAGTTTAGGGGTTAATAGGTAGTTTATGGGTGTTAGTTTAATTTGTAACACTTTAGTTATGAGTTTTGTGAAACATTTTTGTTACTACTGCTCTCAGATGGCGGTATGGTTCGAGTCGGTATAGGCTGTAACGCAATCTTTTTAGCCTCAACGCACAACCTGTAATACTGACGCTATGAAAATCCCACGCAAAAACGTCATTTTTTTGAGTGCGGGATTGACGTTGCGTTACAGGCTAAAATGATTGCGGTATAGCTATACCGACACGACTCGTAATGGCTGTGTTACTGTTTTTACGCTGAAATTGCCATTTTTTCAGCGTTAAAACTACACAACTCGTAATCTAGGTGTTTGTTTCTTTAACCAATGTTCATTTATTACAACACATATGAACTTGTCTACTAAATATTCTCCCAGAGGTTTCTGAATTCAAGAACCAAATTCTTTTATTTAAATTCAAACCTTAAGATTTTACTACCCATGAAATGTTTAGCTCTACATAGAAAAATGTGTTGTTTTCAAATGCATCTAGTGATGCTGGAATGTATCCTGCAATATTCAGATTCCTGATCCTGCAACAGTATATATAGCAATTGCTAATCAGTACATGAGCGGTCTCTCTACCGTTCTCTAACCGTGTGAGACATAAGTATAAAATAAAGAAATAAATGTTCGGCTACTATGGCGGAATTTTATGAGCTCGTAATAAGCCAGCTGATAAGCAAATTCTTGCGTACAGGTTTAGGCGTTTACAGCAATTTTAGCAGTATTGTGTGAATAGAAAATAGAAAAGTCATCGTACATGGCAGGTTCAGAATCTTCAATAATTATATCAGCACAATTCTACTGAGCATTACAATTGTTAACAAGCTAGTAACATGAAGACTTTGTAAGTTTTTTTATTGTTAGATTTTTATAGTTTTGAGGAATGCGTTAATGTTCTGATAATTTGATTTAGTTGTTATTAGGGTTCAAATTCCATTATATTCCTTTGTTGCTGAGTTTCTGAATAATCCAGTTGCGGAAGTATTGAGTGGCAGTATAAATGCCAGGGCTTTGGGCCTGGGCACAGCCGGATCCCCAGCTGGTCACTCCAACCACAGTAAAGGGTGAGCCGATCTTTGGTCTGCACATCAGGGGTCCACCGCTGTCACCCTACGTAAGATGCAACAAGAAACAATCTGTGAGCGGAATAGGTAATTTCTCACCCAAATACTCTTACACACACTGAACGAGGAAATTACAAAATGCCAAACAAAGAAAAACATAGAGCTTTGTGGTGGCTTCATGCCAGAGACAGTCAATATAAAACAGGCAATGGCATCAGACCACAACATTGCAGTTGCAATCTTCACAACTGGTTTGAAGAACATTTTAATAAAGATTCATGTTGTTAAAACCAGATGCTAAGTTCACATCTGGAATGTGGTTAGCATGGGGTATGTTATACAAGTCTACCCCACCAACATGAGTCCAGAGAAGGAACTACCATTGGTGCAGCAGGTGCAGTGGCACAAGGGCCCAAGTGCCGGGTGGGGCCCATTGCAACCAGTTTATACACATGCATGTGCATAATGTATACAATCCTTATACAGGGAAGCCTTTATTCTATCATCCTATCTATCTATCTATCTATCTATCTATCTATCTATCTATCTATATATCTATCTATATCTATCTATCCTTAAAATAATTATACAGAGAAGCATGTACATTATTACCATTGCTTACTATTGAGTTTCCTTTAGGGGGCCCAATTTTTTTTCTCACCAAGGCCTTTTTGCTGCATATCTATACTGTTTTACCACAGTTACCAGCCCAAGTGTATTCTTATACTACTCTGGTGCCAAACTAAACCAGCCCCAATCTTGGCACCAGGCAATCATACTGCCCCCCATTATTAGAAAGACTGTACCTCAACCTTCACTAAAATACTGTAGACTTGTCTAAACTTGCAACTGGTGCTAATCAGCAAGTACCCCAAACATTAGTAGTGCACTAGTAGTCAAGTCACTCTATTACCATCATCCTGACTCTAAAATACTCCTCCATAAGTAAAGTGCCTTATACCCTCTGTACCACTAGGCTTTATATTACAATGAGCCCATGTACCTGGCAAGCATCAATGCCACCTTCCTCATAGCCAGCACAAAGATTGCTGAAATATACGGCCCCATTGTACCACATGGTGCTGTTACAGCGCTTGGTTGGTATCAGGTCCACTTGTGCTTCTTGAAGAATATCGGCAGCTTCATAAGCTGTAGAGGAAACAATTATGTGTGATTAGTTATTTACAAACACCAAGAAAAATAAACTGATTCTAGCATTCATCAAATATATATGGTCAGAAGAAAGTCAATATATAGTAATTGGGTGCATGGGTAGAAGTGCCAGTGTACAGTAACTGGAGATTTGGCTAATAGGAGTGTCAATATATAGTGACTGGGGCTGGACCCATAGCTAGTACAGGTGTAATAGTGACTAGAGACACAGCTAGTAGAGATGTCAGTGTGTAGTTACTGTTAAGTAAAGGTGTTATTGTAACACATGGTTAGTAAAGGGGACAGTGACCAGTCCCATGACTAATAGAGGTGTCAGTATATAGTTACTGTTAAGTAAAGGTGTTATTTTAACACATGTTTAGAAAAAGGGGTCAGTGACTGGTCCCATGACTAGTAGAGGTGTCAGTATATAGTTACTGTTTAGTAAGGATATCAGTGTAGCACATGGTTAGTAAAGGGGTCAGTGACCGGTCCCATGACTAGTAGAGTTTTCAGTATATAGTTACTGTTAAGTAAAGGTGTTATTGTAACATATGGTTAGTAAAGGGGACAGTGACCAGTCCCATGACTAATAGAGGTGTCAGTATATAGTTACCGTTTAGTAAAGGTGTCAGTGTAGCCCATGGTTAGTAAAGGGGTCAGTGACCGGTCACATGAAAAGTAGAGGTGTCAGTATATAGTTACTGTTTAGTAAGGATATCAGTGTAGCACATGGTTAGTAAAGGGGTCAGTGTATAGTGACTGGTCACATGACTAGTAGAGGTGTCAGTGTATAGTTACTGTTTAGTAAGGGTGTCAGTATAGCAAATGGTTAGTAAAGGAGACAGTGACCAGTCCCATGACTAGTAGAGGTGTCAGTATATAGTTACTGTTTAGTAAGGGTGTCAGTGTAGCCCATGGTTAGTAAAGGGGTCAGTGTATCGGCCGACCAAGCCTTCGCAGTCATCCCCCGCATCAGGAAAACCACAGCGGGAGGCAGATCCTTCTCTCATCTGGCAGCCAAGACTTGGAACACCCTCCCGCTGCACCTCAGACAAGCTACCGCCCTAACTAAGTTCAGAAAGGACCTCAAGACCTGGCTCTTCGACTGAACTGCAACCCTCAGCGCCTTGAGACCCTTACGGGTGAATAGCCGTGCTTTACAAGAACCCAATAGATAGATAGATAGAGATATAGTGACCGGTCCCATGACTAGTAGAGGTGTCAGTATATAGTTACTGTGTAGCACATGGTTAGTAAAGGGGTCAGTGACCAGTCACATGACTAGTAGAGGTGTCAGTGTATAGTTACTGTTTAGTAAAGGTGTCAGTGTAGCACATGGTTAGTAAAGGGGTCAGTGACCGGTCACATGACTAGTATAGTCATGTATAGTTACTGTTTAGTAAAGGTGTCCATGTAGCACATGGTTAGTAAAAGGGTCAGTGTATAATGACCGGTCACATGACTAGTAGATGTGTCAGTGTATAGTTACTTTTTAGTAAAGATGTCAGTGTGGCACATGGTTAGTAAAGGGGTCAGTGTATAGTGACCGGTCACATGACTAGAAGAGGTTTCAGTTTATAGTTACTGTTTAGTAAAGATGTCGGTGTGGCACATGGTTAGTAAAGGGGTCAGTGTATAGTGACCGGTCACATGAATAGTAAAGGTGTCAGTGTATGGTTACTGTTTAGTAAAGATGTCAGTGTGGTGCATGGTTAGTAAAGGGGTCAGTGTATAGTGACCGGTCACATGACTAGTAGAGGTGTCAGTGTATAGTTACTGATTAGTAAAGATGCCAGTGTGGCGCATGGTTAGTAAAGGGGTCAGTGTATAGTGACCGGTCATATGACTAGTAGAGGTGTCAGTGTATGGTTACTGTTTAGTAAAGATGTCAGTTTGGTGCATGGTTAGTAAAGGGGTCAGTGTATAGTGACCGGTCACATGACTAGTAGAGGTGTCAGTATATAGTTACTGCTTAGTAAAGGTGTCAGTGTCGCACATGGTTAGTAAAGTGGTCAGTGTATAGTGACCGGTCCCATGACTAGTAGAGTTGTCAGTGTATAGTTACTGTTAAGTAAAGGTGTCAGTGTAGCACATGGTTAGTAAAGAGGTCAGTGACCGGTCACATGACTAGTAGAGGTGTCAGTGTATAGTGACCAACTGCATGAGTAGTAGAGATGCCAATGTATAGTGACCTGTCACAGGATTAGTAGAGGTGTCAGTGTATAGTGACCAGTCACATGATTAGTAGAGGTGTTAGTGACCAGTCACATGACTAGTAGTGATGCCAGTGTATGTTGACCGGTCACATGACTTGTAGAGGTGCCAGTGTATAGTGACCGGTCAACTGACTAGTAGAGGTGTCAGTGTATAGTTACTGTTTAGTAAAGGTGTCAGTGTGGCACATGGTTAAATAAAAGGGTCAGTGCTATAGAGACTTGGCACATGGTTAGTAAAGGGGTAAGTGTTATAATAACTGTGCACATGGTTAGTAGAGGTGCTAATGTATAGTGACTGGTCACATGACTAGTAAAGGAGTCAGTGTATAGTGACCAGTCACATGAGTAGTAGAGATACCAATGTATAGTGACCGGTCACATGATTAGTAGAGATGCCAATGTATAGTGACCAGTCACATGATTAGTAGAGGTGTCAGTGCATAGTGACCAGTCACATGACTAGTAGTGGTGCCAGTGTATAGTGACCGGTCACATGACTAGTAGTGGTGCCAGTGTATAGTGACTGGTCACATGACTAGTAGAGGTGCCAGTGTATAGTGACTGGTCACATGACTAGTAGAAGTGCCAGTGTATAGTGACCAGTCACATGACTAGTAGAGGTGCTAGTGTATAGTGACCAGTCACATGACTACTAGAGCTGCTAGTGTATAGTGACCGGTCACATGACTACTAGAGGTGCCAGTGTATAGTGACAAGTCACATGACTATTAGAGGTGCCAGTGTATAGTGACCAGTCATATGACAAGTAAAGGTGCCAGTGTATAGTGACCAGTCACATGGCTAGTAGAGGTGCCAGTGTTTAGTGCCCAGTCACATGACTACTAGAGGTGCCAGTGTATAGTGACCGGTCACATGACTATTAGAGGTGCCAGTGTTTAGTGCCCAGTCACATGACAATTAAAGGTGCCAGTGTATAGTGACCGGTCACATGACTATTAGAGGTGACAGTGTATAGTGACAGGTCACATGACTAGTAGAGGTGCTAGTGTATAGTGACCAGTCACATGACTATTAGAGGTGCCAGTGTATAGTGACAGGTCACATGACTAGTAGAGGTGCTAGTGTATAGTGACCGGTCACATGACTATTAGAGGTGCCAGTGTATAGTGACAGGTCACATGACTAGTAGAGGTGCCAGTGTATAGTGCCCAGTCACATGACTAGTAGAGGTGCCAGTGTATGGTGCCCAGTCACATGACTAGTAGAGGTGCCAGTGTATAGTGACCAGTCACATGACAAGTAAAGGTGCCAGTGTATAGTGACCAGTCACATGACTATTAGAGGTGCCAGTGTATAGTGCCCAGCCACATGACTAGTAAAGGTGCCAGTGTATAGTGCCCACTCACATGACTAATAGAGGTGCCAGTGTATAGTGACCAGTCACATGACTAGTAAAGGGGCCAGTGTATAGTGCCCAGTCACATGACTAGTAGAGGTGCCAGTGTATAGTGACCAGTCACATGACAAGTAAAGTTGCCAGTGTATAGTGACCAGTCACATGACTATTAGAGGTGCCAGTGTATAGTGCCCAGTCACATGACTAGTAAAGGTGCCAGTGTATAGTCCCCAGTCACATGACTAGTGTATAGTGACCAGTCGCATGAGTAGTGGAGATGCCAATGTATAGTGACCGGTCACATGATTAGTAGAGATGCCAATGTATAGTGACCTGTCACAGGATTAGTAGAGGTGTCAGTGTATAGTGACCAGTCACATGATTAGTAGAGGTGTCAGTGTATAGTGACCAGTCACATGACTAGTAGTGGTGCCAGTGTATAGTGACTGGTCACATGACTAGTAGAGGTGCCAGTGCATAGTGACCGGTCACATGACTAGTAGAGGTGCCAGTGTGTAGTGACCAGTCACATGACTATTAGAGGTGCTAGTGTATAGTGACAAGTCACATGACTTTTAGAGGTGCCAGTGTATAGTGACCAGTCATATAACAAGTAAAGGCGCCAGTGTATAGTGACCAGTCACATGGCTAGTAGAGGTGCCAGTGTATAGTGACCAGTCACATGACTAGTAGAGGTGCCAGTGTATAGTGACCAGTCACATGGCTAGTAGAGGTGCCAGTGTTTAGTGCCCAGTCACATGACTACTAGAGGTGCCAGTGTATAGTGACCGGTCACATGACTATTAGAGGTGCCAGTGTTTAGTGCCCAGTCACATGACAAGTAAAGGTGCCAGTATATAGTGACCAGTCACATGACTATTAGAGGTGCCAGTGTATAGTGACCAGTCACATGGCTAGTAAGAGGTGCCAGTGTTTAGTGCCCAGTAACATGACTACTAGAGGTGCCGGTGTATAGTGACCGGTCATATGACTAGTAGAGGTGCCAGTGTATAGTGACCAGTCACATGACTATTAGAGGTGCCAGTGTATAGTGACCAGTCACATGACTATTAGAGGTGCTAGTGTATAGTGACCAGTCACATGACAAGTAAAGGTGCCAGTGTATAGTGACCAGTCACATGACTATTAGAGGTGCCAGTGTATAGTGCCCAGTCACATGACTAGTAAAGGTGCCAGTGTATAGTGACCAGTCACATGACTAGTAAAGGTGCCAGTGTATAGTGCCCAGTCACATGACTAGTAGAGGTACCAGTGTATAGTGACCAGTCACATGACAAGTAAAGGTGCCAGTGTATAGTGACCAGTCACATGACTATTAGAGGTGCCAGTGTATAGTGCCCAGTCACATGACTAGTAGAGGTGCCAGTGTATAGTGACCAGTCACATGACTAGTAAAGGTGTCAGTGTATAGTACCCAGTCACATGACTAGTAAAGGTGCCAGTGTATAGTGCCCAGTCACATGACTAGTAGAGGTGCCAGTGTATAGTGACCAGTCACATGACAAGTAAAGGTGCCAGTGTATAGTGCCCAGTCACATGACTAGTAGAGGTGCCAGTGTATAGTGACCAGTCACATGACAAGTAAAGGTGCCAGTGTATAGTGACCAGTCACATGACTAGTAGAGGTGCCAGTGTATAGTGCCCAGTCCCATGACTAGTAGAGGTTCCAGTGTATAGTGACCAGTCACATGACTAGTAGAGGTGCCAGTGTATAGTGCCCAGTCACATGACTAGTAGAGGTGCCAGTGTATAGTGCCCAGTCCCATGACTAGTAGAGGTTCCAGTGTATAGTGACCAGTCACATGATTAGTAAAGGTGCCAGTGTATAGTGACCAGTCACATGATTATTAGAGGTGCCAGTGTATAGTTATTTGTTAGGTACAAGTATATCAGCCATACAGATTAGATAAAGCAATAGATTTAAACTCACAGTCTTCACTTGTTACTCCCCAGCCTGCGATGTAGCAATCGGTCATGCTGTTTATATTGATGCTGACCGGAGGCAGACAGGCTGCTTGGGTGTAATTGTTAAACTTGATTGGTTTGTCTGCCTTGAGAAGGGCAATATCATTCAGCATTGTGACAGGGTTGAATGCTTCGTGAATAATCAGCTTTGTTATTTTTCTGATTTGTGTCTCAGGTCCCAAACGTGACAATATCTGCGCTCCAAAAACCATCCGCCAGCCATAGATTTTGCTAAAATCATAAAAATAAATCCAATTTTGTTCTGTAATATTTTAAACATTTGTGCAAATACAATGGAATCCCAGATATCCCATGTTCTGATTTAAACTTTATAGATCAAACCTCAAGCTGGGCCAGAATTTAAAAGGACAGTAACCCTTTAAGATTGTAATATAAAATTCTTAATTATGCAAAGTACAAAAATGTTGTGCAAGCCTAACTGTGTCACATATCTGATCAATTACTAATGTTCTATCTTCTATGAAATCTTTAGCTCTAAATGTTAGATAATATTATAGGCAGTATTATAAAAAAATGCTATTTTTCTATTTTAGTACTTTGTTGAGTAGGTTTACAGCAAGGTAGCCACATATTTAATTTATGCATATCTCATATTCATGAAAATATTTGAATTCTATTATTGGGCAGAAATATTTGAATTGATTTTTAAAAGGTAAACAAAATGTTTTCATTCACTTAATTTTATTTGCTCTACTATTCAAATGCTACTGAAGAACAAATGCTAGCATTTAAATATCAAACATTACCTTCAATCAAATATTCTGTCAAAATCCAAGAGAATCAATATTTGAATATTCAATGCTACACTGAAGATAGACAAAGACAGATCAAATGCATTATATACCAGGATAGATTACAGATGTAGAGGATGGTACATACTTTCCCTGGTTCTTGAAACAGTGAGCCACTGTTAGGACCCATTCTTGATTGATAATAGTGCCTCCGCACAAGTGACCATAAGTATTGCCATAAGGATCTTGAAGACTTACAATCCATGGCCAAGAACCAGGCAGGGCATCGTGTCCCCCTACCACACGAGAGCCAAAGCGGTTATCATTTGCCAATGGTCGGTTTCCACACACAGCAGGAAGTGCAGTAACTTGTTTAAATGGGAGAAAATGTACTGAGGGAACAAGCAAAATGAGATGAAATTATAAATATTACAATATGATACTGTACCATCTAAATTATTCTACAATATAAAGAAATAGTATGGCCAGATTACAACTGGCACGCTAAATATCTTTTTGCTCGCACGCTAATTGCAATTACAGTAAAATTTTAACGTGGCCGGGTTTGCGTCCGTATTACAAGTTGATGCACACGCTAACTTGAGGACTGATATTGTGACTGCGTTAACTTAATGTAGCGTGGCTGCGATATTGCTTAACATTAGCGCGTCACTTGTAATCTAGCCCTGAAGGGGACATGGATGTCCCTTTACCATGTGTGTCCCTGTGTGTTTGTCTATGTGTGTATGTGTATGTTTGTGTGTGTATGTATGTTTGTGTGTGTATGTGTGTATGTTTGTGTGTGTGTGTATGTGTATGTTTGTGTGTGTATGTGTGTATGTGTATGTTTGTGTGTGTATGTGTGTGTGTGTGTGTGTGTATGTGTGTGTGTGTGTATGTTTGTGTGTGTGTGTGTATGTGTATGTTTGTGTGCGTATGTGTGTATGTGTATGTTTGTGTGTGTATGTGTGTGTGTGTGTGTGTGTATGTTTGTGTGTGTATGTGTGTGTGTGTGTATGTTTGTGTGTGTATGTGTATGTTTGTGTGTGTATGTTTGTGTGTGTATGTGTGTGTGTGTGTATGTGTATGTTTGTGTGTGTATGTGTATGTTTGTGTGTGTATGTGTGTATGTGTATGTTTGTGTGTGGGGGGGGGTGGGCAGATGTGTCCATATATCTGTATGTGTGTGAGAATATGTGTTTGCGCTAGGGTTCAAGGTATGTATTTGTGAGTATACAAACATATAATTATAATTATTATAATTATATATTGGTAAAATGGGACAGTGGGTTGGTGTATATGTCTGTATATGTATATGTGTGGGTGTGGGTTGGTTGGTGCATGTGTCTATATATGTATATGTGTGTTTGTGTTGGTTGGTGTATGTGTCTATATATGTGTGTTTGTGTATGTGTCTATATATGTATAGTATATGTGTGTTTGTGTGTGTGAGTTGGTGTATGTGTCTATATATGCATAAATGTATATGTATATGTGTGTTTGTGTTTGTGGGTTGGTGTATTTGTCTATATATGCATATGTGTGTTTGTGTGTGTGGGTTGGTTGGTGTATGTGTCTATATATGTATATTTGTGTTTGTGGGTTGGTGTATATGTATATATGTATATGTGTATTTGTGTCTGTGTCTATATATGTATAGTATATGTGTGTTTGTGTATGTGAGTTGGTGTATGTGTCTATATATGCATAAATGTATATGTATATGTGTGTGTTTGTGTGTATGGGTTGGTGTATATGTCTATATATGTATATGTGTGTTTGTGTGTGAGTTGGTGTATGTGTCTATATATGCATATATGTATATTTATATGTGTGTTTAGTGTGTGAGGGTTGGTTGGTGTATGTGTCTTTATATGTGTACGTGTGTTTGTGGGTTGGCGTATATGTATATATGTATATGTGTGTTTGTGTGTGTGAGTTGGTGTGTGTGTCTATATATGCATATATGTATATTTATATGTGTGTTTAGTGTGTGAGGGTTGGTTGGTGTATGTGTCTTTATATGTATACGTGTGTTTGTGGGTTGTCGTATATGTATATATGTGTATGTGTTTGTGGGTTGGCGTATATGTATATATGTATATGTGTGTTTGTGTGTGTGAGTTGGTGTGTGTGTCTATATATGCATATATGTATATTTATATGTGTGTTTAGTGTGTGAGGGTTGGTTGGTGTATGTGTCTTTATATGTATACGTGTGTTTGTGGGTTGTCGTATATGTATATATGTGTATGTGTTTGTGGGTTGGCGTATATGTATATATGTATATGTGTGTTTGTGGATTGGTGTATGTGTCTAAATGGCACAAGCCATGATAGGTAGCCCACCGTCCTGCTTATACTCACCGTTAAACTGCTCCCTACTATCTGATGCCCACAGTACAACAAGGAGGATCTGCAGGACAAGTTGCTGATCCATGGTTGAGCTGTTGATTTACTGACAGTTGAATGTTTTCTGCAGCTAAGGTGCTCAGTGACGTATGATGTCACCAGCATCATTATGAGATCACAAAGAGCCACAGGATGACACTGATTTTAAAGCTCTGTGAGTGTCTATCACAGATCTCCATGGAAACAAATAATACAGCCTAAAGCAAAATATGACTAGTTTGAAGGGACAAACAAATCTAAATTAAAACACATGAATACATTTCAGTTTTTGAAAGAAGCACTTTTTTTCAATACATGTGTACACTGTCTTAGTAATAGCTTTTACTCTCCACAGAGCATATTTAGATTTGTATCATGCACCTGCACTCAAACACTGCGCATGCTCAGAGAGCCGGTGGTAATATTTGTCAGCAACGATGCAAACTGAGTAATCACTAGCAATATATACACTTTCTGAACATAAGCAGCGTTTGAATGTAGGGGCACATGGCATATGTACATATGCACAGTGCACAGTAAATACTATCACAGAAACACACATACATTTTACTAGAAGCACTTTTGCTAATGCATGAGTATTGTATATGTTTGTAATCCTGCAACAAGCCATGAAAGGTTTCTTCTACGTAAATTCTAATAAATCGCAGTGTGGACAACTGATAGTTTCAATCTTTATTAACCCCTTGGCTTTCAGAGAGGGTTCCAACATATTACAGCACCCAACATTTTCATTTTAATATCTATTGCCAAAATTTTATTTAAATAATCATAAGACAAGCTACTGTTCCCCACTCTTTGTCAGCAAGTCCCTCTGGGTGTTGTATTTATCAGCCAGTGAGAGTTAATACAGCCGTACCAGGTGTGCACAAACACATTTCTTGCTAATTTCCATTTAAATAGCTTTTATTAACTAAAAAATTACTTTTACATGAAAGTGACATTAAAGGGACAGTAAACATAAAAAAGAATGCTAGTGCACATAGTGCAGAGTGGTCTTATTGTTCATATCACATTATGGTAGACATTTGCTTCACCTGCCTTTCTGAGTGTAGTGGTACTTCCTGTCATGTATAGCTGCATTAAAGGGCTGTTATAGTTGAAAAATTATTTATTCCAATGTTAGAGCATGTAATTTAAGACTAGCATCCACGCGCCTCTATGTGTGTAATCCCCACAAAGAACACATAGTAGAATTACCGCTCAGGACCCACAGAGTACATCAGTTCAGAGCAGAAATTGCTGCTGATCCGTTCAGCAGTGCTAGTCGTACAACCCAGCAGTGTAACTCGTGCTGCTGATCCGTTCAGCAGTGCTAGTCGTACAACCCAGCAGTGTAACTCGTGCTGCTGATCCGTTCAGCAGTGCTAGTCGTACAACCCAGCAGTGTTAGTCGTGCTGCTGATCCGTTCAGCAGTGCTAGTCGTACAACCCAGCAGTGTTAGTCGTGCTGCTGATCCGTTCAGCAGTGCTAGTCGTACAACCCAGCAGTGTAAGTCCTGCTGCTGATCCGTTCAGCAGTGCTAGTCGTACAACCCAGCTGTGTAAGTCCTGCTGCTTATCCGTTCAGCAGTGCTAGTCGTACAACCCAGCTGTGTAAGTCGTGCTGCTGATCCGTTCAGCAGTGCTAGTCGTACAACCCAGCAGTGTTAGTCGTGCTGCTTATCCGTTCAGCAGTGCTAGTCGTACAACCCAGCTGTGTAAGTCCTGCTGCTGATCCGTTCAGCAGTGCTAGTCGTACAACCCAGCAGTGTTAGTCGTGCTGCTGATCCGTTCAGCAGTGCTAGTCGTACAACCCAGCAGTGTTAGTCGTGCTGCTGATCCGTTCAGCAGTGCTAGTCGTACAACCCAGCAGTGTTAGTCGTGCTGCTTATCCGTTCAGCAGTGCTAGTCGTACAACCCAGCTGTGTAAGTCCTGCTGCTGATCCGTTCAGCAGTGCTAGTCGTACAACCCAGCAGTGTTAGTCGTGCTGCTGATCCGTTCAGCAGTGCTAGTCGTACAACCCAGCTGTGTAACTCGTGCTGCTGATCCGTTCAGCAGTGCTACTCGTACAACCCAGCAGTGTAACTCGTGCTGCTGATCCGTTCAGCAGTGCTAGTCGTACAACCCAGCTGTGTAACTCGTGCTGCTGATCCGTTCAGCAGTGCTAGTCGTACAACCCAGCTGTGTAAGTCCTGCTGCTGATCCGTTCAGCAGTGCTAGTCGTACAACCCAGCTGTGTAAGTCCTGCTGCTGATCCGTTCAGCAGTGCTAGTCGTACAACCCAGCTGTGTAAGTCCTGCTGCTGATCCGTTCAGCAGTGCTAGTCGTACAACCCAGCAGTGTAACTCATGCTGCTGATCCGTTCAGCAGTGCTAGTCGTACAACCCAGCAGTGTTAGTCGTGCTGCTGATCCGTTCAGCAGTGCTAGTTGTACAACCCAGCAGTGTAACTCGTGCTGCTGATCCGTTCAGCAGTGCTAGTCATACAACCCAGCTGTGTAAGTCCTGCTGCTGATCCGTTCAGCAGTGCTAGTCGTACAACCCAGCAGTGTTAGTCGTGCTGCTGATCCGTTCAGCAGTGCTAGTCGTACAACCCAGCAGTGTAACTCGTGCTGCTGATCCGTTCAGCAGTGCTAGTCGTACAACCCAGCAGTGTTAGTCGTGCTGCTGATCCGTTCAGCAGTGCTAGTCATACAACCCAGCTGTGTAACTCGTGCTGCTGATCCGTTCAGCAGTGCTAGTCGTACAACCCAGCAGTGTTAGTCGTGCTGCTGATCCGTTCAGCAGTGCTAGTCGTACAACCCAGCTGTGTAAGTCCTGCTGCTGATCCGTTCAGCAGTGCTAGTCGTACAACCCAGCTGTGTAAGTCCTGCTGCTTATCCGTTCAGCAGTGCTAGTCGTACAACCCAGCAGTGTTAGTCGTGCTGCTGATCCGTTCAGCAGTGCTAGTCGTACAACCCAGCAGTGTTAGTCGTGC
>NC_069506.1:16785366-16790366 GCF_027579735.1 Bombina bombina
CTTGCTGATTGGACAGCACCAATAAACAAGTGCTGTCCAAGGCCTGAACCATCAATTGTCTGGCTCCTTAGCTTAGATGCCTTCTTTTTAAAATAAAGATAGCAAGAGAACAAAGAAAAATTGATAAAAGGAGTAAATTAGAAAGTTGCTTAAAATTGCATGCTCTATCTGAATTAAAAAAAAAACAAAAAAAAAACAATTTGGGTTCAGTGTCCCTTTAACTCACTGGTACTACTTCCTCCCTCTTTCTCTCTTTTTCTTTGTTTCATTTTCCTATTTTTTTATTTATATATATATATATATATATATATATATACAGTATCTCACAAAAGTGAGTGCACCCCTAACATTTTTGTAAATATTTTATTATATATTTTCATTTGACAACACTGAAGAAATAACACTTTGCTACAATGTAAAGTAGTGAGTGTACAGCCTGTATAACAGTGTAAATGTGCTGTCTCCTCAAAATAACTTAACACACAGCCATTAATGTCTAAACCGTTGGCAACAAAAGTGAGTACACCCCTATGGGGAAATGTCCAAATTGGGCCCAATTAGCTATTTTCCTTCCCCGGTGTCATGTGACTCATTAGTGTTACAAGGTCTCAGGTGTGAATGGGGAGCAGGTGAGTTAAATTTGGTGTTATCGCTCTCACACTCTCTCATACTGGTCGCTGGAAGTTCAACATGGTACCTCATGGCAAAGATCTCTCTGAGGATCTGAAAAAAAGAATTGTTGCTCTACATAAAGATGGCCTAGGCTATAAGAAGATTGCCAAGACCCTGAAACTGAGCTGCAGCATGGTGGGCAAGACCATACAGTGGTTTCTCAGGACAGGTTCCACTCAGAACAGGCCTCACAATGGTCAACCAAAGAAGTTGAGTGCACATGCTCAGCGTCATAACCAGAGGTTGTCTTTGGGAAATATACATATGAGTGCTGCCAGCATTGCTGCAGAGGTTGAAGGGGTGGGGGGGTCAGTATGTCAGTGCTCAGACCATACGCTGCACACTGCATCAAAATGGTCTGCATGGCTGTCGTCCCAGAAGGAAGCCTCTTCTAAAGATGATGCACAAGAAAGCCTGCAAACAGTTTGCTTAAGACAAGCAGACTAAGGACATGGATTACTGGAACCATGTCCTGTGGTCAGATGAGACCAAGATAAACTTATCTGGTTCATATGATGTCAAGCGTGTGTGGCGGCAACCAGGTGAGGAGTACAAAGACAAGTGTGTCTTGCCTACAGTCAAGTATGGTGGTGGGAGTGTCATGGTCTGGGCCTGCATGAGTGCTGCTGGCACTGGGGAGCTAGAGTTCATTGAGGGAACCATGAATGCCAACATCTACTGTGACATACTGAAGCAGAGCATGATCCCCTCCCTTCAGAGACTGAGCCACAGGGCAGTATTCCAACATGATAATGACCCCAAACACACCTCCAAGATGACCACTGCCTTGCTAAAGAAGCTGAGGTTAAAGGTGATGGACTGGGCAAGCATATCTCCAGACCTAAACCATATTGAGCATCTGTGGGGAATCCTCAAACAGAAGGTGGGGGAGCGCAAGGTCTCTAACATCCATCAGCTCCGTGATTTCATAATGGAGGAGTGGAAGAGGACTCCAGTGGCTCTGGTGAACTCCATGCCCAAGAGGGTTAAGGCAGTGTTGGAAAATAATGGTGGCCACACAAAATATTGACACTTTAGGCCAAATTTGGACATTTCCACTTAGGGGTGTACTCACTTTTGTTGCCAATGGTTTAGATATTAATGGCTGTGTTGAGTTATTTTGATGGGACAGCAAATTTACACTGTTATACAGGCTGTACACTCACTACTTTACATTGTAGCAAAGTGTCATTTCTACAGTGTTGTCACATGAAAAGATATAATAAAATATTTACAAAAATGTTAGGGGTGTACTCACTTTTGTGAGATACTGTGTATAATTTTGTTTAGGTTTGTTTGCTTGTTCACTGGCTAGTTACCGTCCTTCTACTAGTATTAGCCGTCATTAACTTTTGGCTCAGTGCTCATTTTTGAAGTGTCTCACTAAATTGCACCAGTATTGATGGTTGTATTGTTGATTGGTCAGAGGAATAAGCAAACAATCACACTTCATGACTCATTTTGAGATGTGACAATCAGTAAACCAGGAGTCTTACATCAAAATTACACACAGCTCATATGTTCAACACAGAATGGAATTCTTTCTTTTTGTTAGTTCATTGGTTCCACCAAGCAATAGCATTTTTTCATAAATTATAGACTATGGAGTATGTACATATTGTATAGTGTGTACCTATACAGTGAGCATATTGATAGGACATATGAATTGAAATGATGAAATTTATGCATTTCTATATTAATATTATTGTGACCTCAAAATCTGTGGGTGTTTAGTGAACTACATATATACAATTATGAACCAATATAGATCAATAGATAAATGTTGAGTCTCTATCTATGTTAAATGTGACTCTTCACGCAGTACCTATAAAATATGTATATAGGGGTTAAATGGGAGTGGTTCTATTATTGGATGTGCTGATCTTGTGCTGATCTTAGTCACATGTTTTTTAATTTTCCCAATGGACTTTTTAAAATAACGAAGGTGTTTTTCAAACAGATATGTCTATGATTAAGGCTCCCAAGCCGAAACATGTCAGGTGTGATCTGGCTGTTTTCCTTTAATATGTGACCAATAAAGACTTTCTTTTAATCACTGAAGAGGGTGCCAAGTGTCACTTCTTTTTGAACTATATAAATATATATATGCATAGTTTTTATATCAGCAATTAAAGGAACAGAAAGCACCATTAAATAATATTATAATTAGTTAAAACATATTCTTATAGCACTTTTGTTTGGATATAACTCGGGATTATCACAATCTTGCAGTGACGTATTTAGTTTTTATGCTGCCCTAGGCTTTCAAAATTCTACCCCCCCCCCCAAGTTTTTAGGCCCTTTTTAGCCATATTTTTTGGTGAGGGTGTAACATGACTTTCTTTTTATTATATTTCCAAAGTAAATTTTCATATTCAAGTGCATGGCTGTGTATATTTGTGTATGTGCATGTTTTTATTTAGTTAGGCTCAGATATGTAGCAGGGTTAGTCTTGAGAAGTCTGCAGTATACATTACCATCTCTGATAATTAGAAAATCTACAAGAGCTAATTTATATGAAAATGGGTCAAAATAAACAATAAACGTGTATTGCAATTTTTTTTTACTATGCATAGCATTTTATATTAAAATCTTAGGTGTTTACTGTCCCATGAAACCTAATTGTCTTCTTTTGTGATAAAGCGTGTGATTTTAAATAATTTTCCAATGTATTTCTATTATCTAATTAGTTTCATTCTCTTTTTATCCTTTTTTAAAAAGTATACCTAGGTAGGCTCAGAAACTGCTGATTGGTGGCTGCACATTGTCATTGTCTTCAGCTAGCTCCCAGTAGTGCATTGCTGCTTCTTCACCAAACTTTACTAAGATAGTTAAGCAAATTATATAATAGAAGTTTATTGAAAATCTGTTTTAAATTGTATTTTCCGATTTATCAAGGGCCGAATGGCCCCTGATGTCCCTGTTTCTGCGCAAGCCTTCAGGCTCGCCGTAAACAGCAGTTATGAAGCAGCAGACTTAAGACCACTGCTCCTTAACTGGTCGCTGCCTCTGAGGCTGTGGACATCAATCCACATGAGCCTATACGATCCGGTTGATTGACACCCCCTGCTAGCGGCTGACTAGAACTGCAAGTGCACTGTTAAATGCCGACAGCGTATCATGTCCACCAGACTTTGATAAACCGGCCCCTTAATCTGAATCACGAAAGAAAAAAATTGGATTTCATGTCCCTTTAACTAAGTGGGTTTTTTTTGCTACCCATAATTAAACATCAGGCATGTGCACAGGAGGGTTTGGGGTTATTTCTTTATGGGTAAAGAAATAAGATTGCTCTTATAGTCGAGTTCTGGCACATTCATCTGGTTAAACCAGTTGCAAACATGTGGTTGTGCCCAACTTCCCTGAAGGGGTTGGCAGGAACTCACGTAGTTAAAGAAGAGGCCACGTCTTCAAGCGTTTGTGTCTGACACCCTTAAAAAGACTCTTTAATTAAATGATGTGATGTTTGGGCTTTTTTCCCTAATGTTTTGATTTCCATAGAGATAGCTTTTCAAAGAAACATTTTGCCACCATTTTGTTAGCACTATTTGCAAATCCGGAGCAATAAAGGAATATACCACTTGATTATTATTTTTTGGGGGAATGTTCATATGATTGTTGTTGCTGTGACCAATCAGAATCCAGATGCTAATGAGCTTGTGCACTGCTTTATGTAATTGCTATATAGCATATTGTCAGTGGCAAACTGAAGAATGCAGGACAAGCAAATGAAATGAACCATGAATGTAAATTACATTGTTTTACTTTGCTTATAGGGACATGAAACACAACATTTTTGTTTCATGATACAGATAGTGAATATAATTTTTAAAAAGTTTCCAATTTACTTTTATTATCAAATTTGCTTTATTCTCATGTTATTCTTTGTTGAAAAGACATCTAGATAGGTAGTGAGCACGTCTGCAACACTACATGACAGGAAATAGTGCTGCCATCTAGTGCTCTTGCTAATGTATGACATTGTTGCAAAACTGCTGCTATCTAGTGCCGCAGACACTTGTACGCTCCTAAACCGACATCCCTGCTTTTCAAAATAAGATAACAAGAAAACAAAGGAAATTTGATATCAGAAGTAAATTGGAAAGTTTTTTTAAAATTGTATTCTCTGTCTGAATCATGAAAACAAAATTGGGGTTTTATGTCCGTTTAATTTACTGCTGTTCGGGAGGAGTTATTTTTAAGTATAATGCCTATTTAGATTATTCCCCTACACAGAATACGTTACTGGTAAAAATACACTTTACTACATTTTTTTCTCCCGATTACCTTTGCTGAAACTTTACTCCATTCCATGAAAGCATACTGAG